>NC_068567.1:44083090-44683090 GCF_025698545.1 Gossypium raimondii | reverse complement strand
AGACACCATTACTGATTTGAGTAATACAATACTTTCTACAAGCACAAGAGATTGAAGAAAATTAATTGAAAATTGAACAAAATAGAAACAAACAGAAAATAAAGTCACATCTATAACTTCTACTTTTTGCTACTTATCTCTACGTAAAAGTGTACACTAAAAATTACTCAATCTTACATAATTTCCTTGGTAACGGCGCCAACAACTTGATCAACTGCATACCTGCGCATTAAAATAATGATTTTATATAACAATTTTTAAAGCCCAATTTTACTAAAAGTGTATAGTGTCAGTTGTAATATTTATAGTTCTGATGGAATACGAAGTGTTCCAAGGGGTTGAACCTAGAGGAAGAGGCGATTGAGCAATAACTAGCCTGCACAATAGAGTCTAAGCAGCTACTAATACAATTTTATAGTACAACAATTCATAACAAGATAAGTTTGCAAGGAAATTAATATTCTATTCTAGGTACTAAATTGCAAAGAGTGTGAAACTAAATGGAATATCTAATAATTAACCAATAGGGGTTATAAGTGTGTTTATATAGGAAAATATTAAGGTTTTAAGTTCCTAAAATACCCTTAATGCTTTGAGTGCAAGTAAGACATAAAATTTAAGAACATCTGCCAAGATACGGCTGCTAATGGCAGCACTGCATCATGATGTCATCCACGTTGTGTTGCAACACAGGAGGCTGTGTCGCAATACGTACACCCCTATGTTGCCACATGCACCATTGTGTCATAACACAAGGGAACCTGTGTCGCAGCACGCACTATTTCATCCTAAGATTTCTTCTTTTTTTTCCTTTGAAGTTTTGTGCCATGACATGACATGTCTATGTCATGAAACAACTCTCGTTCTTTGCATTATTAGGCCTAAAATGGCACCCTTCACAATCAAATAACCCACTATTCATCCCTAAGGCTCGAGTTGGCCTACGGAGTCGTCGAAACACTTAAAACATGCATAACAATGCTTAGTTTGCTACAAATTAATCTTAAGCTATAAAAACGAAAAATGCAATAAATAAATATAAAATGGCTAGAAAACAAGCTTGTTAAGTGTCGAAATGTACTTAAATTGCCACTGCAATTAGTGGCAAATCGGGACAAAATTGAATAAATTTCAAAATTTTTGTGACTTTGTAATTGATTATGATTTGAGCTGGAATTTAATATTATGTAGTGTCAAATTATTGTCCGTAACTAAAGACGGTGCGGGAATGTCGAAAGGGAGAGGAAAGAATAAAGACGGTTGTGAGTAACTCGACTATTCGGTTTGTATTTCTATAATTCAAATTACTTTAATTATTGCATATTTTCATTATTTAGCATGGTAAGGTATGGAAGTGAGCTAAAATTGGTTATTTGATTTGAAATGGAATATTGTGATTGATTCTCGAGATTGAGGACTAAATTTAATAGAATTGAATATGGTGAAATTTGATGAAATTATAAAATTAGCTTTGAATTTGATTGAATCATGTCATGTTATGTATGGGATGATAACTTGATGGATGAATTGATGATATATTGAGATTGATAGAATGTGAATTGAACATAAAATGAAATTAGATTGTTGGTTACCCTATTAACTGTTCAGGCAGAGTAAGATATAATTGGCATTCTATAAGATAGATTGAGTACGGGTTACTTCAAGTACGTATTAATGACTGTTAGTCACAACTTTTACTTTGGTTATACCAATGAGCGTTTGGCACAATCTTGTTACTTCAAACTTTTCGGTGAGTCGCTAGGTGCCAAATTTGGTGTGTTGGTTGCATCCGTGTATCCATTCAAGTCTGAGTAAGGTTAATAGGGATTAAAAATGTAAAGTTGATAATGGTATATGAATTGAATTGCTATTGTGAAAGATTATGCAAATTGGACAGATTATGCAAATTGGACTTACGAGTCTGAATGAATGAAATGAAATAGGACAAATCAACTAATTCGATTCAGGATATGGTATGTTAATGTGATATATTCATATACTAGTTAATTGAATATGTGTAGAATGAGAAATGAGGTATAAATGGTAATTTATGGCAAGAAGTTGACAATTTGTTTAGATGGAATATCGGTTAGGTGTTTAAAATTGATTTTCCTTGATTTTATTACTTGAATTATAAAAATATCACTAAATTTCATTACTTAGCATGTGGTTTGTTCTCTTCGTGCACAGGTATAGTATATCCTTAATAGTTCGAGTAGAGTTCTAGCATCTAGAAATCGATTCCTGACACAGCAAAGTTTGTATGTGTTTTGTTTTAAATAAGTGGCATGTACCTAGTTGAGTCTTTTTTATTTAGGACTATACTTATGTTCAATTATCCTTTGAATTCAAAGTATATATGAGTATTTATATCGATTTCATAACTGGTTTGATATGCACTTAGGTATTTAAGTATAATTGGCATGGCAATTTGAATATACATGCTTAAAATTGAGGTGATTATGCTTGATGGTAGAATTAAATGTGTTGTGGCCTTAGTTGATAAAGTGAATAGATTGTTGTTGTGTCATGAATGATAGATTAAACATTGGACTAGGGTTGAATGAAGGATTTGAGTGATTTTACTGAATTCAAAGTATATATGAGTATATATATGGATTTCATAACTGGTTTGATATGCACTTAGGTATTTAAGTATAATTGGCATGGCAATTTGAATATACATGCTTAAAATTGAGGTGATTATGCTTGATGGTAGAATTAAATGTGTTGTGGCCTTAGTTGATAAAGTGAATAGATTGTTGTTTTGTCATGAATGATAGATTAAACATTGGACTAGGGTTGAATGAAGGATTTGAGTGATTGTACTGTTGTTATATGTTACATTGTGGATTGATTAAATTAGGATTGTGTTAAAAACTTATTTGGTAAGTTGTAGGTTTGTAACCAAATAGAAACTGTAGAAGCAATATGTGATGCCACGATGTCACACATATGTCATCACGACGAGATGTGAACTCCAGGCCACAGCACAATAAGGAACCCTGTCACCGCGACGAGACCAAGTCAGTATGTCACGTCGCAATCAGGAACTACCTCACGTAGCTATGTTAGTCTTGAGTTTTAAATATCGTAAAATTTAGTCCCGATTCGGTCTCGGGTTAACATTAAAGCTTTCTTAAGCTTGTATAAGACCCGAGAATGTTTACTTATCATGGTTTTTTTTTCTTTTAATGTTCATATTTGAATATTAAAATAGGTTGGATTGTATTTATTTTGATCGTTGTTGCTTCGACAATGAATGTGGCATCTCATAGCTCGGATCTGGTGATCAAGTCGGGTTATGGGGTGTTACAGTTTTAAATTTTAAGTTGTAGTAAAACCCTATCTTTCTAAATCTGAATTATCTCAATTTAAATATAATAGCTTCAAACACTTGTTTTATATTTTGGATATGTCCTTATATGTATCCAATGATCTAAAATTATCTCTAGTTATATTTTAAATCTTTCAAAATGATTCCAATTTGAGTCAGAAAATATTAGCATGTTGTGGAATGGATGTCTTTCTAAAAGAAAATTTTGGGTTTAGGCTATGAAATTGTTATTGTAGCATCTCATATTCATACCAATTGTTGAGACAAGTAAGAGATGTTACAATTCTTACCTTGGTTGATTGTTTTTGGCTCCCCCTTTAGTTGTAATACTGTTATTTCGGGAAAATACAAGTCAAGTTTTTTGAAATAAATAAAATGTGATTTATTTGTGTTAGTGGAGAAGGTATTAGGAAACCAGAGAAAATTGAGAAGATTTATATATTGAAAAAGTGTTAATCTTGGGTATAGATAAAATTGTAAGGATGTGAAAATTTTGGGGACAAATGAAAAACTAAAGTATAAAGGATGAAATCGGATTAGTAAGAAAATCTTGAAGGATATGGAATGTAATTACTGCTAATAATTGAGTGGATAAATATTGAAATTTTTGAATTAAAGAAAACGAAAGAAAAGGACAAATGTTATCATAAATCTTAGTCATAAGATGTGTTGGCAAATTGTGAAGAGATCTTAGCCATTGATAGTAAGATTTGATAGGAAGATTTTTTTTAAGTTATCATATTTTATTTCATATTATATTATTATATTATTAACTTATTAAATATATTTTAAATGAGTAAGGAGAATTGATAATTCTAAATTATATAAACTTATTTAGCATCTTTTTACTTAATATTTGAGCAAATTTCCTATATAGTATTAGTAAATTATATAAATTTAATTCATATTAAGACATTGAGTATGATTTTAGCAAGTTTGTAATTTTATTAAATTTTAGAGTTAATTTTGCATTAAATTAATTTATACTGCTACATGTTTAATAAAGTGCTTAATATATTGTAGTGGGACCATGGAATTGAGTAACATGGGAGCAAATTAAATGTCACATATGAACAAGTCATATGGACAACCAGAGCATGATTGGGTTCAGAAATTTGACCTTGACCCAACTGAAGTTGGTTGCTGAAAAGAAATCTAATTGTGTCTTAAATTGGGTCACAAAACTGTCCATCAAGGGGAAGAGAAGCCCAAATTCGGTAAGCATTAAGAGCAGCCCAAAAACCATGTTTTGGGATGATTAAATTAATTTCCTTATACTTTCAAAAAGATAAAAAATTATCCCCCAACTTCCACCACCAAAATTGTCCAACCCATTCCATGAATCAGGGGAGAATCGGTCAACAAATCAACAACTTCCCAACCATGCATCCCACAATTCATGGTCAGCAATGGGAATGAGAAAATCAATGGATTTTCATGCAATCTTCAACAACCTCTCAAGCCCTCCATCCACTATAAATACCCCTTTTCACTTCCTCATCTCGCATCCCTCATCACTCATTCATCTCTCCTTACACAAACCTATGCATTACAAGTTTTTGGCGCTGTTGCTGGAGATGTTCATTTAATCATTATTTGTGAAATTATTTCTTGCAATTTGGTTTATTTATTTTTATTTTTATTTATTTATCTTATATTATTTATTATTTATTTTTTGTGACTTATTTTCAAGTGTTTATGACCATAGATCGAATCATTCATCTACTTCCCATAGACCCTAAAATCGAGTAGACATTTAGACAAAGAAGACTAGAAAGATTAGCCCAAAGACAAGCCACAAAATGGAACTTGAAAATCAAAATGATGTTCAAGGGAATGGAGCCACTAATATTCATAATACAATCTTTATTGCTAATAACAGGAATCGAGCCATAAGGCAGTATACTATTCCACTTTTTAATGAGTTAAATCTAGGAATTATGAGATCGGAGATCAAAGCACCACAAACTGAATTGAAGCCTATGATGTTCCAGATGCTTCAAACAATGGGCCAATTTAGTGGTATGCCTATAGAAGACCCACATTCATTGCGAGATCAAGCATGAGCATGGCTTAATTCGTTGCCAGCACATTCATTTTCAACTTGGAAAGAATTACCTAAACTCTTTCTAATAAAGTATTTCCCACTTAGGAAAAATGCTAAGTTGCGGATGATGAATCCCTATAAAAGGCATAGGAAAGATTCAAGGAGTTACTTCGTAGATGTCCTCACCATGAGATTCCACATTGCATCTAGTTAGAGACGTTTTATAATGGTCCCAATGCACAAACAAGGTTGGTGGTAGATGTTTCTGTGAATGGTGCTCTCTTGTCGAACTCTTATAATGAGGCTTACGAAATCATTGAAAGAATAGCCAGTAACAATTACCAGTAGCCTACAAATCAAGCAGCTTCAGGAAGATGAGTAGCCAGAATGCATAAAGTAAACGCCCTCACTTCACTCTCAGCTCAGGTATCTTCTATCTCTTCAATATTAAAATAGTTTACTACTAACTATTTTAATCATGTTGTAACTCAGCCACCGAGTCAATTTGATGTTGTTTCTTGTGTATATTGTGGGGATGGTCATTCTTTCGAGAATTGTCCATCAAATCTTGAGTCTATTTATTATGTAGGAAATCAAAACCAAAATAGAAGTGGACAAGGACCACAGTCCAAATTCTATAATCCTTCATGGAAAAACCATCCAAACTTTTTTTAGAGTAACCAATGAGGAGGATTGAACAACAATTACATGCAGTATAGATCAAATCAACCTCAAGGGTTCAATCAACAAGTTCAAAAGCCACTACAAGCCTAACCATCTAATAGTTTGGAGAATTTTTTGAAGGCGTACATGGTGAAGAATGATGCCTTAATCCAAAGTCAAGCAACAACATTGAAAAATTTGGAGAACCAAATGGGTCAGTTAGCTACAAAGCTTCATAACTGATCACAAAAAGCCTTATCGAGTGACACGAAAATTCCAAGGAATTTGGGTAAGGAAAGTTGCAAGGTAGCAGCTTTATGAAGTGGTAAAACTTTGGAACCCAAGGTAGTTGAGGTTGAGGATAATCCTACCAAGGAAAAGAAAAATCAACAAAGAGTTGAAATTCCTGCACCAAAAAAGCCAAATGCTGAAAAATCTGAAGAGATAAAATCTAAACTAGTGAATTCTGATAAGCTAACACTTTCCTTAGATGAAGATATATTACCTCAGAAAATTTGCTTGATCTAAGCCAAAGTTCCAACACCTCCCTACCCACAAAAAATCAATCAGCAAAAACAAGAGGTGCAATTCAAGAAGTTTTTAGATGTTCTAAAGCAGCTTCAAATCAATATACCATTGGTAAAAGCTTTAGAATAAATGCCCAATTATGTCAAGTTCATGAAGGAAATTTTGTCTAAGAAGAAGAGGCTTAGTGAGTTCGAGACTGTAGCATTAATGAAGTAGTGTAGTGCATTCCTACAAAACAAGCTACCTCTAAAAATGAAGGATCACAGAAGCTTTACTATATGCTGTAATAGGTGAAGTAAGATCCACCACTGTGACACTCCAATTGGTGGATTGATCTTTGGCATATCCAGAAGGAAAGATCGATGATATTTTGGTATGTGTAGATAAGTTTAGTTTTCCTACAGATTTTATTGTCTTAAATTTTGAACCAGATAAGGAAGTGTCGATCATCCTGGGAAGACATTCCTAACCATGGGAAGAACATGAATAGATGTGCAAAAGGGTGAACTTACGATAAGAGTTCAAGACAATCAGGTAACATTTAATATTCTTAAAGCCATGAAATTTTCCAATGCGACAAAGGAGTGTTCTGTGATGGAAGAGCTAGAAAACTTAGTTTCTATGGAATTGGAGAATAATTTTGTAGAAGACCCTAGAAAACACTTTTAAGATCTGATCCATTGAAACATGAAGAAGGTAATGAAAGTATGACTTTGATGGAAGACAATCCAAGGGAACTAGCATGATTTAAACCATTAGAGTTGGAAGCTCAAGAATTCACACAACTGAACTTGTCAATCGAGGAACCACCCAAAATTGAGCTTAAGCTGCTTCCCTCTCATTTGAAATAAGTTTATTTGGGTAATAGTTCTACTTTGACTATGATTGTTTCAGCAGAACTAACAAAACACCAAGAGGAGCAATTGATCAAAGTCGTAAAGAAATTTAAAAAGGTGATCGGTTGGACCATAGGTGATATTCGAGGAATAAGCCTATCCTTTTGTATGCACAATTTTATTTTAGAGGAGGGTGAGAGAGCTAAAATTTATAAGAAAAGGAGACTCGATCAACTAATGAAAGTGGTAGTTTGAAAGGATGTTATCAAATGGTTAAATGCGAGAATGAATGAATGGATGAAATGAGTTAATCCTAACGAGGACGGCCACGAGTTGGAGAATCTATATAAACTATAGAAAATTGAATAAAGCCACTCGTAAGGATCATTTTCTGTTGCATTTTATGGATCATCTACTAGATCGGCTGGCAAGTAACGAATACTACTATTTCTTAGATGGATATTTGAGATATAACCAAACATTTGTTGCCCCGGAAGACCAACACAAAAAAAATTTTACTTGCCTGTACGGTACGTTTGTTTTTAGGCAAATGCCTTTCGGTTTATGTAATGCACCTGCCACATTTCAACGATGTATGATGGCAATATTTACTGATATTGTAGAAAACTTTGTTGAGGTATTCATGGATGATTTTTCTATTTTTGGTAACACTTATGATGTTTGTTTGAATAATTTGGCGAATATACTGAAGAGATGCGAGGAGAAAAATCTTGTCATTAACTATGAGAAAAGTCATTTTTATGGTCAAGGAAGGAATTGTCTTAGGACACAAAAAAATTCCAGAAATGGGATTGAAGTTGATAAAGCGAAGGTGGATGTAATTGAAAAGTTACCACCTCTAGTAAGTGTGAAAGGAGTTAGAAGTTTTTTAGGCCATGTCGATTTTTGCCGAAGGTTTATCAAATATTTTTCAAAAATTTCTAAGCCTTTGTGTATGCTATTAGAGAAATACACCATTTTTGAGCTTAGCAAAGCATGCTTGAAAGCATTTTAGCAATTAAAAAATCGATTAATCTCAGCCCCTATAATCGTTACACTTAACTAGAACTCACCTTTTGAGTTAATGTGTGATGCTAGCGACTTTACTATGAGGGTCGTGATGGGGCAAAGAAGAAAAAAATTATTTCATCCTATTTAATAAACAAGCAGAACTTAGATAGAAGCCCAGCTTAATTACATGGTAATTGAAAAAGAACTTTTTGCTATAGTTTTTGCTTTTGACAAGTTCTGTTCATATCTTATAGGTATGAAAGTCACAGTCTTTACCGATCATGTGACCATCAAATATTTACTCTTAAAGAAAGATGTTAAACCAAGGTTAATTCGATGGATACTCTTACTCCAAGAATTTGACATTGAGATCCAAGACAAAAAAGGTGTTGAAAATCAAGTAGCGGGCTAGCTTTTGAGATTGGAACAACATGAGGTAACTCATTCACTTGTTCCTATCAATAAGAATTTTCCAGATGAGCATATATTCAAGGTAAATCAAATCCATGAAACTTCTTGGTTTTTTAGTTTTGCAAATTATTTAGCATGTGGATTAATGCCTCCATAAACAGCATACCAACAAAGGAAGAATTTTTTTCACGATAGTTAGTATTATTTTTGGGAGGAACCATTTTTGTTTAAACAATGTGCAAATGATATAATTAGAAAGTCCATAGCAGGAAGTGAGATTGATGAGATCCTATACCACTGTCATTCATCTCTGAGTGGTGGACACTTTGGTGGTTCCCGCACTGTAGCAAAGATCTTACAAGCTGGATTTTTTTGGCCAATAGTGTTTAAGGATGCATACGCATATGTGAAAAATTGTGATAGATGCCAGAGAATAGGAAACACATCAAGAAGGAATGAGATGCCCTTAACAAACATTTTAAAGGTAGAACTATTGACGTATGGGGCATTGATTTTTTAGGCCCATTTCTTTCTTCTTATGGTAACAAGTACATCCTAGTGGCTATCGATTATGTATCTAAGTGGGTGGAAGCCGAGGAATACCCAAAAAAATGATGCTAAGGTAGTCATGCGATTTTTACATAAGCATGTGTTTACATGGTTTGGGACACTAAGAGCTATAATTAGTGATGAAGGATCTCACTTTGTAAACAAATGGCTTAAGTGGTTGCTTGACAAGTATGATGTGAAACACAAAATTGTCATTGCCTATCATCCACAGGCGAATGGGAAAGTTGAACTTGCAAACTGTGAGATCAAAGGAATTCTTGAGAAGGTGGTGCGACCTAATAGAAAAGATTGGTCTCGAAGTCTCGATGATGCTTTATAGGCTTATCGAATGGCTTTTTAAACACCGTTAGGAATGACTCATTATCGATTAGTCTTTGGAAAAGCATGTCATTTACCGTTTGAGTTGGAAAATAAAGCTCACTAGGCCTTGAAATAATTAAATTTGGTTCTAAAGCAAACCAGTGAGAGAAGAATGTCACGGCTTGACAAGTTGGAGGAGTTGAGGTTATTTTCATATGAGAATGCCCAGATTTATAAATAAAAGACTAAGAGATGGCATGAAAAATGTATACAACCTCATGAATTTAGAGAAGGTCAAAGAGTTTTCTTGTTTAATTGAAGGCTAAGGTTATTTCCTGGGAAGTTCAAATCTCGATGGACTGGACCTTACACCATTCACAAAGTTTATCCATATGGAGCAGTAGAATTGCATGATAACAAGGGAGCTACATTTAAAGTTAATGGTCAACATCTTAAACACTATTGGGATGGTAAAGTTGAGTGAGTTGAAACTTCGTCCAATTTAACAGACCCTTTATTTTTTCATATAATTGATTTGAAGAAATGGCATACCTCACTTTACTTGAGGGCCCAAGTTAAATCAAAAGCAAACCTGAAGGATTGTTATGTTCAAGGTTGCATAATAAGACATGATCTTGAGAGGTTAGTGGAAAAATGTTGAACTATTGAACCAGATTAAGCTAAATGAGCCAAATGAGCCAAACGAACCAGAATCTGATGAGTCGTCAACCAGATATGAATCAGAAGTTTACTTAGTAAATGAAACAGAAGAATTAGAATCTGAAGGGGAACCAAACAACCCTGGACCAAAGGTGGAACCAAATGTTGTTGAACCAGTAGAGCCAAGTATTAATCCTAAGTTGATTGTTCCAATACCCACTTCTTCGAACACTATGAAGAAATCAAAATTTTCAATTATGATGGATATGTGGAAATTCATGCATAACCAACAATAGGCTTATTGGAGATATGCAAAAATTAGAGATGATTCTATACAAAATACTTTTAAGTATATCACTAATTGTTTTGTTCCTGAGTTTTCGAATCATATCTTCGAGACATGGTAAGAAAATCTTGTGCGGTTAAGTGAGACCAAGAAAGAAAAGAAAAAGGACATGGAAGATGACACAAATTACAAGGATGGAATTTTCTTTTTCTTAGTATTTATTTTTAGGCATTTATATTTTTTTTTATAGCTAGTATTTTTCTTTCGTACAATAAGTAGAAAATTGCAAACATGAATAAATTAAGCTCAATGCCTCTTCTCTAATAAAAAGAGAAGTAGTGTGGCAATGTGAATAAACATGTTTAGGATTTGATTGTTAAGAAACACTTGGTTCTTAAGCAGTCTTCATGACTCACATCTCTTTTCTTGCAATCCTACCTTGTGTTGAGTTCTCATTCATTACTTTGGTTACACAATGAGGACATTGCTTCTTTTTAAGGAGGGAGGTAGGGCAATATTTGCATAAATTTTAATTTTTATTAAGTATGTTTCAATATTTATGTAATTCATGAACAAAGCTTACCAATTCAAAGCATGATCATAAAATAGATATGATAAACCCAACACAAGGTTGGCATAAGCCTAAGCATCACCAACAACACAAGTTAGTGCTTAATCACATAACTTAGCAAAATTCATCACATGGTAAGGTAAATTTCATAATCATAATACATATGAATTCATACTTTCATAACATAGCTATACATACTTTGATCATCAATACTTCATATCTTTCCATAACTTCATAGTGTAATCATCAGAACCCTTACCGGTTCATCCCTTTACATGTCCATTTAACCACTTAAAGTAATACCAGATACACGGGAAGCTCACACAAAGTGTGCTAACACATGGTCAAAATCATTCCTTTCTTTTTCCTTTACGTAACCGCTCATACAAGCCACAAATCGGCCTACTCACACAAGCTGATGGTCAGAACGTAGCTACCCGATGCCACTCACACAAGTTGACAAGTATCCACAACAAATGTCAGAACTCAGCCATTAGTAGGACATTTAGGACTAGCACTCGAAACATGGTAACCCTAATGACATGTCATTTGTATCCTATATATTCCTAAGGTTCAAACGGGGCTCGATAGTTGTCGTAACATTGTTGGATTTTCTTTCAAAGCATAATATGAAAAATAACACAATAGAATTTAAATCAAATACATTAAAATGCTATTTAAACTTACGAACTTACCTTAATCACAAAAAGGGCGAAATAGGACTAACTAGTCCAATACTTTATCTTTCCCTTGATCTAGATCCATACGAGACTTAACCTGATCTAAATAATCAAATTCAATCCATTAAATATTCATTCTATTCAATTCAGTCCAAAATACACACTTTTGCAAATTTACACTTTTACCCCTAATATTTTAATTTCTTTACAATTTAGTCCTTAAGCCCGTAAATTGAAATTCACGCAATTTCATCCACATACAAAGCTATCAAAATTCAATATACACTCATATAAACTCATACAATTTATTATTTCACAATTTCACCTTGTATTTTATACTTTTTACAAATAAATCCTTAATTGACATTTTCAACAAAAATCACTTTACAAAAGTTGTTTACTTATCAACAAGGATTCACTTTCTTCCATCAAACATCAAAAATCACATGGATACATTCATTGAAAAACCCTAACCTTTTAACAGTTTTGCAAATTAGTCCCTGGGCTAGTTAGATTAAGCTACAACGATCCCTAAAACATAAAAATCATTCCATAGACACAATAGATGGTAGCCGAACTTCCAAGCCCTAACAATGGCTTTTTCTCTCTTCAAGAATCGATGAAGAAACAAGTGAAAAATATGATACCATATTTTTCTTTAGTTTAATTAAACATATTTATTTAATTACCTTTTTACCTTTGTCTTTAACTTAAAATTCACCTATTCAATGTCCATCTTTGCCCACTCAATATAACAATGGTCTAATTACCACATAAGACCCTCAACCATTTAATTTCATAGTCATTTGATACATTTAACTTATAGAACTCTAAATTTCCACCTTTTACGGTGTAGTCCTTTTTACTTAATTAAACATGCAAGCATTGAATTTCATAACGAAATTTTTATACGACCTTACTAATATTCCATAGACATTAAAATAATAATAAAATAAATATTTTCACATCGAATTTGTGGTCCCGAAACCACTGTTCTAATTTTACTGAAAACGGGCTGTTACAGTTTACACATAAGTATGCTGAAATAAAATGATGTTCAGAGAAAATTTTTGTTCAGAAGTTGGCTCAAATGCAAGTATGATTTTTGATTTTATCTGAGTTTTTTTATGTTATCTTAAGTTATGGAATGTTTGTATGTTCTTTAGTCTTATGTAGTCTTTGCCATGAAAATTTAATTTGTTTGGAAATAGACTTGCATGAAGGTTTAAGCTTTTAGAATTGACTTAGTAACTTTCTTAAGGCAAAATCCTAGGAGGCATAAGAATCTAAACATGATATAGGCACATTTTCTTTAGATTGTTTAAGCCTTCCAAGCCTACCTTATCAATTTAACTCTTGAAACTTTAATTTGAGCTAAATGGCCTACTTTATTGTGAATTACCTACATCATAAGCTATATTAAATTCTTTTTAAGTTTTATCCTATTTTTTTACACCAATCTTAACTCTACCTGTCTTGGTGATCAAAATTTGAGGAAAAATTCAAAAAGATGTACATGTTCTCCATTTGATTCATGATTCCAAAAAAAACAAAGAAAATTTTGCTCAAAATCTGAAAAAAAAAATTTGAGCATGAGTTTAAAATAAGTTTGGGGGTGTTCAAAAAACCCATTCACAGGAAGGTTGTGACGCAAAAGATCCAATAAAAAGTTAGGGTTAAGATTATTGAACCTAAAAATCCACTTCTCTTTATCCTTACCTTAGTCTAGCCTCATTACAACCATATAAAAGGCCTATTGATTTGGATAATTACGTTGACTACATTAGTGGAGAGAAATTCCTAAGTTCAACATATGAAGATCACTTATTAAACCTTGTGATCGTTCTGTCTAAATTGATAAGGAAACTTTGTTGAATGGTGAATATTACATATGACTTTGAAATGTATGCACTCTATGATTTATGTTAGCATTTTCTTATACTTAGTATAAAATTTTGAAATAATGTTTCCATACGAGTGGCTTATCAACAGAAAGACTTGGTAAGCATAACTTTGTTAATGTATGATTATGTGCATAAGTTCATTCTACTTAAAACATATTGCAAGATTTCCTTATCAAAATTTTTTCTTTGCATGAAACATTACTCAAGACGAGCAATGGATTAAGTTTGGGGGTGTGATAAGTCTAATTATATAGACTTATTTAGCATCTTTTACTTAATATTTGAGCAAATTTCAAGTAAAGTGTTAGAAAATTATATGAATTGAATTCATATTAAAACATTAAGCATGATTTTAGTAAGTTTGTAATTTTATTAATTTTTAGAGTTAATTTTCCATTAAATTAAGTTATATTGCTATACATTTAATAAAGTGCTTAATATATTGCAGTGGGACCATGGAATTGACTAACATGGGAGCAAATTAAATGTCACACATAAAAAAGTCATATGGACGGCTAGAGCATGATTGGGTTCATAAATTTGACCTTGACCCAATTGAAGTTGGCTGCTGGAAAGAAATCTAATTATGTCTTAAATTGGGTTGCAAAACCGTCCATCAATGAGAAGAGAAACACAAATTCAGCAAGCATCAAGAATAGCCCAAAAATCATGTTTTGGGATAATTAAATTGAGGTCCTTATACTTGCAAAAATATCACAAATTATCACCCAACTACCACCACCAAAATCGTCCAACCCATTCCATGAATCAGGAGAGAATTGATCGACAAATCAACAACTTCCCAACCATGCATCCCACAATTCATGGTCGACCATGGGAATGAGAAAATCAAGGGATTTTCATGCAATCTTCAACAACCTCTCAAGCCCTCCATCCACTATAAATACCACATTTCACTTCCTCATCCCACATCCCACATCTCGCATCCCTCATCACTCATTTCTCTTTTCACTTTCCTCTTATTTTCATGCATAAAGCCATCCATTATCCTCATTCCCCTTAGCTAGCAATTCCTTGAGAAAATTCCCTCTGGGCCAGCCACCTTGAGGAGCACTTTGCAAAGAAGCAAACACAAGGATCGAAGGAAGCCACTACGATCGATTTTTGAAGGACTATCAAAATCATTCAAAGTTTCTTTTTTCTTATCTTTATTTTGTTCTTAGTTATTTGACATATTAGCAAATTATTTTAATTTTTTCTCAGTAACAATGATAGCTTAATTTTGTTTAGCTAGAATGATTACATTCATTTGACAAAGTCCATTTGATTCATGTTTATGATGTTCTGTGCATCAATCCTTCACCCTTTCAATTAAAACTCATGCATGTATGTCATTCATTAAAATGTGATTGAATGAATTATCATTAGTTGATCAATCCTTGTAAGATGATGCTTAATGGACGCAATAATTGAAATATGCATGCTTAATTTAGATCCTAGCCCGAGTAAATTAAAGGTTCCTAATAACTCGGGAGAGCTCTATTACCTTGCATAACTTTTGAATTTGTGTGATTAAATTGTTTTAAACCTAATTCATCCCTATTACTTCACATAAACATTAAATTGTTTTAAACCTAATTCATCCCTATTACTTCACATAAACTTTAAGAAACCCTTAGTTAAATATGATCACGGTAGTATGCATGTTTTTCTAAGTATAAGATTCCGAAAGGACTTATAACTGGTTTTAAGTTAATGAAAGATCAAGTTGGCATGGAGTATTTTCTGGAACATTGTTAAACATGATAAAGGATGAATTAAGTCAAATATTGTAATTGTTCTAGCTCATTCATGTTATTATTGTTAAAGCTTGTCATTTTTTGCTAAGCCATCTCATTGCATTATTCGTCTCATTTGCATTTAAGTAAATTTGCATCTAGATAATTAATTTAATTCCACATCATCCACCCCAATTTATTATGTTTACTTACAAACTTATAAATCTTTAATTTTGGAAATTATTGATTAACGTATACAGTCCCTGTAGAGACAATAACTCTTTTACTTACTTATTACTTGATAACAATTGTGTACACTTGCACAAACCTACGCTTTACAAGAACTTTCTCCATATTTCTCCTCTCTTTCACACATCTCCTTTATTGTAGAAGAAGGAAACTTTATTTTTCTTTTCAATTTAGTCCTCCATCACCTTTAAAGACCCCATCTAAGTCATGGATCATCAAATTTATTTAGAAAACCCTAGCTAAATCAAATTATTCATAAGATAACAAGCATAGATTTCAAGTTAGAAGTAGTGTGCCCATTCTTGAAGAGAGAAAATTTAGATAATGTGAGAAACTATAGTTCTAAGGTAAGATTCTCATTATTTAAAGTTAGTATCATGTTTATTTTAATTTGTTGAGCGTGAAAGTGTTATTATGTAAGTATATTGATTTTTCATATTTGTGATATTGATATGAAATGCAAAGAAAGGTAAGGATGAAATTCCAAAAGTGTGGATAAAGGAAAACAAGTAGATAAAGCTTGAAGGAAGGTGGAAGGAAGTATAGTCAAGCCAATATATGTAAATACTTTAGAATTCTTTCTTATTTATTTAAATTTTATGAGTAAATATACTAAAATAAATATGCTAATGCTTTGGATTAATAATATTTATATTATATAAAATAAGTGATAAACCCATGAAAGTGATTAATGGATGTGTAATTGATATGTGATTATTTATGGTGTGGTTTTATGTGTAAAGGACTAAATTGAAAATTGAGGAAATTGTCCTGTCGATATGAGATTATGCAAACCAAACTATAGTTGAAAATTTAATTGAGTTTATACTAATAATAATGCCCATAGACAAGTTTTGAACTTGTAGGATATAGGTGGCATGCCATTAGGAATATTTAGTGCGCTCATGAATTTAGTACTTTGGTGTTGATGATTTTAACAGATCTAGTGTCCGTGAAAATTTAGCACACATGTGATCATGTATTTCATGTTTACATTCCGTATGTCTTGTTCGTACAAGTCTACTATGGGCTAAGTGAGAAATGAATGTATGGTAAGTGAAAATATGCTAAATAAGCTAGTTGCTTTTATGAATTTTTAACTTAGTTAGATTCTTATAGTCTTATTAATCTTATTTATTCATTTATTTATTTATCTAATTACACTCAAAGGTAAGAATTGAATTCTTAAGTACTTACAAAGTTTTCACAAGCTTAATGCGTTATTTCTAACACATAGGTAAAGATCATTTGAAGATATATTTTGAAGTGGTCAATGTCGTCCACATCTCATCACAAAGGAAGAACTTGGAGAGTATGGATTATATATTTTGGTATTACAGTGGCATGTACATAGGATTAGAACCATTGAATGTATTTAGTATGTTATTTGATGGTTTCAAAGCTATGTCATGCTCATTTTATATTATTTTTGGGGATTCCATGTGATGTTCTTGATACATATGATGTTGAGAGATATTTTGTTATATTTTGACATCTAAAAATGTTTTGATTGGTAATGGTTTCGACTTGATTTTAGGTGTTTTGGGCATGTTTCGAGGTCCTCTATACACTTGTCTTGCAACAATTTTGACTTGTTTTGATACAAGTCAGACAGAATGCCTTGTTGAATAGTTTTAGGGAACTTGTATTAGTACAAGTAGGAGATGTACCAAAACTGCTATTCTAGACCACCCTATTTGGTATGTTTTGCTCCAAAAAGGTCTTGAAAGAGCCCCGAAAGGGTCCAGAACGAGTCCCAATTGCAACCAAACTTTAACGATAGCTTGGAAATGACCTAAACCACTTCAAATGAGCTTAAATTGGTTAAAATGAAGTGAATTAGATTATGTTCAAGTTTAGTGCTTTTAATTCTTAAATGTAACATCTTTTGCTCGAGTTGTTGTTCGAACTCGGGTAAGAGGTGTTACAGTTTTTATTCAATAATATAAGAACTCACATGATCTCTCTTTTTTGGCAGCCTTCAAAAGAATGAGAAAACTATTTTTCACATGAATTTTCCTTGGAAAAATAACAATATATTATTTCTCACATAAACACCTCCCCTATTTCCTAAATCCAAAATTTAATCCTAACACATTTAACTAGCCAATTTGACATTTCTTCCAAAATAGTCTATAGCCTAATTTATGAAATTTTAATTCAACTAATTTAATAGAACTTCTCAAAGATAAATTCGCATTTTAGCAAATTATAGAATAATTCAATATCCATTCTCGTAAAACTTACGTAATAAAATTTTGGAACGCCATGAATATTTTAGCATTGAAATTTTCGTGTTATAGGAAAAATTAGTCCTTATACATTAGATAAAATAGTAAACTAGTCCTCTTCATAAATTTTATTTATTTATATTGTTAAGTGATGACTTGGATTTTTCATATATTATTTTTATTTAATTGATGTGAAATTTAAAATGACTAGGATTCAAAAAAATTAAGTATTTTCTATAGTATACACGTTGGGTTTTAAGTTTTTCCCCAAGTTCTTATTTTTTTCAATAATATACACGTTGGTTTTAAGGGTCTTTTTCAAATAAAAAATTACCTTGAATATTACCTTCACATCACCATTTAATGGTGATTTTTAAAAGAATGACCAATTTGCGCTTTTATATGATGTACAAAGATTAATTTGTCTATTTTTTTAGTAAATGAGATAAAATGTAATTTGAGTCCTAATATATGAGCCTTCATAGTACTTTTACCAGTAGCGAAGCCAATGAGGTTGGTAGGGGCTCTGCCCCCTAAAATGAAAAATTTTCCATTTAAGCTTCTTTATAATTTATAAAATTTAAAATTATTGGTAAAATTGCATTCCCCCCTCCAAAGTAATAAAATTTATTTTAATCTTTTAAAATTATAGAAATATAGACTATTAAAATAATAAAATTGTATTTTACTATCTTAAAATACACAATTTAATTTTGACCTCTCAAAAAAAAATTTTGACTTCACCTCACTTTTACCCAAGTAAATGTGATTCACGTAATTTAGATACAATATAAATACGAAAAATAATTCAAATATGATAAATATATATATATATATATTGAGGAACTTCCTAACATATACACATAAGAAGTACCAAGTTCTATGGTTCCGAGATATTGGGGTGAAAGCTTTCGTTGGGCTTTTGCATTGGCCCCACAGATTTCACAAGGGACCACCAACACTGCCATCCGGATTGTTGTGGGCTTGCCCGTTATTACAGTGTAATTCTTATGATAATTCATATATCCATAATATTATTTACATGTTCAAAATATCATACGTTGATATAAAATCAAAATTTTGTTATTAGTCCTTTTATTAGGTATAAATTGAAATTTTATTTTTATATTTTTTTTTTTTATTTTCAATCCTTATAATTTTTAATTTTTAAAATTTTGATCCCATTTAAAACATAGATGTTAAGGTCATAAAATTAAATTATGTTATTTTCATAATTTTATGCCAAAGTCGTTAATTTTTATTCTCATAATGCTCAAAAAAGTTGTATCATTTTAGTTAATAGATATAATGGCTACTATTTGTGCCAAAGACTAAAATTTCAAATTTTTAAAAATATAAGAACTAAAATTATCAAATTGAAGAATCAAGTATCAAATCTATAGCTTATGCATAGTACAATAATAACATAATTGGATCAAACGAATTTAATTGTTATTATTTGAATTAAGAACGAAAAATATAAAACTAATATTGACCAGAATATATAAACTAAATACATATTTTACGGAAATATAGAAATGAACCCATATTATATATGGTTATTACATTCGTATTTTATTTTGCATTTTAGAAACCATATAATCATATCACGTTTAAAATATATGAAAAAAACAATTTACCTTTTACCTATTATTATTAAATCGTTAAGTACTAATTTAAATATCATAGGTCTAACCAAGATAGATAGCACGACAGACAAACCGTGCAGCGCCATATATGTATTTCATGAAATATAATTTTAATTTTCATAAATTGTGTATTTTTTGTAAAAATAATAATTAACACAAACATTTTCGAATAAATGGCAAATCAATTGAATTTTTTAAGGAAAAACACTAACCAAACCCTACCATTTATAAATATAGGCTGAAGTAAAATAAAATATATATTGTATGAATGAAAATTGCTGTAAATTTTTCCGAAAAAAAAATTTACAGAGCCATTAAACAAAATATCAAAATTTTAAAAACAGAACTCCATTTTTCTCACAAAACAAAAACTCTATTTACATGAAACAGGCGATGTAAACCATGTACATAAAACCCATATACAAAGAAAATGATACTGGAAGTGACTGGATCTAATAGAGATTAAACCATGTGCATTAATACCATCCGCAAAGTTTCAACTGTTTGGAAAATAGTGGAGGCCTAAGTGGTGGGCTAGGCAGCTTAGATGTCTGGTCTTTCAAAAGAACTAAACAAACTGAAAGTATTGAAGACATAAAAGGAGTATTTTGAGTATATATACATAATAAAGTCGGTGGTTCTTTCATCCCCTCGTAAATAACTCCTTGAAGTGCAACACAAAGTGAAAAACAGGGATGTGAAGAGTTCGTAAACCAAAAAATCTTTCAACGCAAGGTGGTTGAATGAACTTGAAAACCATTGCCATCTTGACAATATTCATTCCCACGCAACTAAGATCATAGAATTGGCAAGCCCCGACTCCTCAAATGTTAATTTGCTATCATAATCCAGAGATTTCGAAGCTCCTGGAATCGGTTGAGTCAGGCGGAATGGCTTTGATTCAGCTTCACCAAGTTGAGAATAGCAGAATGACCACAGTAGCTGCGTAATGACAACAAAATGATAAAAGCATATAAACCTATCAGTTAGGACAACCATGAGGGACTGGATCACTCTGCCTAAGGAAACAACATACATTTTTGTCCCAAATTTTCAAGTTAAATTCAATGTCCCTACTCCAAGAAAAAAATATAATACTGAAAATCCATTTCAAACATATATTTATCAGTTTAAACTGGTATACACATCAGTTAATGCAACACCTGAATGCTCTAAATTAGTTCAGATGTACAGGGTAGAGGGGGCAGGAATCTGAGGAAAGATCAGTTCAAATGATTCATCAATGCCCATTCTGTACATGCCAAGATTTTGCTATCAGTTATCTTATCTATGTTCTACTACATTTGCAGAACAGTGAAACATTTTCAAAGTGAGACTTACAGCAAGCATCCAAATGAAATAGTTGAATACACATTCCTTGGACAGGAAACATCCAAGAACATGCATAGTTGAACACAGCAAACCAAATTCTAATACATGAATGGTAATAAGTGACTAGAGGAAAACTCCCCAAAGAATGCTTACCTGTATTGGATCAGTTCGGAGAAAATTTCTCTGTACCCTGCGCCCATCAGGAAGTCGGACTCCAACCCTACATAAGAGGTTCCTGTCACCCTTAGGTTCTTCAGGTAGAGGAGGATATGCAGGCTTCTTAGTCAAGCATGGTTCTTCCTCAGTTGTGGATGATACTTTATCATCTTCAGTTGTTTTAATAGATTCTTTTGCATTCTCCATAGAAGCTGCTATCGCTCTCAACATTTCCTTATCTTCATTGGTTTCATCTGTTGACACTATAGTAAAATGAACTGAAATTACATGCAGATCAACCAAAACAGTTCTTAAAACAGCATATACGCTTGTGAGTGGACTTCTCTATTTTTCCTTGAAAGGAATCCTTCTCATTTTTATCCACTAATGCAGTATCATATACAGGTTAGCACATAGAGAAAGACATCTTCTCCCTACCCCTTGAAAGCTTCAAGCTGAAGCTTTACAACATTTACTGGCTTCCTTGCAAGAGGTCTCAACACCACATATTAAGTTAAACAAAATCAGGCTAAAGCAGTAGTATGCATTGCCCCACAGACTGAAACGTGCTTACCTATTTACCGGTTCTCTACCAGTAAACTTTAACTTGGTGTAAGAAAGAGGATACATGATTACCTTTAATTTTTTGTTGTGGAGTAACTGAGCTTCCTCTAGGACGTTTATGAGACAGAGTTGCATGATAATCCCTTGGGCCACCATCCATGAATTGAACCAGGTCCTAGAGATTAAAATACCTTATATCAAATCACAAAGCCATATGTTGAAAATTCTTTCAACTAATATAAATACATAATTTTATTAGACTTCTTTAGAACCATTTCATTTTCAATTTTGCTTATTTTCCTAAGGACTTCAATCTGCAATTTATGTTACAAATATATACCTCCAGCAAACTCTCAGGTTGAACCATTCCAAACCAGGAGCGCATTTTCTGTCCTGTGATTGGGTCAATAACCAGCACTACGGGAATTGAATCTAGTTTGTAATAGGTGCAAACTTTCCTCCCCTCACTTGTATCATCATATACCTATATCCATAGAACAGCATCAAGGCAATTAAGGAAAGAAGACAGCGATCCAAAAACTATAAGGTATAGAGGTCCTCTAAGGATGTATATGCAAGTCTATGAAGCTGTGGTTATATGCACAATAAAATATTGTATAGTTAGCTTCAAGGCCTATTTTGATTTTTCCATATATTGTTGGCTAATAAAGCTATGTATCAGATAAAGTTCCATTTAGGGGGAATTAACAGATTGCAATTAGAACCAATATCTATGTCTATCAAAAATTTGCAAAACAATAAAATATTGTATTGTCAGCTTCAAGGCCTATTTTGATTTTTCCATATATTGTAGGCTAATAAAGCCAAGTATCGGATCAAATTCCATTTAGGGGAATAAAACAGATTGCAATTAGAACCAATATCTCTATGTCCATCAAAAAATTGCAATACAACTTGTATAATATAAAAATCTAGTTAATTCAACCACAAACAAATGATAGTGAAGTTCAAAAATCATTCTTAAAGATGCAATAGCATCTGTTAAGAAAATAAATGAAAGGTAAAAATCTAAATAGAATATTGGGAGAAACTGAGAGTAGACAGAGATAGAAAAAAGGGGCAAACAAGGCAAGACCAATAGAAAGCATCATACTGACCTGCCAGAAAATAAAGTTGGTGCTAACAGTTTGAGAAACTGCCTCATTTCCCCAAGTATCTCGATTAAGCTTCAAACACATACAGCATCAGAAAATTGGATTTACATTATAAGCCACCTCATACGAAGGGAGCTAAGTAGAACTTCTTAATTTAAACTATAGTAAAGCGGGAAGACTTAAACAATACCATATGTGAGCTGAACTCCTTGGTAGATTGCAAGTTGACAAGGAGCCACTTGTCCTCAACAGATGCAGCAGCTTTTGCCTTTTCAAATGGTCCCTGGAACATCAGATGAAAAGGAGGGCGATATAAAGAGGCAAGATTATCCCGAGGAGCATCTACCGTGGAAGAAGCACCTTCATCTGATTCCCAAACCCCGGGCCGTTTCATTTCCTCATCAAAATTACGGAATGCAATTAACGAACTCGACTGTTGGGGAGGTAATCCTAATCTTGAAGCTCTGTACGAATATTAGAAAATAAAATATTACTGCATGAGGAGTTAATAGGAAAATGCAAAAGAATTTATCTCCAAATCATACAACACCTAAAAACAATATACATGACACAGAAAAAACAAAAGAATGACCAAAAAAGAAAAGCCAACATATACATTTGCAACTTCATATAAAGAAAAGAAAATCAATATACAGCTGCAATAAGCAAGCTGTTAAAAATGGAAAAATAAAAAATAAAAAAAAATAAAAATCAGAGGGTGAAAAGATACCCATATAACGATGCATCATCATAAAGAGTCTCCCTTACTACAGGTAAAGGAGGGCGTACTTCCTCTCCACCAATGGGTCCAACATCACTGTTTCCAGACTCCTTCAACTCACTGTACAACATTAGAAGCCAATGACAACAACATCAGTAATAGTAAGAACACAAACAAGTAGGTGGTGATTTAGAGTGAACAATAGTGCAATTCTCTAACCCAGAGTTTTGATCAACCCAAGAATCTACGTTTTCCACTGCTGGAGACTCAGAAGCCGTTCCAACTACACCACCTTCATTACCGACATAAAACAGCTGAAGAGCTTCATCCAGCTTCCAGCTAGTTGCCTGTTTTCCACAAATATTTTTCAATTGAGTTCCATACGCATAAATAACAATACTCACCTCGGACCTTTTTTTTAAAAAAAGAAGGATTCTCAGTAACACAACATTAATAACATATTACCTGAGATTACAGATTGAATGACAAAGCCATTAAGAATTTAAGTTTAAAAAAAGAAACAAAATTTACAAGCTTCAACATTGTGAAAATCCTTGGATATAAGAAAAAAGGTTCGAACTTTATTATATAAATGCAAAAAAAAGGACAGAAAAAAATAAAAGGTTACTTGCAAAAACTGCATGGCGGTTTCTGCAGTTTGACCAACGGCGATCTCGAGAAATGAGGAAACCATGCTCTGCTTATCACTCGCAGACAACATTCCCTCCATTTTCCCTCTTTTAACTCGTTCCTCAATTTCCCAATCAAATTCCCAAATCGAAATCCAACTCCAAAGCCCTAGATAGATGAATTCAGCTCAATCTGCGGTAGAAATAGAGAAAACACAGAGAAAGTGAGAGTCTCAGCGAATCTTTAGGGTTCGATTCAGGGGATTTATTAGTATTTATAAACTTACACTCCAAAACAGAAATCTATTAGAAGGAAAACCAATGAGCATTTCCTTTTAACGTTTTTAATTAATAATCTGTTTTTAGGTCGTGTTTTTTACTTAGGGTCGGGAAGGTATTCTATTGTGAATTACTAATTTGTCCTTTTCAGGTGAACTTTTTCAATCGAACTACATGTGATACGTCCGATGACCCTGATGTTACGAGAAAATCCCGATAAAATATTAAAATTCAATACTTGAGATTGATTGGATCGATCTTATTTTCAAATTTATTTATATACTTTTTATAATAACGAAAATTTCCACAAAAGAGAAAAGGTATCAACAGCTTCCATGGTCTCGTTTTGCTTCTTGTTCTATACTTCAATATCCATTTTTTACCATCACAATATCAACATTTTGGATAAGGCTTCGAATATTAGCAAAAGTTGATTCAATTTGCTAATTCTCCTTTATTCTTCCAACAAGGATATTCATTTAAGATTTGCCTATAATGAGTATCTTGCATCCCCTTATCTCACGGGATTAAAACTTTAGTCTCGCAATTTGTACGGTCTTAAGCAATTTTTTCGCTTTAAATGTACCTAAATCGGTCTAACTCTTGTAAAGTGAGAATTCTCAAATAGAAATTCTCCAAAGCACTAGAAATTAAACGGAAGCAACTCAAAGAAAGAGCTTGAAAGAACAAAAAATGTCACAAGAAAGCAAAAGTACACCAAGTATTTGAGTGAATGCTTCTATAGTATTTTATTACTCAAAAAAGAAGTGAGTACAAATGAGGGGGGAAGGCCTTTATTTATAGTTAAGCTCTCCCAGGTCCAATGTTACAAATTAAAGTACATTAATGGTTGAGATTAAAAGCAATCTACAAATCAAATCTTCTAAGATTACAAATCTTCTTAGATTACTTCTCATATTTGTCATGCCATGTAGAAAAGCCTTCAATATCTCTAAGCAACATGCCATGTGACCCCTTACAAACAAGATGAATCATCCAAGTGTGCCTTGGTTGCGAGCTCCCTTGCACAATTGACTTGTCGTCAAATGTAGTAGTAATTTTGGTCTATTTCCACACTTAAGGAGTTTGGTTTCTAGGTAATTTAGTATTTATTATAATGTGTTTAGTATTTAGTTTTTAGTATTAAAAGTTAATAAAAATAAATATTTTTAACATATTTTATGAGTGTTGTGTCCTATTAGGCCGACATAGGCGTTAGGTAGTTCTAAAGTGTTGAATTGACTGTGCATGATGATGAATCATAGGCTCACTTGACATAGGAGCAAGGGACGAGTGATGCACAAACTTCTCGAGCCGTTACTCGATGAAACAAACCATACAAGGCATGAATTACATATCATGCCGCGCCATAGACCTTGTATGTCGCGACATAGGTCGACATGCTGCCCAAGTCTTTCATGGTTATTTTTGTCTGTGCAATGGACTTTATACGAAGACCTAGGACGTGTCGAAAACCTAATTTAGGCTACTAACACTCCCATAAATAAGATCTTTAGGGTTTGATGTAACTAAGTCATCTTAGACGCCTTCAAAAACTCTCATAGTTTAGGAGAAGGATTAAACTTAGCTTTCTTTCAGTTTTTCATAAACAACTTTTTTCTTTCCTCTTGGAATCGATTTTGATCCAAGAGTTCTTTTATAATATTGAAATATTTCAATTATTTGCTTTCACAAGTGACATTATTCATTATTCTGATTGAGATATTTACTACTCCGTTCTTCAATCGGCGTCAAATTTAGGATTATTCTAATATCTTTTCTCTTTTGATTCAATCGAGTTCTTTACATGTTTTATTTAATTGAAATTAAGATTATGAATAAAATGAGTGGCTAAATCCTTTAGGGGAGATTAACGATTGGATGGGGACATGATTAACGGAGGATTTAGAGTTTCCTGAGAAGATTAATTGGTATAGATTATGTGTTCTTAAACTCTAGGCTTAACAACCCTATGAAGTAATTATAGGTTAAACGAAATTGAGAGATAAGTTTAATTGAGTAAATCATAATTTATCCTGGCAGAGAAAGTGAGGTCGGGAGATAAGTGAGTATCAACCAATAGATTAATTAGTTAGAGGCTGAGAGGTAATAATTGGTTAATTGGTAGCTAATCTACCCTAAAACCCTAATCCAAAGTTAATTACAAACCTTGAAATGAGTTAATCTTTCTGATTGGATTAATTTGTTTAGTCGTTTGCCTATTTTATTGTTTCTTTATTTTAATTATTTAATTTCTATTATTAATCCCTTTTATGATTTTTCGTAGTACTATTTAGAATTATTATTGCAAAGAGATTTTCTATAGATTTATTCCATCTTCCCTTGAGTACGATCTTCGAAATATTTCATGTGTTCCATTGTACACATATACTATATTACAATTTGACCCGTATACTTGAGGACATCATCGATTTACTTTTATATATTTTTGGTGTGATATTTTTACAATAAACGATAACACGTTTATAGCCGATTAACAACCTGTGACATTCTACCCCACCTATTCTTGCAACACCCTCATTGCATCCTCAGAATGGAATTGGTCTATCTTGTCTTGGAACTGCTATAAGGCCTCAGTAGGTTCCCAACTAGCTTTATTATCAAGAAGTCCCTTCAATCGAACTAAGTATTCATGCATCGACCTACACTACTTCTATCAAATCACTTGGTCTGTCATGACGCAATCAACTTCATAATCATAGGAGACCTTTACCCCTATTTGAGCTCGTTCGGACTTACCTTAATTTGGATCCTCTTAATCCTCATAGAATGGCTTAAGCATACTAACATGGCACACCAGATAAACGTTGAGTTTAGCTAGCAACTCAAGTTTGTAGGCCACCTTGCCTACTATCTTCAAAACGCAAAAAAAGGTCTTTCATACCATCGCACAAGCCCCTTGTGAAAGCCATTGTGGTGCAAAATCAAGTTTAATTTTGCAAGGACTGAATCACCAACTTGAAATTGCACATCCCTACGATTTTGGTCACCCTACATTTTATTGTGCTTACTTATTATAACAACCTGAATTTTGGGCTAGTCGGAATAGTGGTTTCGGGACCACAAATTTGACGAGAAAAAAAATATTTTCATTATATTTTATGATCTACGATTTCACAAAATGATTTCATGAAAATTTTGTTCAAAAATTTTGACGTTTGGGCACTCAATTTACTCAAAAGAACTAAATTGTAAAAAGTGCAAAAGTTTAGTTCTACATGTTAAAAGTGTCCAATTGTTATGAAATTTTAAATTGGAGGTCCTTAAATGGTAATTAGACCATTAGTTAATTTGTTGTAGAAAAATGGATAAGAGATGAGTGAAATAGGAAATTTTTATGTTGGGGGCATTTTGGTCATTTAGTAATTAAAAGAATTAAAAAGGCCAAAATAGCCAAAAATTTGTCCATCTTCTCCATGGTGAACGAAATCAGTAAGGGGGAAGCCATATTTAGGGTTTTCAAGCTTCCAAGCTGCATAGTAAGTGATTCCAAACCTCGTTTTTAATGTTCTTTACGTTTTTAGAGTCCCGGTAACTTGATTTACCTTATTCTAGCAATAATTTAACCTAGGGTTCATATTTGGAAAAATACCCATATGTGAAATGTGTTTATTTTGATGTTTTATGGTAGAATATGAAGCTTGAAATTATGTTAAATAACTTTTGCTAGCCGATTTTAAGTGAAAACGAGTAAATTGACAAAATCGGTAAAAATACCTAATGTACATAAGTAAGTGTTAGAGTGAGAATTTGATGTTGCCATAGAAGGGAAAAATGTTCAGCATGTCATAAAACATAAGAAAAAGGAATAAATTTTAATTTTCGAGCCTAGGGACAAAATCATAATTTTGTGAAACTTTAGGGGCAGAAATGTAATTTTGAAAAAAATGTGATTTTTTGACTGGATTGAATAATGTGAGTGTTAAATAAGTTAAATGTGTTATTATAAGTTAAGAAAGACAACGAATTGACTTTGATTAGTGAAAAAGGAAAAATGAGAAAAAGTGAGAAATTTCCCGATTTAACATTCGGAATAAAAAGGGATACGAATGAAGTGACAGAAATGATCACTTGTGTGGCATGGACTGTGTGTAGGCCACTATGTGAAAGTGAAAGTGATGGTCACGTGTGTAGTACTATGTGCAGGCTACTACGTGTACCAGAATGATAGCTCGCATGTGTAGTACTATGTGCAGGCTACTATGTGTATCGGATAGTGATGGTCACATGTGTAGTACTATGTGCAGGCTACTATGTGAACCGGTATCATTAATTATAAGGTGGTTGCTATGTGCTGATCCCACCAAATATCATTGATTACAATGGGTGGTTGCTGTGTGCTGAATCCACCGTGTATCTGTTATTATTCCGAAGTGTTCATCGGGAAATTGACTAAGTGAAAATACATGAGATCATGTAACGATTAAGTGTGATTGAATGATGAATATATGTGTGGAATTTTATTGAATAATGATTGAAAGTGAAAAAGTGAAATTATGAAAAAGTAAAATTAGCAACAAAACAGTTTTAGACAGTAACAATAGTGTGACTTTGAAAAATCACCAAAAATGGTAGAAATTGAATTAGAGAGTGAATAAGATATGAAATGAAAGCTTAATGAGTCTAAAAAAGTTATATATTTTGAGATATTTGAATTTTAGTGAGGCAGGGTCGGATTGATTTCGGAATCCCTTATTCTGAATTTGGAAAATAATTAAAAATTGTACAAACATAATTATGAGTTATAATTTATATGATTAGAATCCTTAATGAGTCTATTTTCAAAGGAAATAAACGGAAATATCATCTGAATTCTGTATAATGAGATAATTCATTTTTAGTGAAGAGAGGTCAGAGATGTTGAGCAGTGAAACAGAGGTGACTTTAAAGAATAAACTGTACTAATTGGCTAAGCCAAAAATTCTGAAAATTTTATGGTAAGAAGATATTGAGTCTAGTTTCGGGAAAAATTAACGGAACTTAATTTGGAGCTCTGTAGCTCCGGATAAAAATAATTTAGTGATTGTAACTCGACTAGACAGCTTTGAATTTAAATATAAGTGAATAGTGAAATTAGGTATAATGCTATTTAAGCATGTTATATACATAAAGGATGTGGGATGGAGAGGAGGAGGAGGACAATAAAGTATATGAATGAATTGTGTATAATTGGTTAAATGTCTGATTATAATCGATAAATGTTGAAATAGGAGTGATGTTTATATTGGTGCATTACTGGTCATGGTAAGCTCATGAGAGAAAATAAAGTTTCATAGCATATGCGTGTGGTATATTTGGCATGAAATGATGTCATGAGTGGCTCATGAATTAACTCATGTTGGCAAGTTGATGCATAATTATAGTATTCAAATATAAACATATTTGTAATATTTTGCTATGTGATTCAGAAAAAGGGGAATAAATAGCATACTGAAAATTCGACCATGGTGTTAGTTTATGTTAAAGGGGTGTTTTATGGCATATCTTAAGTAATGGAATGTTATGAATTTTGAGATTAATTTGCTGCTCAAATAAAAGACAAATGAATTGATTGTGTATTCGTAATTTTGACATATGCTTGGTATATGAAACGTAATAATATATGCTTGAATAAACTTTAAGTATTCGAATGACATGGATTTGATGGTGATAAGATTCGAACATTGAATTCATGAAGCACAGGTGATGTATTATTGTTGTGTGATAGTTTGGTTCGAGAAATTGGTTAGGTAAATGGTAAGTGAAAGTATTTATGAATATAGAAGAAAATTTGGAGTGAATATGAAATTTAGCTCAGTTAAATGATTTCATCAATTAAACATTGTATATACCAGAATGTGTTAGTGGATTACATATTCGTAAATTGACATTCAAAGTTTAGTTAGTGATATATGAAAATAACATGAAAAGATTTATGATTGTGATTAATATTGATTCTGACTTAAAGTGGATTCTTCAATATTGGATTGATTTAACGGATATATTGAGGATATGAATGGGTATGTATTGGGCCTCGTAAACCCTAATTAGCGACTTGAAGATAATAACTTGAAAGTTTTTAATTTGGATGAAATTTTATAACTCGGTTTAATATGTTTATAAGTGCATTTATTCTGGTAATGCCTCGTATCCTATTCCAGTGTAGAATACAGGTAAGAGGTGTTACAATGTGACATCACCAGATTCGACCCTAATGTTTAGGCCGAGTTTGGGGTGTTACATTTAGTGGTATCAGAGCTATGGTTTAATCGATTCTCGGACTAACATAGCGTATTTGAGTTTAGCTATATATGTCATATTATTACTCGTGATTGTGTAATACCTTCTGGCTCTAAGGAAATTGTTCTGTTAAGATAGAGATGACTTCTAGCCGAGCTGCTTTCAATAATACTGAAAATTTATATTGAGGTAATTGAAATGTGTTTATGAAGAAACGAAATTTAGAAAGGTATAAATAATGAAAGCATAAACTTAAAATTATATGATTGAATTTTTCCTTAGGTAAATTTGATTAAAGTTAATGAGTTCAATCAAAATATCTGTTTCGTTAAACTAATACGGTTAAAGGATCTTTGGTTTGCATGCTAAAAGAATGTTGAAATATTGTGTGTTTGAGTTGTATCCTCAGCATGAAGAAAATAGTATCTTGATATGTTAGTGTTTGATAGTTGAAATCAATACAGTTGTTTTATTAAAGTGAATTGAATTATCGAGATGTGATTTGAGTTATATGTAACTAAGCATGTCTTCACTAAGAGAATAAATTTAGTGCACTTATGAGTATGAAGATAGATAGTGAATGAAAATAAAAATTCTATATTTCGAAAGTATGAAAAGAGATGATCATAAGTTTAAAAAAACTTATATTGTGATAAGCTCATCCAAGTATGTTGGTGATTATATGATGCTATGTGCTCAACATATTTGATTAAGTGAATATGGTAAGAGAATTTACTTAAATAGATGGAGTGTGTTTTTATGTATATATGTTAGAATAAGTGAAATTAGTACGTGCATATGGTAGAATTTTATGTTTAATTGTTAAGTTAAAGATAATAAGATATTTTGTTTTATGTCTTTACTATTAAACCATGAATATTATAATAGTATGAAAATTGAATTGGAAGATTAAATTGAGTAGAACGCAAGAATGAGTACTTTCGTTCAGTGATATGTGATGAATTAACGAAAAAGACCATGATTGGACCATGGCAACATGTGATATGTGATTTCCGTATAAGACCATATCTGGGATATGGCATCGGTGTGATATGTGCTACTGTGTAAGACCATAGCTAGGCTATGGCATCAATATGTAAATTTGTGTAAGACCATAGTTGGACTATGGCATAGAGAAAACGAAGTACTCAATTCTGTAAGACGTTCTCTAATTGAATAAATGTCAGTAAGTAAATGGAAGCTAAGTATCAGAATTTAAATAGATATTAATATTGAGCTCGAGTAAGTAAATTCATTGTGTGAAATTGTGGGTGACAGAAAATATTCATAATAAATAGATGTGTTAATTTGTTTGGAATGAACTACATGGTTATGATGGTATTACATTGATGATGAATGCAAAGTCATATATATATGTATATCTATGAGAGTAAGTTAAAAGTTTTATGTCCTCACCATCACCCCCTCATCAGTATTGTTTTATGAAGAAAATTATCTTGATGAGACAGATATGTTTTTCAACTGAATTAATTCTAACAGTACAGAAGTAAACACTTAAATGTTTGAGCGAAAATGTATTGATTATGAGTTGAAACTCATAAAGGCATGGATAAAAGAGTATAACATTTTTTTATTGACAAATGTTATAATTATATGAGCACATGAGTTATGATATTTGGATTATGATGCTATATAGAAATTTCGATTGTGAATTAGTGATTTGAGTTGGCATATGAATTATGTGTTGAGAACAAAAGTAATTAAAAGCAAATGTTTATTAAATGCTTTGAGAATGTGAAATTAGTAATGAATTGGCTATTTGTGTAGTATGTGTTATGCGCATTTATGTGTAAGATAAATTTGAGGCTTTACTACACTCACCCCCCATATCAGTAAAATGTTACAATGAAATTTGTAAGATGTTGGTTGAATAAGCTTACGAGTGTAGTGTTATAGAAGTTTGTGTATGGAAGATTAATAATGTGGTCGGAAAAGTGAATGAATTAGCAAATGAAGACAATATAAAAAGAGAGATATTGGATAGTTCTGAAAACTACTCAGATTATGCAAAGTTACTGTCACAAAAGAAGTTAAATCTGATTAAATGATTTATTCGTATTTTATTTAAAGAAAGAATTAACCAAAGTTTTTCGGATCGATTTACATTAGTAAAGAGATAATGTGAAAATTCGATGATGTAATTAGACAATTGAGTAATGTTTGTATTGTATTAATAGTGAGTACGATGAGCTATAATGGGGTAATTACTATGATTCCTTTTAGACATTCTCTCGTGTACAATTATCCTCAAGTATATGTATTATTTAGTTTCAAAAGAATTCTTATCGTATGAGAACATTAGCTAAACATGTTAATAGATGAAAGAATTAGTGGTTTGTTTGGGTTATGTTCGACATTGCCATGTTTTTTTTCTCGTATTTATTCCCTTGTGTGAATATGAAAATCGACGGTAAAGTCTGAGTGAGGCTAATATTTTGTTTCTACCGGCTATTGTTCTATTGAATATACGTGAAGATTATATTGCTTCTGTTACTTTGGATTCCATTAATTATGAGTGACATTGATCTTTCTAGACATTTTCTTTTATCATAGGAATGGATATCATTCTATATGGATTGTAATTTTTCGATACTTTGTGTAGCTTCAGATGCTGAAATATTGCTATCTTGATTTTCTTATGAATTTATGTGATTATCTATAAAAGATATGAAAGTCTAAAATCATGTGTGAATTTGAAATGTACTGTGTGGAAGCAAATCTTTAATCTACTATCTGGTACGATTTTCGAGGACGAAAATCCCTAAAGGGCAGAGAGTTGTAACAACTTAAATTTTGGGCTAGTCAGAATAGTGGTTTCGGGACCACAAATTCGACGAGAAAAAAATTATTTTCATTATATTTTTATGGTCTACGATTTCACAAAATGATTTCGTGAAAATTTTGTTCGAAAATTTTGACATTTGGGCACTTAATTTAGCTAAAAGGACTAAATTGTAAAAAGTGCAAAAGTTGAGTTCTACATGTTAGAAGTGTCCAATTGTTATGAAATTTTAAATTGGAGGTCCTTAAATGGTAATTAGCCCATTGGTTAACTTTTTGGACAAAAATGGACAAGAGATAAGTGAAATAGGAAAATTTTAAGTTGGGGGCATTTTGGTTATTTAGTAATTAAAAGAATTAAAAAGGCCAAAATAGCCAAAATTTGTCCATCTTCTCCTTGGTGAACGAAATCAGCAATGGGGAAGCCATATTTAGGGTTTTCAAGCTTCCAAGCTCCATAGTAAGTGATTCCAAGCCCCGTTTTTAATGTTCTTTACGTTTTTGGAGTCCCGGTAACTTGATTTACCTTATTCTAGCAATAATTTAACCTAGGGTTCATATTTGGAAAAATACCCATATGTGAAATGTTTTTATTTTGATGTTTTATGGTAGAATATGAAGCTTGAAATTATGTTAAGTAACTTTTGCTAGCCGATTTTAAGTGAAAACGAGTAAATTGACAAAATTGGTAAAAATACCTAATGTTCATAAGTAAGTGTTAGAGTGAGAATTTGATGTTGCCATAGAAGGGAAAAATGTTCAACATGTCATAAAAAATAAGAAAAAGGAATAAAGTTTAATTTTCGAGCCTAGGGACAAAATCATAATTTTGTGAAACTTTAGGGACAAAAATGTAATTTTGACAAAATGTGATTTTTGGACTGGATTGAATAATGTGAGTGTTAAATAAGTTAAATGTGTTATTATAAGTCAAGAAAGACAACAAATTGACTTTGATTAGTGAAAAAGGAAAAAATGTGAAAAAGTGAGAAATTTCCCGATTTAACATTCGGAATAAAAAGGGATACGAATGAAGTGACAGAAATGATCACTTGTGTGGCATGGACTGTGTGTAGGCCACTATGTGAAAGTGAAAGTGATGGTCACATGTGTAGTACTATGTGCAGGCTACTACGTGTACCAAAATGATAGCTCGCATGTGTAGTACTATGTGCAGGCTACTATGCGTACCGGATAGCTTCGATCATGTGTGTAGTACTATGTGCAGGCTACTATGTGTATCGGATAGTGATGGTCACATATGTAGTACTATGTGTAGGCTACTATGTGAACCGGTATCATTAATTATAAGGTGGTTGCTATGTGCTGATCCCACCAAATATCATTGATTACAAAGGGTGTTTGCTGTGTGCTGAATCAACCGTGTATCTGTTATTATTTCGAAGTGTTCATCGGGAAATTGACTAAGTGAAAATAAATGAGATCATGTAACGATTAAGTGTGATTGAATGATGAATATATGTGTGGAATTTAATTGAATAATGATTGAAAGTGAAAAAGTGAAATTATGAAAAAGTAAAATTAGCAACAAAACAGTTTTGGACAGTAACAGTAGTGTGACTTTGAAAAATCACCAAAAATGGTGGAAATTGAATTAGAGAGTGAATAAGATATGAAATGAAAGCTTAATGAGTCTAAAAAAGTTATATATTTTGAGATATTTGAATTTTAGTGAGGCAGGGTCGGATTGATTTCGGAATCCCCTATTTTGATTTTGGAAAATAATTAAAAATTTACCAAAATAATTATGAGTTATAATTTATATGATTAGAATCCTTAATGAGTCTATTTTCAAAAGAAATAAACAGAAATATCATCTGAGTTCTGTATAATGAGATAATTCATTTTTAGTGAGGAGAGGTCAGAGATGTTGAGTAGTGAAACAGAGGTGACTTTAAAGAATAAACTGTACTAATTGGCTAAGCCAAAAATTGTAAAAATTTTATGGTAAGAAGATATGTGAGTCTAGTTTCGGGGAAAATTAACGAAACTTAATTTGAAGCTCTGTAGCTCCGGAGAAAAATAATTTAGTGACTGTAACTCGATTAGACAGCTTTGAATTTAAATATAAGTGAATAATGAAATTATGTATAATGCTATTTAAGCATGTTATATACATAAAGGATGTGGGATGGAGAGGAGGAGGAGGACAATAAATTATATGAATGAATTGTGTATAATTGGTTAAATTTTTTATTATAATCGATAAATGTTGAGATAGGAGTGATGCTTATATTGGTGCATTACTGGTCATGGTAAGCTCATGAGAGGAAATAAAGTTTCATAGCATATGCGTGTGGTATATTTGGCATGAAATGATGTCATGAGTGGATCATGAATTAACTCATGTTGGTAAGTTGATGCATACTTATAGTATTCAAATATATACATATTTGTAATATTTTGCTATGTGATTCAGAAAAAGGGGAATAAATAGCATACTGAAAATTCGGCCATAGTGATAGTTTATGTTAAAGGTGTGTTTTATGACATATCTTAAGTAATGGAATGTTATGAATTTTGAGATTAATTTGCTACTCAAATAAATGACAAATGAATTGATTGCGTATTCGTAATTTTGACATATGCTTGGTATATGAAACGTAATAATATATGCTTGAATAAACTTTAAGTATTCGATTGACATGGATTTGATGGTGATTCGAACATTGAATTCATGAAACACAGGTGATGTATTATTGTTGTGTGATAGCTTGGTTCGAGAAATTGGTTAGGTAAATGGTAAGTGAAAGCATTTATGAATATAGAAGAAAATTTGGAGTGAATATGAAATTTAGCTCAGTTAAATGATTTCATCAATTAAACATTGTATATACCAGAATGTGTTAGTGGATTAAATATTCGTAAATTGACATTCAAAGTTCAATTAGTGATATATGAAAATAACATGAAAATATTTATGATTGTGATTAATATTGATTCTGACTTAAAGTGGATTCTTTAATATTGGATTGATTTAACGGATATATTGAGGATATGAATGGGTATGTATTGGGCCTCATAAACCCTAGTTAGCGACTTGAAGATAATAACTTGAAAGTTTTTAATTTGGATGAAATTTTATAACTCGGTTTAATATGTTTATAAGTGCATTTATTCTGGTAATGCCTCGTACCCTATTCCAGCGTAGAATACAGGTAAGGGGTGTTACAATGTGACATCACCAGATTCGGCCCTAATGTTTAGGCCGGGTTTGGGGTGTTACACTTACCTTGTATAGGCAAGCTCTAGCTAAGTCATTCTGCTCTTGTCAGTCCTTCACAAAATCGATAAACTGTTAGATTTAGTCCTGCATAACGGGTCGTAACAGCATTGGGTGTGAGTGGTTGTTGCCCCCCCACTATATAGAATGAACACTTATTCACTCTGCTGCAATTTATAAGTAAATTGGGCCACGGCCATATCCAACAACTTTGGTCGGTCCCTCTATGTGGCACTCACATAATGCTGAAGATACGTTTCCAACAAAGTATTTACTCTCTAGGTTTGCCCATCAATTTGTGGATGCATGCTAGTGGAAAAGTTCAAGTTTGATCCCATCAACTTGAAAAACTCCGTCCAGAATTGGCTTGTAAACTGCCCGTCTCAATCACTAACAATAGACTGTGACACTCCCCAATATTTCGCCCTATGTCTAAGGAACAAACGAGCTGCCTCTTCAGCAGGGCACTTCTTGGTTGCTGGAATGAAAGTTCCATACTTGGAAAACTTGTCCACCACAATAACAATACTCACAGATCCATTAGATTTAGGCAAACCAATAATAAAACCCATGGATACACTCTACCATGGGTGTTCCGGAATGAGAAAAGGTTGTAATAATCTAGCTGGAGTCTCCAACTCTACTTTGTCTTATTAGCACACCAAACAAGTTTTCACATTGGTCTCAACATCATCACCCATGTAAGCCCAATAATAACTATCCTCCAAAATATCCAAAGTGTGGTGCATACCTGGATGGCTCACCCATATCATTACCTTGGTTGGTGGCTCCCAATCAACAATAGCCCAAATTTTACTTTCATCCATCTAAAATTTGCCACCTCTACCATTTGGCCTAAAAATGGCACCTCACGCTGGGCAAATGAGCATTTCTCCTCTTTGACATAAAGCTCATTCTTTCACAAGGTTTGGAACACTTCCCTCAAATGGTCCACATGTTTCTCATGTAACTTATTGTACATCATAATGTCGTCAAGGTAAACAACCAAAAAATAATCTAAGAAGGGTTGAAGTACCTTATTTATCAGGTGAAAAATGTAAGCAAAGCGTTCATCAGTCCAAAGGGAATCGAGAGGAATTCATATTAGCCATAACGATTCACACACGTGGTCTTTGGCTTATCCCTTTCGGCTATTCTGACTTGATGGTACCCCGATCGTAAATCCAACTTAGAAAACCACCTTACGCTACCAAGATGATCAAATAGATCTGCAATGAGTGGAATTGGGTACCTATTATTCATAGTGGTCTTATTCAATACCCGATAATCAATGCACAATTTTAACGACCCATCCTGTTTCTTCTGAAACAATACTGGTGCGTCGACTAGAGCTTTAGATGGTCTAATGAACCTAGTATCTAAAAGTTCATTCAATTGTTTCTGCAACTCTTCTAACTCTAGCGAAGACATTCGATATGGGGCCTTAGTTGCAGATCAGTATTGGGCATCAATTCGATCATGTGATCCACCTCTCTCTTAGGTTGTAACTTCTTGGGCAACTCGATAGGTATCACATCTCGCAAAAACTATAGTAATTGTACCACTTCCTTCGGAAGCTCACGAATGGGTTTCATGACTTTATTGGCTTTCAATGTAGCTAAGTAAGAGACTTTATCTCTACATACCCTCTTGGCAAATTGGATTGTTGATAGTGTCTTAGCTTTCACACCCACGTTCTATTTCATTCCCACAAGACATTGATGGTGCAAATCCAATATAAACATACAATCAGAAAAGTGAACAAGAAATGCCTTAACCTGGTCAATAAAACTTAATCCAACCACAAAGTCATAATCATCAAGTGGTATTACCTCAATAGTCTCCGTATTGATCCAACCACCAAGTTGAAGTTCTACTCCTTTTTTCCACAACCATTGTCTAAACTCTCTTTGAATTCACGATCTTAATCCATCTTGTCTCTTTCTTAACTTTGAGATTCTATTTCTGAACAGCCTCTTCGGATTTTAACAAAGTTGAAGCACATGTGCCTACGAGGGCATTCAATATTCTGTTTGCCATAATTATGTCTACAAGCATCAACCCCTTTCTCTTTCGACCCTCCTTGGTTTTGACAGAACTCAGGATTGCACCAAGCTTTATCGTTGCTTTGTTTGACCCATCATCCTCCTCTTTGGCAGAAAGTGTAGACTTTTTCAAATATTCCCTTACCGTATGTAGACCATCACAAAAGGGAGCAACCTGTTAGTAAAAATAGGGAAGCAATGCTTTCAAATATCTGTAAAAATGAGAAACATTTGTAAAAACATAGGGAAAAGCGATTATAGTATGCCTAAAGACCAATCATGAGATGATTGTAATTACATACTTATTTTACCTTGTTTATTAATATAAAGAATTGCCATTATTATTTCAATTTATTTTTCTGTGTATATAAATAAATTGAATTGTAATAAAGTCCTAAAAAAAAATGATTATTCTTAAAAGGTCCTTAGTCAAGTATTATTGTGGGCTTGGACAACAATAATGCTTTGAGACTAATGCGTAGTTGATTGATGACAAAGTGTTGCCATTGATATAAAGATGTCAAAATCAATACATGAGTATGTGTTAGAGAACAACATATTGGATTGACCCACTATGAGTATGTTTCTTGGATTATCATGTAACAGTCGCAACATTACTCATAGTGATAACTATGTATACGATTCTTAGACTTGAGATCATTATTATCCTAACATCATGAGTCGTATATTTTGATACAGTCAAACATCTTCCGTAACAGGTTTTATTGAAAAGGCTGATGTTGAATATGCCACAATTTATGTAGTGGGATATGGTTGATCAATATAGGATTTGTCCCTCGTACATAATGGAAGCAATATCTTAGGTCACTTGATTGAATGAGACTAGAAATGCATGACCATGCTCGAATAAGTTGATATAAGATATAATATATATTTTTATTCCATGACTTGTGTCCAATCTAGATATAAAGGACAAAAGGATGTAATACATGAAAGGTTGATCATAGAAATGTTATGTCGAATTATAACTTCTTTTAACTTAGGTAGCAATGATGCATTGCTAGATGCTACCCATTGCTTGTATTATTAGAAATGTTCTAGTATTACTACTAACATTACAAGAACCTATAGAGTCACACCTTATGGTTAAAATGAACAAAATCCAAACACAGTTGGTATTGTGGTTAGCTGTCACATGAATTAAATTAATTATTGAATTAATTTAATTTGATAGTTAAATATTAAATGATTTAAATGTACAAGCTTGTTGTATACAAATAGAGAACATAGTTAAAATTAATATATGAATTTGATTCATATAAAATTTTAACAGATATAGTTTACCAAATTATTATAATAAATTTTAAAATTATTATTTCGGTCAAATATTGAAACATGGTAGTTATAATTCTTTTTGGAAAGAATATAACGTTTTTAATGCTTTCCATAAGTTCTCTATAGGATTATTCCATTTTCAAGATATGGATACCAAAAATCTTGAATTAGGGTAAGAGTGTTTTAAAAGAAAATAAGAAAAAGGTTTAGCAATCATCTTAGGAGATTTTCCTTGGAAAAGTTCCAGGAGAGATTTTGTTGTTTATTTTAATACCAGGTGGACAACGTTGAGGCCGGGACATTTTCGTTGGGGCTTGGAATCGATATCAAATCAGCAACATCCTTACATCGTTTTTCAGTTAATAAGGTATATCTTCGACCTTATTTCAACTTGTTTCATTCCTCGTAGATAGATCCATGGTTAAGGATCACTGAAATATTTTTCCACTGCGCCATGGGGCGTACCGCCGGTCCCAACATAAACTAGGGAAGCGATGCTTTGAAATATCTGTAAAAATTCCTAATTACCTTGAGCAAGGGAAAGTGTTTTCTGTGATTCAGTGCAGGTCAAAAAAGTAAGTTCAAGGAGCAGGACAAGCGGAGGAAGGTGGAATGGCACGATGGATGCTGGAAGAATACAAATAGAACTGAAATAGGAAGAGCATCCACATGTACATTAATCGAGTTGACGGATGAATCTGGTAGCAAAACATGACAATTTTTAAATTAAATGTTAACTTTTTGTATATTGTTGTATTTGTTAACTAACCAGTCGTTAGACAATAATTATTATATATGTACATTGTGAATGAGACGTATTGAAAAATAAAAATGTGACAAAGTCATAAAAATAGAAAAAACTCATTCATTAGTGCACAAAAACTCTTGAGTTTGCTGTAGTTGTTATATTATGTTGTAACTTCCTATGTGGAGAAATAAGAAAGGTGAGAGAAGGAGAAAAAGGCAGTGAACGGGTAAGGGTTACTAAGGGGGAGAGTAGGGAATAATACGATGTGCCAATCTATTTTTGTGCTTGGAACCATTTTGATGCTTCCTGTTGTTGAATTCCATACTTGTCCTAAGCCTCAGAACGTTACAAGCCGAAAAACCCTATGTGATCTAGGTAGATTTATTTATGAATTGACATCATATCAAGTAATTGTATTTACAACTGTTTGTATTCTGCTAGGATAATCAAATTACTTGTATAATATATTGATGGATTCATATGTTTGAAAACCTTAATGTTTGTGTACTTCGTCATATACTGAACTGAAGTATTTGATATTAAAAGTGGTAAGTCGTTTATATTTGTCAAGATTATGTGTAAATATAAATACTTAGTTATGTGCTCCAAAATCGATGTTTGCACTATACTTGCTCAAGGGTCGTCTTTTAAGTTTCTATTTTAATTTTGCTTTACTTGTAGACAAACAATGACTTAAGTGTGGGGGACTTCGATCTTCCGTAATTTGATGTAGCAGATTAAACTAGTTTTCAAACTAAAAGAGCTTGAATACTGTAATGTGTAGGTTTGTGCAAGTGTACACAGTCGTTATCAAGTAATAAGTAAGTAAAAGAGTTATTGTCTCCATAGGAACTGTATATGTTAATCAATTAATGGTAAAATTAGAGTTAACAATTTGGTGATAAAAACACAATATTTTTTAGTGGTATGAGGTAAAAATAATTACTAAATGCAAGATGACCCCTAATGCAATTTTAATCTAAATGCAAAGTATAAAGTGAAATGTATGAAATGAGTTTAGCAAACAAAAACACAAAATTCAATAATCAATAACACGAATAGGCTAAGATAATTACATTATTCAACTTAATTCATTTTTCTTATACTTAACAGTGTTTGAAAAATATTTCATGACAACTCAGTCTTTCATGAGTTTTGAAACCAAATTAAGTCCTTTCGGAATCTTTTACTTAGTAAAACATGCATTTTATTGATCATATTTAATTAAGGGTTTCTTAGAATTCATGTGAAGTAACATGACGAGTTAGGTTTGAAACAATTTAATCACATAAACCTAAAAATTATGCAAGATAATAGAGCTCGTTAAAGTTATTATGAACCTTTAATTTAGTCAAGTTAGGATCTAAATTAAGCATGCACTTTTCAACTATTGTGTCCATTAGCCATCGTCTAGTTAGGATTGCTCAGCTAATTCCAATGCATCCAATCACGTATGAATGAAATACATACTTGAGTTTAATTGAAAACATGAATGACTGAGGCACAAACACTATAAACATGATTTAAACAAACTTCATTGAATTGATGCAATCAACCTAGCTAAACAGATTTAAGCTACCATTTTTGATGACAAGATAGCAAAGCACTTTGCAAACATAACTAAAATCAAAGAAGAAAGTAAGAAAGAATAAAATCTATCGAATCGGTAGTCTCACGAACTCTAATTGAAGATGTTTTCTTCTGTCCTTGTGTTACTCCTTTGTTAATGGCTCCTTAAGGTGTTCGGCCAATAGATTATGTTACCAAAGTTTTGCTGGCTAAGAAAGAAAGGGAATATGGGATGTTATGCGTGGAATGAAAAGAAGAAATGAGAGAATGGAAGAATGATATGAAATAAGAGATGAAGGATTGAGCAAGGGATGAGAGATATGTGAGGTGGGAGTGAGTATTTATACTTGAGGTTGGTGGGAGAGTTTACTAAAAATAGTGTAAAGTATCCCCTATTTACTCCTTTACTTAGCCGACCACATATTGTGGAAAAGGGTGGATGACAGTTGCTTAATTCAAGCACGAAATCATGCTAGAATCGAGCAAGGGTTGGACGGTTTCAAGGGCAAAATTCATGGGTTCTTTTCTGATTTAATTTCAACTATAGGGACCTCTAATAAATATCCCAAAACTAATTTTTGGGCAGCCAACATGCTTGTGCCGAATTGGGCTTATCTTCCCCTTGTTTGGACAATTTTGTGACCCATTAAATAATTATCCACCATGTAACATCATTTTTAACTGGGTCAAAGTAAAATCTCCATGACCCAATTTGTATAGTTTTTCCGTCCAAATAACGTAGAATTACTTATGTCCATACAAGAATTATAATAAGCTTCATATTATATCAACTTCATGGTCCCCCCACATAGTAAAATATAACACTTTAGTAAATAACATGAAATATTTTAATTTATGCAAAACATTAATACAATAAAGCACATATTTGCATTTTTTATAAATTCATGCCCATCATCGGAATATAAACAAAATTCACCTAATTAATTAACAAATACATGGAATTAATATTATTTTTAAGTTAAAAGGTGTTATAAACTGCTAAAAAAACCTATATAAATTAGAGTTTACAAATACACATAATTTTATTATATTTTAGTTATGTTTTTATATTTTAGTTTAAATCTAATAAAAAGTGTAATTGAGCCTTTTATTGACCTTAGGAGCCGAATGAGGCCTAAAGGTGAGCTAACGTACTTAGTGAGTGTGCAAGAGATCATACAAGGGCATAAGAACTCAATATTGGCCGTTGTTTTGTGACACAAGGAGTTTGGTGTCGCACCATAGGGAGCTGAATGCCAGAAGGACTACACTGCCTTTGGTGTCACGACACAACCATAGGATGTTGCGACACACCCTTAAAGCTACCTTAAACCTGAGCATACTACCTTTGATGTCGTGACATAGGCACTAGGGTGTCACAGCATCGGTCATACACAGAAGATACTTAAGAGCCGAGGGCGTTTTAGTTCATACAATTAAAAGTTAAAATAAGGGCGTCAGCTAACTTAGGGTTGAGGATGATGGAAACCCTAAATCTATAAATAGGCTTTTAAACACTTGTTAAAAGGACAACTTTCCATATTTTTAGTTTTATTTGTTTTTCTAGTTCCAAATTTTCCCTTTCTTATATTTTAGATTTCTTTTTAGTTAATTCTTTTCTGTTCTTCGAAGAATTGGTTTGTAAGTGCCATCAAACATTTGAGGATTTCAGCACAACATATATCGAATACAACCATGATTCTCTAAACTTATTCTTGATCTATCTTTCATGCAAATACTTATTGTCAAGTTTATAATGTTTACTAATTTCATGAGGAACTAGTCCTCTTATGGGGGATTAGCGACTAGAGGTATGATTGATTATTTGTCATGTAGGGTTTTCTTAGTGGATCAACTATTTGGGAGAGGAAGAACTCAAACCCTTGGCTTGACGACCCTAGAAATTCATTTAGGTGGGAATTAACCCAAAATTGGTATGACCTATCCATGAACACCTTAACCCCGAACTAGTCTGGACTGTAAGTGTTAAAGTATGCCCAAATACCAATCATGAGATGATTGTAATCACATACTCGTTTTACCTTGTTTGTTAATATAAGGCATTGCCAATGTTATTTAAGTTTCTTTTTCTATTTGTACAAATAAACTAATTAATAATAAAGTCTTGTAAAAGGCCTTTAGTAAAGTATTATTGTAACATCCCAAAAACTGGATTAGAAGAAATCGTGTTTTGAAACCAAAAAAGGTCATCCCTCGATTTGAGTTTAGACTTTGGAAATTCTTGACAAGTAAATTGGTTTGGTCCAGTGGTCAAGTGTTCTGGGTATGTGTGTGAGGTTCTGGGTTCGAATCTTGTTTTTGGAAATTTTGTCATTTTGCTTAAACCCTTACCTTTAAATGTTGGTTTATAAGTTAAACTTAGTCAATTGATATCAAGAATGAACATGCTGGTTCAATGGTTAAGTGTCTGTATACCCTTTGGTCTTGTGTTTGAGTCTCGGCAAAAGCTACGAAGATATTTTCATTGAACTACCTTGTGGGGTAGTTTATTTTACTTGATTAAACTTTCCCAAAACAAACACTTCCTTTTTCCTTTCACATTGTTTCATTTTTTCTAACGTTACCCTTTTGCTCCCTTCTTCATTGATTCAGTTTCACCATTTCAAGTTCCTTCTTTTTGTGGTATATTACGTTACACTAATTTCTTACGGGGTCTGACTTCTCTTTTCTAGTTTGATTAGTTAGTCGGTAAGTTCGATTTAAAGGTTTGGTGTCGAAGGTTGTTCGACGTAACTTCGATTTCGGAATGTTAGTTTTTAGTGATTTGACTGCGAGTTAACTGTTTGTTGGAAAATTGTTGGTTGTTTAGGGATGAGAACTCATCCTTGTTGTTTCTGCTTCAAATCTGTATCAGGTGCATACTAAAACCCCCTATTTTTATGAATTTCAAATGCCAAAAAATGTGGCTGTCGACGTTACACAGCTAGGGACATCGGCGTGTGCCTAGGCCATATAAACCACACAATTGTGTGTCAGGCCATGTGGTTGGCCATGTAACTAACTCTTCATCAAATTTTAGCCACACAGGAAAGCGAGACGGGTGTGTGTCCTGGCCGTATATGGCCATGTTAGTGTAGGGTTCACATGGGCAAAGGACACGAGCATGTGTCTAGGCCGTGTAACTCATTGTTTATGATTTAGGGTCACACAGCCAAGGACATGGGCATGTGCCCAGGCTGTGTGAGGCACACGGGTAAGGACATGGGTATGTGTTTAGCTCGTGTAACTCATTGTTTGTGAATTAGGACCATACAAGCAAGTAACACGAGTGTTTATTAGGCTGTATGGGACACACGGGCGAGCACATGGTACAAGACCTTGTGAAGTCACATGGGCCAGTTCTCTAGGCCATGTGAAACCACATGGGCGTGTGAAGCTATATTTGGAATTTTACCTAGGAAACAAGCATTGTTCGAAACGGGCGCATGCCTACTCTAAGGTCCGTACAATATGAATTAGGCTATATAACTTAATATCTGATGATCTGATAATGAACAACTTGTGATCTATACGTATATCTATTATGTTTGAACCTAAGTGAGTAGTATATGTCAAAACGTAATGTGATATTGTCTGTGTGTGCGAATTATCCAGGTACGGTCTGTATTCTGCTAAGTTTGTTGGTACGCCTCTGTACTACTTTGTTGATGAGGAATATACGATATCTGAAAATGTTAGACTGATTGTTACTGATTCTGATTTATAACCGTGCATGTGACTTCATTGCAATTTTGATATGGTTTGTTGAGGTCTGATAAGTTTGTTTTACAAAACATGGGCTTCCATATTTACTGGTCCTATTATTGAGAGATAACATGACTTACATGCTCATTACTCTGATTCTGCATAAGCATGCCATGACACATTGCATGAGACTTGGGTTGATGTAAAAGAAGGAAGATTCTGGTAATTTAATGATCTGCATTATCTAGTGGTTTATCCATACTTCTATTCTGGAACTGTACTATAGTGACTTGACTACATATATTTGATTGGCAGTTTAATTGCATATTGATAAGCCATCGTTGTCGAGCAACCCGGGGTGGTGGGTCATCTTTGCCATGCAACCTGAGATGACTTTATTGGTGTGTTTTAGATGGATGAGTCCAGGGAAGAACTCTATTTTGGTGTGTAACAGAGTTTAGGAAGACTGTTTTTGATAATCTACATTTTGATCTGTTTGAAAAAAACTGCATCTGCATAAACATACATTCTCTGTTTTGCTATTTCTGTTCTGTTCTATTCAGTATTGTTCTGCACTGTTCCATTTTGTTCTATTCTGTTCTATTCTATTCTGTTCTGTTTGAATTACGTTGTTCTGCTCTGTTTTATTTTACTTTGTTCTGTTGTACTACCTTTGTTAAAACCTCTGTGATACTCTAGATCTATTCCGTACTAATTATGCAAATGTTATCAAATGCTTGCATTACTACGATTTATATATTACGCTCTATTTATTTGTATTTGAGTTTGGTTACATGCAGTGCTTGGTGACTGACCCTTTGTCTTACTTTTACCTGTCAGGAAAACATCTGATTTAGGACTGGATGGCGTGCGAGAGCTCAGATTGTTTTGCACTGAGATAACTACAATTTAATCTTTTGGATTTGTAATCTGTTTTGGACTTGTGTCGAGTCTTTTCTCAGGGCAATGAGCTCAATCTGGAAATCTGTGAATCTGTTAGAACTCTTGCATCTGTGGGAAACAGATTGAGTCTCGATTTGTGATTACTGTGTAGGGAACCACTAGGTGCAATTGTTGAGGAAAACTAAGAGGTTGCCTCAGCTGTGGATAGGTAACACATAAGTTAGAGTTTGCGTACAACGTACTGTTAGTCAGATACGAGATTTGATCCAGAAATGAAATTCGAGTTTGGGATACCTATTAAGATGAATAGAAAAGTCGGGAGGTGTCTGGAAATCATGCAAGTATTTTATGATTTAATTAAGTTGTGCTCCAGTTGATAAGACTATCTGAACTTGTATGCTAATGGTAAGTGATGTTTCAATTATGTATATACAAATATAAAGTAAAAGAATCATTAGTGATATTTTTGTAAATAATTCGGGTGATGGACTACATTAGTGAATAGGAAGTCTGTCAAAACCATGGTTTGTTGCCTTGAAATCAGTTTAGTGCAGTGGTAGTGTGATGGTCTGTATACATAAGAGTATTTCAGATTCTGTGTGTTAGTTTGTGGTATGACCGTGGGAATTTTTAGGATGAAATTATTTTAAGAAAGAGAGAGTTGTAACATCCCAAAAATTGGCTTAGAGGAAATCACATTTTGAAACCAAAAGAGGTCATCCCTTGATTTGAGATTAGACTTTGGAAATTCTTGACAAGTAAATTGGTTTGGTTCGGTGGTCAAGTGTTCTAGGTATGTGTGTGAGGTTCTGGGTTCAAATCTTGCTTTTGGAAATTTTTTCATTTCGCTTAAACCCTTACCTTTGAATGTCGGTTTATAAGTTAAACTCAGTCAATTGATATTAAGAATGAGCCTACTGGTTTAATGGTTAAGTGTTTGTATACCCTTTGGTCTTGTGTTTGAGTCTCGACCAAAGCTACGGAGATATTTTTATTGAACTATCTTTTGGGTTAGTTTATTTTAGTTGATTTAATTTTCCCAAAACAAAAACTTCATTTTTCTTTTCACATTGTTTTATTTTTTTCTAACCTTAACCTTTTGTTTCCTTCTTCATTGATTCAGTTTCATTGTTTCAAGTTCTTCTTTTTGTGCAATGTTACGTTACATTGATTCTGTATGGGGTCTGACTTCTCCTTTCTAGTTCAATTCATTGGCCGGTAAGTTCGATTTAAAAGTTTGGTGTTGAAGGTTCTTCGATGTAACTTCGATTTTGGAATGTTAGTTTTTAGCGATTTGACTGCAAGTTAACTGTTTGTTGGACAATTGCTGGTCGTTTAGTGATGGAAACTCATCATTGTTTCTTCTTTGAAACCATATTATGTGCATACCAAAAAAATCCCTTTTTTTTTGCAAATTTGGGACGTTAGAAAACGTGATTGTCGACACCACATAGCCAGGGACATGGGCGTGTGCCCAGGCCATGTGTGGCCATGTTAGTGCAGGGTTCAGACGGGCAAAGGACACAAACATGTTTCTAGGTCGTGTAACTCATTGTTTATGATTTAAGGCCACACGACTAGGGACATAGGCATGTGTCTAGGTCGGAGAGCCATACAGGAAAGGACATGGGCATGTGCCCAGGCCATGTGAGCCACACGGGCATGTGTCAAGCTATGTGGGACACACAGGCAAGCACATGGGCTTGTGCCAGACCATGTGAAGTCACACAGACCAGTTTTCAAGGCCTTGTGAAACTACACGGGCATGTGAAGCTATATTTGGAATTTTTCCTTAGGCAACAAGCATCGTCTGAAACAGGTGCAGGCCTACTGTAAGGTCCGTACAATATGAATTAGGCTTTGTAACTTGATATCTAATGATCTAATAATGAACAACTTGTGATCTATACGTATATCTATTATATTTGAACCTAAGTGAGTAGGATCTGTGAGAACGTAATGTGCTATTGTCTATGTGTGTGAATTATCCAAGTACGATCTATATTCTGTTAAGTTTGTTGGTACGCCTCTGCGCTACTCTGTTGATGAGGAATATACGATATCTGAAAATGTTAGATCGGTTGTTATTGATTCTGATTTATAACCATGCATGTGACTTCATTGCAAATCTGATATGGTCTGTTAAGGTTTGATAAGTCTGTTTTACAAAACATGGGATCCCATATTTACTGATTCTATTATTGAAAGATAGCATGACTTACATGCTTATTACTCTGATTCTGCATAAGCATGACATGACACATTCCATTGGACTTGGGTTGATGTAAAAGGAGGAAGTTTCTGGCAGTTTAATGATCTTCATTATCTTGTGGTTTATCCACACTTCTGTTCCCGTAGTTCGATTGTACTATAGTGACTTGACTACATATATTTGATTGGCAGTTTAACTGAATATTGATAAGCCATCATTACTGGGCAACCCGAGGTGGCAGATGATCATTGCCAGGCAACCCGAGATGACTTTATTGGTGTGTTTTGGATGGATGAGTTCAGGAAAGAACTTTATTTTTGTGTGTAACTGTGTTTGGGAAGACTGTTTCTAATAATTCTGCATTTTGATCTATTTGAAAAATACTACATCTGCATAAACATACATGCTCTGCTCTACTCCGTTCTGTTATGCTTTGTTCTGTTTTGTTCTGTACTGTTTAGTAATGCTCTGCTCTATTCGGTTTTGCTTTTTTGAATTGCGTTGTTCTGCTCTATTCTATTTTGTTTTGTTCTATTTTACTACCTTTATTGAAACCTCTATGATACTTTAGATCTATTCTGTACTAGTTATACAACTATTATCAAATGCTCGCGTTAGTAAGATTTATATATTACACTCTATTTATTTGTATTTGAGTTTGGTTATACGCGGTGCTTGGTGACTCACCCTTTGTCTTACTTTTACCTATCAGGAAGACATCTGATTTAGGATCGGACAACGTGCGGGAGCTCGGATTATTTTGCACTGAGATAACTACAAGTTAATCCTTTGGATTTGTAATATGTTTTGGACTTGTCTTATTTTTCTTTTTATAATCTCGTCAGTATCTGTCAAGTCTAAAACGAAACTACAAAATCATCTAAATCGACTAAAATGAATTTCTGGTTTTCAAAGTTAAACTCTGTAAAGAAGTACGTTTTTACTACGTTGGTGTAACTCGTCCAGATTAGGCTAAAACTTCTAGGCCGGGTTTGGGGTGTTACAATTATTGTGGGCTTGGACAATGATAATGCATTGAGACTAATGCGTAGTTAATTGATGAGAAAATGTTATCATTGACATAGGGATGTTAATATCGATACACGAGTATGTGTTACAGAATAACATACTGGACTGACCTGCTATGAGTATGGTTCTTTGATTATTATGTAATAGTCACAACATTACTCGTAGTGATAACTATGTATATGATCCTCAGACTTGAGATCATCATTGTCCCAATATAGTGAGTTGTATATTTTGACACAGCCAAATGTCTACCATAACAGGTTATACTATAAAAACTGATGTTGGGTATGTCGCAATCTATGTAGAGGGATATGGTTGGTCAAGATATGATTTGTCCCTTGTACATAATGGGAGCAATATCTTAGGCCTCTTAATGTAGTGAGACTAGAAATGTATGACGATGCTCAAATAAGTTGATATGATATATCACACTTATTTGTTTATAGTAGTCTACTCAGAATATCAAGAAATATGATATTGGACTATACAAGGGTGACTATTCCATGACTTGTGTCCAATCTAGATATTAAGGATAAAATGATATAATACATGAAAAGATTATCATAGAAAGGTTATGTCGAATCACGACTTTTGGTAACTTAGGTAGCAATGATGTATCGCTAGTGCCACTTATTGCTTGTAATGTTAGAAATGTTCTAGTATTACTACCAACATTACAAGAGCCTACAGGGTCACACCCTATAGTTGAAGCGAAAAAAATTCAAATACATTTGGTATTGTATTTAGTTGTCACATGAATTAAATTAATTATTGAATTAATTTTATTTGATAGTTAAATATTGAACACATTATATGTACAAACTTGTTGTACACAAATAGATAACATAGATAAAATTAATATATGAATTTGATTCATACAAAATATTAATTGTATATAGTTTATCGAAATTATTAATTAATTACGGTCAAAATATAAAATATCTGAAATTGATATTCTTTAGGAAAAATTATAATTTCTTTTTCTAACTTTCTAGTGGTTTCTCTAAAAATAAGAGAATAATCCCGTTTTATTTCTGATATGTGATATAAAAGAAAATAAAACGAATAAAATATCTTACTGTGTTAGGGTTACCAATAAAAACAATATCAAAAGGTCTAGCAGCCATTTTTTATTTTTTTTTCTTTCTAAAAAGTTTAAGAGAATTTTGTTGTTCGTTCTCAACTAGGTGAATTACGTAGAGGCCGAGAGATTATTGTTGCAGCTTGGGATCGACATCGTTCAAAGGAATCATATCAACAAAATTGTTCGTCGCTCTTCTAGTTTTGAAAAAGGTATATTTTCGATCCTTGTTTCAACCCGATTCATTCCTCATACATGGATTCATGATTGATGATCACTGAAATAATTTTTTCGCTGCGCCACAGGGCGTACCAACGTTCCAACAATGAGTTCAACAAATATGTAGTTCTTGCCGATTCGTTAGTTTAGTGGAAGATCAAGAGATCCTGCTAGGGTAACGGCTAGTTGATTGATTAGAAACCTGAAGTGATAGTTATTATTACCGAAGCGAGCTAATCACCCATGTCTACATTTGATATATTTTAGAAATTTTTTTCTAAAGATTCTTTTTTATTTATGTTATTTTTATTTCTTTCTTTACAAAACCCCAAAAAATTCTATTTATATTTTATCGTAATATGATTTATTTAAAGTACCAATTAGATCTATTTGTGTTTAGGTTAGAATTAATTTAGTACTCGTCTCCCTTGGGTACGATCCTCCAAATACTTACCTATTTTGTTGTAATAACTATATTACAACCTGACCTATATACTTGCAGACACCACTTTATTTCATATATTTTGTGCAATATTCTTACTCGGGACGTTAGTATGCCCAGAGATGGTCATGAACACAATAATCTTGATAATAAAGATAAGAATGAATAATAAATCAAGAGAAAGGTTTAATAAAATCCTGAATTGTATTGATTGAAGTGCAAAATCCACAACAGTTTGATCACAGTTACAACTCACATTCTCCAAAAAATACGAAGTAGAAAAGAACTGAAATAAACCTAAAGCCTAAAATAAAGAAAAAACTAAAAACTAAATTTACAAAAAAAAAAAACTTAGAATGTAAAAATTTTCTCTAAACAAGTGTTTTAAGAATCTATTTATAGAGTTAGGGTTGTCTTCATCCTCAACTCTAGGTCAACTAATGTTCTCGTGTTTAATATTCATTGTGCGAACCAAAACACCCTTGGCTCGCAAGTGCTTCCTGTATAGGACTAATGTCGCGACACCCTAGGTCTTGTTTCGTGACATCAAAGATAGTATGCATGGTTTAAGGCCAACTTCCGGGGTGTAACGTGACATCCCTTGGCTATGTCACGACACCTAAGGCAATTTAGCAATCCTAGCATTTTGCTCCTTGTGTTGTGACATCGAACTCCTCGTGTTGCAACATAGTGACCAGCTTTGAGTTCCTATGCCTTTGAATGGTCTCCTGCACACTTACTAAGTACGTTAGTTCGCCTTTAGGCCTCAGTCAACCTCTAAGGTCAATAATAGACTCAAAATGCAATTTTTATTGAATTTAACTAAACTAAGAAAACATAAGTAAAACATATTAAATTTACTCATTTTCAAGCTCCTGAAGTACGAGAACTAGTTTAATCTGCTACACTGAATTACGACAAATTAAAGATCCAACAATTTGAATGCAGAGAATTCAAAATTTAGGAGCAATATAGCTTGCTAAACACCTAAATTACACATACATCCTAGTTTCACCTAGTGATAGGTTTCACAAACAAATAAACATGCATGCAAAAGATTACAACACTTAATTAGAGTTCGCATAAAACATAGGTTCACACATATGTAAGGGTTAACAAAGCTAAGGGTACGCATGTAATAAAACTAACATAATAGGGGTATGAAAGTAAATATAGTTCACAATAACTAATAGTTCGCATGTAAATAATACAACACTACAAGGGTACGCTAGTAATCAACAAAGTAGACATGCATGAATAACATCGATTTATTAATTAAGAAACAAAAGGAAAAATCCATAACATGGTTTGTAGAAATAGAGTAAATTTAATAACATAGCATGGTGTACTTTTATACTTAAGAAAAATATTTTATAATCAATTTAACACTGTAACTATCGTTCAAAATAACATAGCATAAACCCATCACCCATCTCTATGGTTTAACTGTATCAGTTAAGTGCCACGCCAAATCATCGACCTCGCCTATGCCATCCGCAATCTACTTACCTGAGAAGTAATAGAGAAGTGGGTGAGTTTGAGGAGAACTCAATGAATAATCAGAAACCATTAGGTTATTTTTAAAAACAATATTTAAAAATAATAGAAAAAATAGTTGAAAAATGGTTTGCATGTTGGGTTCACAGGTAAGGATGCTAGACCCAATTTACATTTGAAAAACATATTTTTGTGAAAGAAATTTAAATTTTTTTTATAAATCCTTTATTTTAAAAACTTTCTTTAAAAAGGGTCTCGCATTAAAATTACGAGGCCATGTTTCTTTTAAAAACAAACTGAATCTAAGTTTATAACAGAGCAACTAGACCTCCTCGCACATAATAGAAATCATGAATAGAGCCGACCTTAGGTCGCACAACTAGTTCGTCAAATAGAAGATATGTCTCATTGAATAAGTTATATCCAACCAAACTCACAAAGGAGCATGCAACTTGTCACATCCCAAAATTTGTAGTTATTTCATTAACAAGCATTTGAAGTGGTCTAATGGTTAAGCACCTTAATTAACTCCTAAGTGAACCAATTTCAATTCCCCATGCTATCATCTTTTATTAATTTTTTGAAAAATTTGGGCATTCTTCCCATGCAAAATCGTCCATATATGTGCATGTAACTCCCATTTCAAGTGTTTAGTAACTCCTTATTTTCAAAATTCCAAAAAGTAGCTTCCAAAGTTAATTGTTGTTTATGTTGGGTCAGTGATACGCCCCGTGGCATATCAGAAAAGTTATTTTTGTGATCGTCAACCAAGGATCCATGTACGAGGAACAAATCGAGTTGAAACAAAGGTTGAAAATATACCTTTTGAAACTAAAAAAAGATTAATGAAATTGTTGATAGGATCCCTTTCAGAGATGTCGATTCCAAACCGCAATAATAATGTCTCGGTCTCTACTTAATCCACCTAGTCAAAAAAAGAACAACAAAATTCTCTTGAACTTTTTAGAGAGAATTTTCAAGAATAGCTTCTAGACCTTTTGATTTTTGTTTTCTTGGTAACCCTAGCACACTAAGGGATTCATTTCCTTTTATTTAATTTGCTATCATATATGAGAAAATAAAACGAGATTGTTCCCTTATTATTAGAGAAACAAATAGAAAGTCGGAAAAATATTATATTCTTTCCAAAAGAATATCACTTTCCATGTCCTTTTATATTTTGACCGAAATTATTATTATAACTATTTATATTAATAATTTCAGTAAAATATATATAATTAATATTTTGTATGAATCAAATTCATATATTAATTTTATCTATATTCTCTATTTGTGTACAATAAGTTTGTACATATAATGTGTTTAATATTTAACTATCAAATTAAATTAATTCAACAATTAATTTAATTCATGTGACAGCTAAATACAATACCAAACGTATTTAGATTCTATTCACTTAAACTATAGGGTGTGACTTTGTAGGCTCTTGTAATGTTAGTAGTAATACTAGAACATTTCTAATATTACAAGCAATGAGTGACACCTAGCAATGCATCTTTGCTACCCAAGTTACAAGAAGTCGTGATTGGACATCCTTTTATCCTTACTATCTTTTCATGTATTATATCCTTTTATCCTTAATATCTAGATTGGACACAAGTCATGGAATAGTCACACTTGTATAGTCTAATATCATATTTCTTGATATTCTGAGTAGACTACTATAAACAAATAAGTGTGATATATCATATCAACTTATTCAAGCATATCCATGCATTTCTAGTCTCACTCCATCAAGAGGCCTAAGATATTGCTCCCATTATGTACGAGGGACAAATACTATCTTGATCAACCATATCCCTTTACATAGATTGCGACATACCCAACATCAGTCTGTATAGTATAACCTGTTATGGTAGACATTTGACTATGTCAAAATATACACCTCACTATGTTAGCACAATGATGATCTCAAGTCTGAGGGCTATATACATATTTACCACCATACCACCATACCACCACTATAACACTAGCACACCACCACCATAGCACCACCGTATCACTGCCTTTGTAGCACATTCAAAACTGTTTTCTTTTATAACTCTTCTTCTCTTTTCTTTTTTTTTCTTCTTTTGATTATCACCTATACTCTTTATTTTCTTCATATTGTTGAAATTTTATAATTATTTTTTCTTCTATCTCTTATTTTCAACTATGCTTATCCTATTTTCTTCTCATGGTAATTCTATTTAATTTATTCATTATTTTTCTTCAATCTTAGATCCTCACATCAATTCTAATCATCATTATTAGAAGTGGTTCTTTTAAGCTTTTAGAAATATAGTGTAAGTGCTATAAGTTTGAGGAATAAGTTGGGTTTTAGTTAATTCTTTTATCCGAGTTAAGTGAATACTTATCACAAATATGATTTCATTAGGTGCAAATCAAGTTTATATTCTTTTGGATAGAAAGTGTACGGATTCAATTAGGATTTACGATTTGGATCACTAAAGTTGTGTGTTTTATTCAAGTTTAATATGTGATGATTTTGGTTATGATTAACTAAATATTTTTGTAAACATAAAACATAACAAAATATCAAGTGAGTGATTATGAGGATTTAAGGTAAGTTATTTTTACTTAAATCTTATTGGCATGTTATATTATGTGGTGTCATTTTGTCATTTTATTCTAAACTCATGTTATGTGATATCATGGATTATATGTTAGTCTTGTAAAGCATAAGCTACCATGACTATTGATATTGGATTTGTATATGAATGCATGTTTAACATGCCTATTGTTTTGATGATGAATTTGCATGCCATGACGCATTACATGGGGTTGAGGCATTGTGGAAGAAGGAAGATGTGGTAGTTTAATAATCTGCATTCTTTAGTGGTTTGTTCACATATGTGCTTCGACAACTTGTCTGCGATTTTGGTGGCTTGACCACAATTATGTGTATTGATAGCTAGTCTACAAATTTGGTGGCTTTATCCACATATGTGCTGGTGTATTTTTAATGGATGAGTTATGGGGAACTCCTTTTGGTGTGTAGCGATGATGGGTAGGATGTTTTGAGAAAAAATATGCATAATTGTTTTATATGTTCAAATTACCTTTCAAAATCATGGTCTCAAATTGTAAACCTGATGTTTTGCATTGAAATAATCATGTGCATAAAAGTATGCAATTTTGATTATTATGTGTTTGGAAATATTTTTGAAATGTTTAATGTGATATTTGATATCTAGCTTGATATAAGACTCACATTGAGCTTATTAGCTCACCCCTTTAGTTTTCATAAACTTTACAGATAATACCCATGTGTATGACTTGGATACAACATTTGGAGGAAACTCTCAAATTAAATTTTAATAAAGTATTTTATAACTTCTTGGGTTTGTTTTTGGACATTGGACTGTTTTTGGTTATTTATAATTTTGATACAATAAATGTTATGCATGCATAAATAATGGATTTTTAAACATATTAGTCAACGATTTTAGAACTTAAAACGTTTACCCATTTTTAATAATATCAAATATAAAATTTTCTAAAGTATTATTAAGTCCACACCAAATTGTTTACATTTAGACTATTTGTAAGTAACGTTTTTAAATTGGTATGGCAAGTTTCCTTCTTAAAACATTTTAAACCAATAAATTGATTTATTTAAAGAATTTGCTCAAATTAATCATGTGTTACTAAATGTTTTTCAATGTTAATAAATTATTTTGGAATAATCAAAATTTTCGTAAGAACGATTTAAACTTAATTGTTTTAAATAGAAAAAGCTTTTCTATGGAATTAATGTGGCTTCCTAAATTTGGCCATAATGTCTATGTAACACCCATATCCTGTCTTTGTTGCCGGATTAAGGATCGGAGTGTTACAAAATCAAACAAACAATTTATCTTGAATTAGAACTAATATTCAATTAAAATACAAACATATAATAACTCATAGAATAATTATTCACATGGGCCTTATTTCAAGTTTACGGGGCCCTAAAATTAGATTGAAAGTATTCAGGGATCAAATTGTATCAAAACATAAGTTTTTGGAAAAAACTTGAAAATTTGGAAAACAGGGGTCACATGGCCATGTAACATAGATTAGACCGTGTGACCATTCGAAGTGGGAGCACACGGCCGTGTCATAGACTGTATAACTCACTTACTTGGCTCACACGGCTGTGTGCCAACCCGTGTAACTCTCTGACTTGGCTCACACAGCCGTGTCGCAAGCTTGTGCTATCCCGTGTAACTCACTGACATAAGACACACGGTCGTGTCTCAGACTGTGTGAAACCTGCACTAAAACTAATATATCACACACGACTGTGTCAGATGATCGTGTGTGGCACACGACCGTGTGGTAGCCCGTGTCTGAAGCCATGTGCCTTGAAATTCACTCATTAAACAAGCTAAAATCAAGCCAATAATTTCCCAACAAGGTACACATAAAACACAAACCATTCCATGACCAAAACAAACAACATCCTACACTTAAAACATATGAAAATTAGTAACCTAGACTTCTAACCAATATACCATTCATAGGTACCTCAATTATAACCCAACAATTGTAACACCCCTAACCTGTCTCCTTCACCTAATTAGGGTTACAGAGCATTACCGAACAATCAAAAACATTTAAATATCATAACATTCAATAATTTAAATATATTATAAACCATTCATTCTTATACACTGCATCCCTAAATCGAGCCTTCGAGGCCCTAAAAATAGCTTAGGAAAAAGTTTAGGAAAAAGTTATAAAAATTAGAAATAAGGGTCATACGGCTGTGTGGCCAGGCCGTGTGAAATTACCCCAGGCCGTGTAACTTTCGAACAAGGGACACATGGTCGTGTCCCAGCCCATGTCCTCACCTGTGTAACTCACTGAGTAGGGTCACACGGTCGTGTCACATCTCTATATGCCAGGCCATGTAACTTTCTGAGTTGCCACACATGCTCGTGTGCCAAGCCTTGTGCTAGGTCGTGTAACTCACTGACTTGAACCCTAAGAAAATTATCAGATGACACATGGCTATGTCGCGAGACCGTGTGCCTCACACAGCCATGTGACAGCCCGTGTCTCAGGTCGTGTGAGTCCAAAATTCACCTAAAATAAATCCTTTTCAAAACCATTTCCTACCTAACTATTTTTACCACTTAGGCACACTATCAAGGGGTACAAATATCAACCAAGCATACATAAATATGCCATTTCAAACAACCTAATTCACCTAACCAATATGCCATTCAAAGGCACCACATTTGCATCCAAACATCATTTACCTAAACATGTCAATATTGCCTAATTTCAGGCATAAAGACCTAATTCCGTTATGTAATTAAAACACATCGCAATTGACCATTTCCAAGCCAATATCAACAAACCATATGACCATGCATATCAATTATCTAAAAGTGATCAAAGGGAATTAACATAACCAGCATTACAAATCCATCAACCCTACATAATCATCAAGGCACAAACATACCAAATTACCATTTAAACATTCACTAAATACCATTTCAAACATCCTATACATGTTAATATTACCATTTCCAAACATAATAACCTAGTTCAAATATGAACTAAAACATGTCACAAGTAACCATTTTCAAGCCATCATCAATATGCCAAGATAATCTTATAAACAAGCACTTTAAAGTAACCAAAATTACATAACTTGGTAAGGCATCAAAGTGTACCAAACCAACATAGCTTTCCAAAGCTTATACATGCCAAAACACCATTAACACATACATCATAATACCACTACATATCACCCTATACATGTCATTATAAACCTTAACCAAATTACTCCAAAACTTTTAAATTATCTACTTGATAATATGATAGGTCTCCGACGAGCTTCCAACCGGTCAAGCTTCCGAAAATCTATAAAACAAAGAAAAATAACTATGTAAGCAACAAGTGCTTAATAAGCTCATATAAACTTTAAGCATAACTTACCATTTCATTTATACAATTCATAGAATAAACATAAGTTGTTACCAATGCCATAAGCTTAGTATAAGCCTATACAACATCACCAACACACAAGTTAGTATACTTTCCATAATACAAATGAATTCAACCATAAGATAAGTAGTTTTCCATATGTAAACATAACATTAAATTCATCAATATCTTCATGAGATCATGATTCATTCCATTTGCGTACTTACCATTTCATTTCCTTTTCTTACTAGTTGAACCATCTAGAATTACATTGGATACTCGGGAAAGCTCACACGAAGTGTACCTTTACATATAACTGTAACCTTTCCTTTACATCAATGCTCACACGAGCTGTGAAATAGGCCTACTCACACGAGCAGTGGGTCGAAATGTAAGCTACACGATGCTGTACACACGAGCTATAGAGAATCTGCAACAAATGCAGTACCTTAGCCACCGGTAGGACATTCAAGATCAGCACCCGAAACATGAAATCCCTAATGACATGTCATTTGTTTCCTAAGAATTCCTAAGGTTCAACTGGGTCTCGATATCCATAATTCATCATAGCATTGATACGTTTATATATCGATTCATTTAAATTATAAATAACATAATAAACATTCAATTTAGATAACATTAAAAATGATTACAACTCATACGAACTTACCTCGATAAATACAATTGTAAAACGAAGCTGACGACCAATCCAACACTTAACTTTTCCTCGATTTTGATCTATTTGGCTCGTTTCTTAATCTAAATAATAATTTTTATTCAATTAAACCACTAAAATAACTTAACATAATTAATTCAAGCCTATAATCCATTTTAAGGTGAATTTACAAAATTACCCCTAATAATTTAATATCTATGCAATTTAGTCCCTAAACCTGAAACTTGCAATTTTACCATTTCTAACCATAAATCATGCTAGCCGATTTTCACCCAATCTTATAGCAGCACATATTTATCTCCAATTTACATTATTTTCCTTAAATTCTACCATTTTCATAAATTTGTCCTTAAACTTGAAAATCATCAAAATTACTTAACAAAATACTTATATTTAACAATCAAGCTTAATAATCTATCATAAAATTCCAAGAACATCACAAATTCATCCATGGTAAAATTCTAAACATTTAACAATTTAACAAATTGATCCCTAGGTTAGCTAGATTAAGCTAATACGATAACAAAAGTATAAAAATAATTAAAAATGGTGCAAAATGGACTTACATGCATAAATTGGAGCTTGGTCGAACCTTAACTCAAAAATGGTTTCCTTTATTTATTTGTTTCGGTTTGTTTATCTCCTAAGAAAGAAGACGATAACAAGCTCTTTTATTTTTTTCTATTTTAATTATTATTAAATTTCAATTTTAACCTTACTTTCAACTTATTTCATATATAAATTTCATGTACATTTATGTCCACTCAATAGTATAGGATAAAATTGCTATTCAAAGCCCTTTAATCATTACCTTTTAGCTATTAAACACATATAACTAATAATGATTAAATTTTGCATTCTATACGATTTAATTAACTATCTAAACATTAAAATTTCTTAACCAAATGTTAATACGACCTTAATATCACTCCGTAAATATTTAATAAAATATTTACAGCTCGATTTATAGAAATAAGGTCCCAATACCTTATTTTCTAAAACAACTTGACTTTAGGGTCATACCACTTGAACCTAATAGTTCATTTAAATAACGTAAATATTAAATAGTAATATTTACGGACTCGTACGTCAAATTTGTGGCCTCGAAACCACTATTCCGACACGACAAAGAAATGGCTGTTACAACAATACACCAAAACTTTATCCACTAACACACCTCAATCAACATTCATAACCAACCATACTATTATCTTCTATTCATACTAATAAACTTTACCATTCAACATCACATAACATAATCACAAATACTAATTAACTTTTCATATCTACCAAACCTCTGATGTTAACTTTCTTACAACAAAACCTATATACATGCCACAACCCAAAAAGGGATATAAAAGCTACCAAGAGTAATGGATAGTGTGACCTTTAATGTCAATCCTTAGATTAGTCTACAACCGTTAACAACAAAATAACATGAGAAAAATCGTTAAGCTTAAATGGCTTAGTATGATCATAGTGCAAATTCTACTTGACTTGCTTTTAATAAAGGAATCACTTAAATATTATAACATGATAACTAAAATTTTTAATTGCTTTGTTTATAAATTTCCAAGAACTCATCATAACTTGAATATGTCCACTCCATGTAATTCTTCATACCATTCATTCAAGTTCAACATTATTTGATTTAAATACTCGAACTTCATTTATTTTTAAGGGCATCATAGATGCAAAAATAGGGGCACTAAAGCTCAATCAGGAACACGAGTGTGCAATCACGGGCACCAGAGTGCAGTCAGGGGAACAAATGTACTATCAGAGGCACCAGAGTGCATTCAGGAGCACGGATGTGCAAATAGGGACACCGAAGTGTTCATAGGGGCACAGTTGTGCAAACAGGGACACCGAAGTGTTCATAGGGGCACAGTTGTGCAAACAGGGACACCGAATTGTTTACAGGGGCATAGTTGTGAAAATAGGGACATCAAAGTGTTTTCAGGGGCACCAAGGTGCAATGAAATCACTTCACATTTCTGTATTCATATTAGAACTCATTACAATCTCATACACTTCATTTCATAACCAAGAAACACTACTAATAATTACTTTTCAATTTCATGTATATATATATATGTAATACCTGTATTCTTAACAATTATACTCACATGTACATTCAAAGAAATCAACTAACAAGGTAATAAACATATAAATTACAAGTGAAACACATTAAATAGAAAATAACTAGGAACTTACCTCTATAGCACTTCCAGTTTAAATGGACTACTTCACAATCTTTCCTTTTCCTCGGTTATTGTCTTTTGTTATTCAAATCTTGATCTACAAAGTAATTAAATAAATTCTATTAAATTCACATACATTTCACCTTCAATATGACCCTTAACTTTTCATTATTGACAAATTTTTGTAAACTTTTACATTTCTATCAATTTAGTCCCTAAACTCAAAATTCTATATTTGACAAAATTTTATAATTTATCAAGCTAACCAAATTTTTACCTTTCCATATTCAGCCCACTTTTATTCTCATTTCACAAAATTTCCTTATCAAATCTAACATTTAATGAATTCAACCCTTTAATCAAAAATTAATGAAAACCACTTTATAAATTAATCATAATCAACAACTAAAATTTCCATTTCATCATTTAACATCTAAAATAACAAGAACTTATCAATAACAACATATATAATCTTTAATACTTTCAAAAATGAAGGTTTTGGTTAGCAGGACCTAGTTACAACGATATTAAAAATATAAAAATTATAAGGAACAGGTTGGAAATTACTTACATGCAAAGAGCTGTGGTGAGAGAACCTTCAAGAACCAAAAATGGTGTTCCTCCCTTACAATCGGTGGTGAAGAAACAATAAAAATGATAACATAATTTGTTATCTTTTATTTTTATGTTTAATTTTTAAATTACCATACTACCCTTTAATAAAACATTCTTTTCAGCTTAAACAATACCCATTACCATCCATTAACTTTTTTATGACATAATTTACATATAAATCCTCCCTTAAATAATAATTAAGTCGTCTAATCACTATAATTCAATTGTGGCTAGTTTTACATCTTTTACAATTTGATCCTTTTTAATTAAATAACTAACTAAACATTAAAATTTCATCACCAAAATTTAATACGACCCTAGTGTAACTCTATAAACATTAACTAAACCATAAAACAAAACTTCACATTTTAGAGTTGTGGTCCCAAACCCACCATTTCTAACACCACTAAAAATAGGATATTACAGTCTAGGTCGAGTTTGGAGGGTTATATAGTTTGAGATATCACAAATCTCACAAAAGCTATGCTCTCAAGGAGCACACAGAGTGAGATGCTTACAAAAGCTCATGCTCTCAAAGGAGAACGTAGAGTGGGACTTATAAAAAAACTCACAAAAGCCCATGCTCTAAAGGAGCACACAGAGTGAGGCTCATAAAAGCTCATGCTCTTAAAGGAGCACACAGAGTGAGACTTATCACAAAAATCACAAAAGCGCATGCTCTTAAAGAGCACGTACAGTGAGGCTCACAATTGTTCATGCTCTGAAAGGAGCACACAGAGTGAGACTTATCACAAAAATCACAAAAGCCCATGCTCTTAAGGAGCACGTACAGTGAGGCTCACAATTGCTCATGCTCTGAAAGGAGCCCACAGAGTGAGAATTAAGATTGGTGAGTACTCACACTATTGGTATACCAATTAAAAGCTTCACTAAGGAGCTCACAGAACAGAAAGTTCACTCTAAAGCAGAGCCAAACAGAGAGCTCGTATAAAGTAGAGCTAAAACATTTGCTTATTAAAAACTTTCACGTTAAGTGCTTTTAAAAATTAGTTTAAAACCATTCCTCCAAAATGTTCTTATATTTAAAGATCTGCACAAGATCTCACATAAAATTGTGCTTTAAAATCATCTTTTCAAAATCGTGTTTTGAAAATAGAGTTTCGTAGCTTAAAATAGAACATTTTAGAAATTTTTTGGGTTTTGAAAACAAGGTGTATTTTAGAAAACCATAAGCATTAGCAAACATAATCGGAATACCATTGAAAACCCATAGTAGTTCACACAATTGAATAACTTTGGACCACTCACTAGAAATGGAGAACTTAAACAATTTTGGATTTACCTTTATCCTTGCTAGAAGACAATCCGACTAGTTCACAACAAACAAACATATTACTAACAGAACATTCAGAATTCACACATACATGTGAACCTAGTTCTAAGGACGATCAAACCAAACAAGATAAGGACTTACCTAAATTGCTACGAATAGAATTTTCAGAGTAGAGACTTGACGGCAGAATATTTAGTGAATATTTTCATCGAATGAAGAGTCTTATTTATAGACCTAAGAGTCCTAGATATCTTTGGATACTTTATCTGATTTATGAAAGGCATTACTTGTACGTGAAGTATTCCTAGATACAATGAATCACTTTTTCCTAATTTGAGTCTGACTATATCTTTGCCAACATAGTTTACAACTTACCTGGCGAACCTTCTTTGCCACATAGACTGGTGAACCCGAGCTTTCCAAATAGAATGGCGAACCCCCAGCTTGCCAGACAGATTAGCGAAGCTGCCTCACAGTGAAACTTGTGAACCCCTAACTTGCCAACACATTAGCAAAGCTGCCTCACAGTGAAACTGGCGAACCCCCTTACCACTTTATTTGGTATACACTATTGCTAGTGAACGCCCTTGTTGAAACTTCTTTCGCGAACACCCAGCTCGCCTAAATCTTGGTGAACACCCAACTCACCTGAATCTTGGTGAACCCCCAATTCGCCCCAAATTTGGCAATCCCAGTTCGTTGGAACACTGGAGAACCTTACTTCGCATGGCCAAAACTATCAACCCCAATTTCTAGTTGCAACAATTCTCCGCCACTTAAGACATTTCGTCCCTGAAATGTTCATCTTCGAACAACTATGGATACTGTTACCTCATGGCTTTCTCAGTTTCCCAAATAGCTTCACTGGTCTTGTGGTTACGCCAAAACACTTTGACCAAAAAAATCCATTTGCTTATTAAGACCTTCACTTTGTGAGCCACAATATTTACTAGTTCCTCTTCATAAGAAAAATCAGGTTGGACCTCAATGTCATCTGTTGCTACAACATGGGATAGGTCAAATCGATACTTCCTCAACATTGACACATGAAACACATCATGAATCTTCTTAAGTTCACGAGGTAACTTGATTTAATAGGCTACATTACCCATTCATTCTACGATCTCATACAATCCAATAAATCTTGGACTTAGCTTCCCTTTTTGCCCAAACCTTAGTACCTTCTTCCATGGTGACACTTTAAGAAATAAGTGCTCACCCACTTGGTACTCGATGTCTCGCCTTTTCAAAATAGCGTAAGACTTTTGTCTATCTGAAACAGGGTTAAGCTTATCACATATCATATTTACGTTATCTTCAGTCTTATGAACTAAATCAGCTCCAACAATTTTCTTTTCAACGATCTCTGTCCAACATAGAGGCGTGCAACATGTCCTTCCTTAAAAAGCTTCAAAGGGTGCCATTCGAATACTCGCTTGATAGCTATTGTTGTAGATGAACTCTTCCAAAGAAAGATAACGTTCCCAGCTCACGACGAAATCCAAAACATAGCTTTGCAACATATCTTCCAACACTTGTAACACTCGCTCGGGCTGATTGTCTGTTTGAGGGTGATAAGTAGTGCTAAAGTAAAGTTTTGAACCCAAAGCTCATTGCAAACTTCTCCAAAATCATGATATAACTCTCAGGTCTTAGTTAGATGTTATGGAAATAGGCACGCCATGCAATCTCATTATCTCAGCAACATAGATTTCGGTGAGCCTTTGCAATGAATAATTAGTGCGAATAGCTAAAAAGTGTGCACACTTCGTTAGGCGATCCACAATCAACATAAACTGCATCTTTCTATGTTCTCGTCACTGCCAAATCAACCACTAAATCCATTGTAATTCTTTCCCACTTCCATTTTGGGACTTTGAGTGGTTGAAGCAATCCTGAAGGAAATTGATATAACAACCCGTTTTTAGTAAAATTGAAATAGTGGCTTTTGTACCACAAATTTGAATCCAAAAAATTTATTTTATCATTATTTTATTTCCTACAGCATGATAGTAATACCGTATAAAAATTTTGCTAAGAAATTTTACCTTTTACATGCCCAATTTGATAAAAAGGACTAAATCGGGTAAAAGTTGAGTTATAATAGCTAAAGGTATTAAATAGCTATAGAAATTTAAAGCGAAAGTCTTTATATAGAAATTAGACCATAAATAGGATAGTGGAATATGATGGCTTGCCATTTTGTGTAATTTTAAAAGTTTTAAAGGTTAATTAAGTAATTAGGTAATTAAAGTTAATATTAAATAAAACCAAATTAAGTATCATCTTTGTTTCATCTCTTTCAACCAAAACATTATGGTTTGGAACCATTTTTATGCTTAAATTTTAGCAATCTCATTCTTGCCTATTTGGTATGTATTTTTAATCTATTTTTAATGATTCCTACATTTTCGGGATTGTTGTAGCTTAATCTAGCTAGCCCGGGGACTATTGTGAAACTGTTAAACTATTAAGGTTTTACCATTGTTTAATATACATGATTTTTGATGTTTGATGATAGAAAATGGATAGTTGTTGTTAGATAAACAACTTTTGTAAAGAGATTTTTGATGAAATTGTCAATTATGGGTTAAATTGAAAAATAGAAGTTTTACATGGTGAAATTATGAAATAAATGAAATATAGGGCATGCTAGGGACCTAATTGATATTCGGTTATAGTGGGTTGAGGTGAATATTATGAATTTCCATTTTTATGAGATAGGGACTAAATTATAAAGAAATTAAAAGTATAGGGGAAAAATGGTAATTTTACAAAAAATATGATTTTGGGTTAAATTAAATGAAATATATTTTGAATTGAGTTAAATTTATCCATATTATCAAGACAGACCTCGTACGGCTTTAGATCGGGACAAAGAGAAAATCTCAGATTAATCGCCTCCGTATCTACGTATACTTGTCGAGGTAAGTTTGTGTAATTAAATTGTGTTTATATGTTTTTAATTGAAATATATATATATATATGTTATGAATTGTCCTACATAATTATCGATTGCATATCCAATGACGTACGATAATTACCGAGCCCCATTTGAACCTTAGGAATCTGTAGGAGACAAATGACATGTCATTAGGGTTTACATGATTTGGGTACTGGTTCTAAATGTCTTACTGATGGCTGAGGTCCTGCATGTGCTGCAGATACTCCACAGCCCGTGCGAGAAGCATCGTGTAGGTACATTCTGACCTACAACTCGTGAGAGCATACCGATCTACAGCTTGAATAAGTATACCAATTCACAGCTCGTATAAGCATACATGTACATGAATTGACGGATTACAGTTATATGAGCTAGCACACTATGTGTGAGCTATCCCAGGTATCCAACGGTATTCTAAACGGTTCAATAGGCAATGTTTTGATATGAATTAATAAGAGTTCGATACGAACTATTACACGTATATGCATGAATTACACGGAAATGTTATTACATGGTATATAGAAATTTGAATTGGTTGATACATGTATTTGGAACTTGATCAATTGTTGTATTCATCCATGTTTATTGGCTTATATAAGTGTTTACATGGCTAACATGGTTGGTGAATATGTGCTTAGGTATTTGGCCAAATTGTATTGGGATATGCTTGTTTACTTACCTATTATATGACTAAATGGTAAGTTAAATCCTATGTTATACGAACTTACTAAGCTTAATTGCTTATCGGTGTTATTTTCTGTGTTTTATAGTGAATCAAAAGCTCGTTCAGGTTGGAAGCTTGTCGGAGCTATATCACACTATCCATCAGCTCTTTTGGTACATTTGGATGTTTAATTTTTTTTATAATGGCATGTATAGGTATTTTGGCTAATGTTAGCCTATATGCTTTGTTGTGAATATGGCCATTTGATTTGGCTTCTGTTTTGGTATATTTTGGTTTGTATATAAGTAGACTTAATGTGTTGAATGATGAGATGATAGATGAATATGCATAATATATACGGCTGATGACTTGTTGAGAATTGGTACTTTGATTGAATAGCTTATATGACTATTGATGCTAATTATAGAATGGAAATTTGGTACCAAATAGTTGTCCTTTGGCAAGTAAATTATATGGTATGTATTGATGCAAATATGCTTAGTAGTTAGTTGATTATTTTTTTCAAATAGAGTACCTGTTTGAATATGTTTTAATGTTTTCATTTGAGGTGCCTAAGGGCATATTGGTTGTATGATATTATACCATATGTATAAGACTTTTTTCATGCTTGAATTGGATGCCTTTTTATGGCTTGTAAGTATGTGCAATGTTGTGTGTAGGTACATGCCAAATTAGGTAAGAAAAATGGCTTGTAAAATTACCTATTTCCATCCACACGGCAAAGACACGGGGGTGTGTCTTAGCCATATGTGATACATAGCCAGGTGACACAGCCATGTTTCCTCTGTAACTTTCAAAGGGTTGCAAGTCAAGCTGTTACACGACCTAGCACATGGCCTAGCACACAAGCGTGTGGGGTTACTACAAAGGGTACACGGCCTGACACACGGGCGTGTGACTTGGCAATGTGACCCAATTCAGTTAGTTAGACGGGTATGGACACGAGCTAGGACACGGCCATGTGTCCCTACTTCGAATGCCCACATGGTCTGAGACACGGGCATGTCGCTTAGCCGTGTGATTCATACGGCTTGGCTACACGGCCGTGTGACCCCTGCAGTGTTGAAAATTTTAAATGTTTTCTGAAAAATGCTATGAGCTTCCGATTTAGTCCCAACTTGTTTCTAATGCATATTTAGGGCTTCGAGGGTTCGTATAAGGGACAATGTGTATGATTTGACTTGGTTTTAATATGTTCATTGATATGATATGAAATGTTTGAAATTTCTTTCCATTTGAATTGTAAACTCCAGTAATACTCTGTAACCCTACTCCGACGACGGATACAGGTTAGGGGTGTTACAATTGATGCTCAACTTTGAGTTTCTAACAAACCAGATACCTCGTAACATACTCAATGACAGCTTGCTTCAATCTAGGCTGCCAATACAACTCGTGGAGATCACAATACATCTTACTGCTGCCTGGGTGCATCATAAATGAACTATTATGAGCTTCGTTAATAATCATATGTCATAACCCTTAGTCCTTAGGCACGCACAACCTTCCTCAGAAACAAAGCATACATTCTTCGTTGAGTGTGAAGTCACCTCACACACCTTCTCCCATTTGACTAAGCCTTTTTGCCAACTCTTCATCACAAGCTTGCTTCGCCTTGATTTGCTATGACAACATTGGTCTCACTTGCAATTGTTGAGAAGTCCTCTATCATTGGTCACACTTAGCTGTGCGGACATAGCTCGCAGCTCACTCATGAACTTCCTACTCAATGCATCAACAACCACGTTGGCATTTCCTGGGTGATACTTGATCATGCAGTCGTAATCTTTCAACATCTTGATCCACCTTCTTTGTCAAAGATTCAATTCTTTTTGGTTCAACAAATATTTGAGACTTTTATGGTCAGTGTAGATGACATAGTTCTCGCCATAAAGATAGTGTTGCCAAATCTTTAACGTGAACACCACCACGACTAGTTCCAAATCATGAGTTGGGTAACTTTTTTCATGAATCGTCACTTACCTTGAAGCATAAGCTATCACCTTACCTTCTTTCATTAGCATGCATCCAAGTCCTTTGTAAGAGGCATCACTGTAGACCACGAATTCTTTTCTAGGTTCAGGTTGAGTCAACACTGATGCTTTGGTGAGTATCCCCTTAAGCTTGTCGAAACTTTTCTGCCTCTCTTTAGTCCACATGAACTGTTATTTATTTTGAACAAGCTTCTAAAGGTGCTACGATACTAGCAAACCCTTCAACAAAGTGGTGATAGTACCCTACGAGCCCTAAAAACCTTCACACTTCGGTCACGCTATTTGGTGCTCTCCATTCCAAATTTGCTTCAATCTTCCTTGGGTCCATGCAAACCTTTTCCGTCGAAATTACATGCCCTATAAATGTCACTTCTTTAAGCTAAAACTCGCACTTACTGAATTTTGTGAACAACTTCTTCTCTTGCAAACCCTAAATATAGTTCACAGATGCATGTCGTGTTCTTATTCAGTTTGCGAGTACACCAAAATGTCATCGATGAACACCACCATGCATCGATCCAATTAATCATGGAACACTCAATTCATCAAATCCATAAAGGCAGTAGGTGCGTTGGTCAAACCAAAGGGAATCACCAAAAATTCGTAGTGCCCATAACGTGTTTTGAAAGTTGTCTATAGAAACTGGTCAAACAAGTCATCGATGCTTCGTAAACGATATTTGTTTTTGACCGTCAACCTATTTAGTTACATGTAGTCGATGCACATTCACATGCTCCTATCCTTCTTCTTCACGAGCAACACTGGCAAACTCCAAGGTGATATGCTTGGTCATATGAAAACTTTTTTCCAGTAGCTCCAGGGGTTGCACTTTCAGTTCCTTAAGCTCATTGGGTGTCATGCAATACAGTGTAATAGACACTAGAAAACTGCCAGGGTACAACTCAATGATGAACTCCACTTCGTAGTCTGGTGGTAAACATGGTAGCTCGTCGAGAAACACATCTAGGAAATATTTAATAGTTCACACCTCGCAAACCCCTTTCGCCAAAACTTGAGAGCCCATCACAAATACAAGATAGGCCTCGCAGCCCTTTCTCAACATCTTTTCTTCCTTCAGTGTTGAAACCATGTTACACTAAGCTCGCTCACCTACCACAACTACTTCTTTGCCTTCACCGCTTCGCAAAGTAACTTACTTCAACTCAAAGTTGATATTAGCTTTGAGATCTACTAGCCAATCCATCCTAAGAATCATGTCAAACCATAGAATGGCAGCTCCATCAAGTTTGCATAGAAGACTTGACCTTGTACTCTAGTGGACTCCTACGGTATACTCTATTGGCTAACACACTGTCCCCAAATGAACTAGTGACAATCACACCTTTATCTATGGTTTCAACCGTTATTCCCAACTTACTATCTAGCTCGTTCAAAACATAGGAGTGTGTTGAACCAAAATCAATCAACAAAAATAAGGGAATAGTTCGCAGAGTGAAGGTACATGTGATAACATCAGTGGCACCTTGCTCATGTGGCTCTGACCTGCCGTAATTTGGTGTAGCAGATTAAACTAATTTTTGCACCTTAAGAGCTTGAACATAAACATTTTATTTGTGTTTTACTTACATTTCAGTAAGTTTAGTTAAGTTTAATAAATGTGTAATTTGAGTCTTTTGTTGACCTTAGAAGCTGAATGGGGCCTACGGGTGAGCTAATATACTTTGTGAGTGTAGGAGACCATTAGAAGATGAATTAACTTAATATTGGCCGTAAGGTTGCAACACGGTGCATGCGATGTCGCAATATAGGGGGTAGAGTAAGAAAAATTCAAGAGTGCCTTCAATGTCGTGACACAGCATGAGGATGTCGCGACATACCTCTAAAGACACCCTGAAGCTGAGCATACTACCCTCGATGTCATGACATAGGACCTGGTGTGTCGTGACATCACCTTTGTACAAGAAATAATACGAGCCAAGGGCATTTTGGTCTGCACAATCCAACTTTAAGCTCGAGAATGTCAGCTAACCTATGGTTAAGGATGAAAACCATTTTAATTCTATAAATACGCTAAGTTAACACATGTTATGGACACTTTTTCACTTTGTATAATTTTCTCTTTAATTCTAGTATTTAGTTTTTTCCTTCTTCTTAGGTTTTAGATTTTTTTTCTCATTCTTTGTATTTACTTTTGGGAATAAATCAGATAATGGAATTATTCTAAAACTCTGTGAGGCTTATGGGCTTAAATTCAATACAATCAGACTTTTTCTAAATTTTATTCTTGAAATTTTTCTTGATGTTCACTCTTTTATTCAAGTTTTTATTGTTTACTAGACCCATGAGGAACTAATCCTCCTGTGATGGATTAACGAGTTGAGGTATGAATAACTAACTATTTTGTAGGGATTTCTGAACGGATCAACTATTCAGGAAAGAAAGAACCTAGACCCTAGGCCTGACAACCCTAGGAAAATATCAAGGTGGGAATTAACCCAATTTTGTTATGGCTATCTGTGAGCACCTTAACCCTGAACCAGTCTAGACTATAAGGTTGGAAGATAAGTAGTTCTTACCGACTTAGTATTTCAGTGGACATATCAGAAAATCCTACTGGACTATTGACTAGTTGATTGGACGAGAAAACCCTAGATGAAAGTTGATTAAGATTACTGAAGCAAGCTAATCACCCATTCCTAGATTTGATGCACATTTTCTTATTTGAATTCTTGCTTTTCATTTATTTAATTTTCTTCTATGTCCTTGCTTATTATTAGTATAGTTTATTAAAACCCTTCTTTTAATCTTTCGTAATATAATTCAATTAAAGTATTAATTAGATCCATTTATGTTTAAATTAGAATTGATTTAGTGTTTGCCTCCCTTGGGTACGATCCTCGGAGTACTTACCTACTCCGTTGTAACTATATTACAACTTGACCCGTATACTTGTGGATATCCTTTTTTTATATCTTTTGTGCAGGATTGCTATTCTGGACGTTGGTACGTAGATCGCCTCTGGACGTACTAACGTCCAAAGTGTGAATACTACAGTAAAAGATATATCGATGAGTCGATATTAGCAAGTATATGGGTTCAGTTGTATTATAGTTACAATGGAGTAGGTGAGTACTCTGAGGATCGTACCCGAGGGAGGCTAGTGCTAGATGATTTTAACCTGAACACTGAAAGATCTAATTAGTACTCTAAATTAGTTATAGTACGAAATCAAAATAAAAGGAGATTTTGAGGAAAATATAATAAAAAAGAAATAAAACTCAAGAGATAAAAAAATAGAATAAATCAAATCTAATTATAGATGATTAGCTCGCTTCTGTAATTCCCATCAACTGTCGCTTCGGGTTTCTCGTCAATCAACTAGTCATTATCCCAGTAGGATCTTCTAATCTTCCATTCAAATAACAAGTTGGCAAGGAGTACTTATCTTCTGACCTCACAGTCCAGACCGGCTTAGGGTGAAGGTCTTCACAGATAGGCCATACCAATTTTGGGTTAATTCCTTCCTTGATTACTTTTGTAACACCCCTAACCCGTACTTGTCATTGGAATAGAGTTACGGGTATTACCTTAAAAACATAAATTAAAACATTAAATTACATACATTTCATGAATCATACATAAACTCATTCAAAAACATGTATATCGTCCCTTATTCTAGCCCTCAAGGCCTTAGAAACACTTTAGAAACTATTCGGGGCTGATAGCATTAGAAAGAACATAGGTTTTCCTCTGTACTTATTGGTTAAATTGTTCCCATTTAGTTATCCTTAGCATATATTTTAGCATTTTCAATTTAGTAAATTGTATTTTATAAATCAGTGAATCCTAGCCTATTTTATCCTTAAATTTGCTATCTTTTTGCATTAATGTCGCTGCATGAGTCAATTCCAAATTGTGTCCAGAATTTTCGCCGCACCTAATAGCTGTCTGGATAAGAATTAAAAATGCGTGAGCTATCTAGTTTTGTATAACCACCCTATACGTACAAGGACAGGATAATTCTGAGGAAAGGACACTTGTACTGTTGGAGGAGGACATAAAAGGTTGACGTGAGAAGAAAAATAATAGGGGGAGAGCTTTTTTTTACGATCATCTTCTTCATCCTACCTTGAATCTTGCGGCTATGGCAGCTTAAGCCTCTCACAGGTGAGCCAACATGAAAATTGATGTAGATTAGCTTTTGACGAGGAGACCTAAATACGAGACTCGGAATAGAGAGATTCAGTCGAGTTGTCTAGAAATAGTATTCTCCACTCGATTCTTTCTTATTTCTTTCTAAATGCTGGTGATTACTCTCTAGTTTCTGTTTGTCTGGAAGTACACATTAATTCTTGCTTACATGTTATCTTATTCAATCTTGCTTTTATTGTTTATTCTTAGGGTTTGAATGTTTCTGAACACGAAAGTGTTATTACTGTCACTAACACTAGAAAGTGCAGTGATAGTTCGAGCCAACAAGCATTACAATGGAAGTTGAGTGAGGATTAGAGAAATTTAGTCCACTTGTTCTTAATAGTGTCATATAGCCATCATCGGAAGGTGGGGTTAGTGTGCATGTTTAAGTCTCAGATTAAATAGATGAGTGACGTTTGGTAAGATATACATTAAAATTATTGGCTCAACAATCACCTATCCTTTTATACCTTGTGAGCACTTAGTCTTCTGCTAAAAACTCATCTTGGGGATCCCATTTTATCATTATCATATTTTATTTTATTGTTTTCAATTTGTTGCTCCGACAACTATCCTCACAATTTATCTTGTTTCTATCTAGTTATTACACCGACATTAATAGACAAAAGACAATCATCCCTGTGAGATCGATCAAGTTTTTGGCGTCGTTGTCGGGGATGGCGTTTGTTTGATGTGTATTCTTGTTTTTGTGTGTTTTTGCACTTTATTTTCCTTATATAATATTTAGTATTCACTAACTGGTTTTTCTTTGCTGCTATTTCTTCAACTTCATTTTGGGTGTTTTATGACCCGAAGCAAGTCAGATTTTCTTGTCGATTTTGATCTAGAAATTAAAAAGACTACTCAGAGTAGACTTCGAGAATAAAGAAATATGGCTCTACTAGGGAACAATGCAGCCATACCCCCAATACAACAGCAAAATGTTAATAACCCCTTGTTGTCGCAAGAAGCTCACATACAAAATAGGACTATACAAGATTTTGTAGTGCCTGTCTTGGATGATTTACAACCAGGAGTTGTTAAGCCAGCAATCCAAGCTGGGAATTTTAAAGTCAAGCTAGTAACGTTTCAAATGCTGAATTCTAATGGACAATATGTTGGACTGCCACATGAAGATGCGAGAAAACATCTTATGTAATACCCCAAAAATTACTACAGTAAGATAATATTCCTGATATAGTAAAATAAGGAAATAAAGTGATAAAAAGGGTAATTTTGAGTTATGTCAGCATTAAGAAGTAAATTATGACATATTAATTCAAGAAAGGATTAAATCGCAAAAGTGAGAAAAGTTTTGTTGCCCAATGGTAAATACTCAAAATTTGAGGGGTTAAAGTGCAAATAAGAAAAATTTGAAGGACCAATAGTGCAAATATTTTAAGGTTGGAATAATCTAAAACTAAGGAAAATGAATGAATTAGGACCAAATTGAATAGGTGAAGAATTATGAGGGACTAAATCGTAATATTACCAAATTAAGTAATGACTCAAGGATGAAATTTTAAAAGATCATAAAGGGCAAAATGGTTATTTAGAAGAGAGAGAAATCTAGAAGATAATGATGATGTTGGAGATATTTTAGATTAATTAAATAAATAAATATTAGTTTATTAATATTTTAATTTAATTTTTAAATGATATTTTATTATTTAGTATATATAAGTGGAAAGAAAGATGAAAAGGAACCAACCCACCTTCTTTTCCAAGCAATTCACGTTAGAAAAGAAGAAAAGAAAGAAAGTTTTGCTTTCTTTACAATTTGGTCCTTCCACCAAAAAAATTCACCATTTTCAATTAGAAATCAAAAGAATTTCCATAGCCATCAAGAGAGAAAGATAACAAGGAGACTATGGGGAGCTAGAATATCAAGTTGGATTCAATAAATTGAAGCTGGAGGAGAGAGAAAATCAAGTTAAAGGTTGAAATCAATAGGACAAGGTAAGAACATTAAGATTTCAATATATTTTTAAGTTTGTTATTATTGAAATAGCATGCAAAAGATGTTATAGTAGAATTTTCTTATATAAATTCTTATGTTCTTGATATATTAGTGAAGAGAAATAAGTGAAAGTGATGGGAAATATTATAGAGAAAGGGAATAAGGAAGTTATAAACTTAGTGATTAACATTTTGCACTAAAACAGTTTTGGACAGCGGCAGTAGGTTAAATTTAAAAAATCACCATAAATTGTCGAAATGAAATTAGAGGATGAAAAAAATATGGAATTAAATCTTACTGAGTCTAGTTTCTCGTAGAAGAAACGGTGTAAGTAATGGAATTGTAAATCATGAGGTATAATAGATTTTGTGACACAAGATCAGAATGATTTTGGGTTCCCCTATTATGACTTTCGAAAATCATCAAAAATTGTAAAAAAAATAATTATGGGTTATAATTTATATGTTTAAAATAATTAAATAGTATATTTTCAATATAAACAAATAGAGATATCATCTGGATTCTGTACAAGGAGATAATTAAGTTTTAGTGAAGAATGGTCGGAACTATCAGACAGCAAAACAGAGGTGACTTTAAAGAATAAACTGTACTTATTGGCTAAACTAAAAAATTCTGAAAATTTTATGGTAAGAAGATATGTGAGTCTAGTTTCAGGGAAAATTAGTGGATTCTAATTTTGAGTTCTTTAGCTCAAGATAAAAATAATGTAGTGGATATGACACAAATGGACAGTTTTGAATAAATTTACAAGTAAATAGTAAAATCATAGATAATGTTACTTATAAGCATATTATATAAATTAAGGATGTGGAATGGAGAGGAGGAGTAAAATATATATATGAATATTTAGATAGCATGGATATTTTGCACGTTTTAGGCTTAGCGACTAAATTAAATAAAAGTAAAACTTTAAGGGTAAATTTGTAAAATGTCAAAAAGTGACCAAATTGCATGAAATGAATTTTTTATTATTTAAATTAGTAAATTGAATGAAATATTAATTTAGATCAAGATTGGGTGGATTTGAGAAAAATAGAAAATTTCCAAAATGTCCCCAATTTTGGTATTTCGCAATTTAACCCGGTAAGTTTGTATGAACTATATTCGTATATTTTTAATTGAAGTGAATGCTATTTGGTAATGAATATTATATATATATATGTGTGTGTTTTTATTATTGGAATTGAATTATTATTGGTAATATGTATAATTATTTGATGCATTGAAATGATTATCGGAAGCTTGATTAAGTTGGAAGCTTGTTGAAGATATATCACATTATCCATTGGTTCTATCGATAATTTTGGATGATTTGATTCTGGTTATAATGGCATGTACAAGTGAAATTGGTTAACGTTAGCTCATTAATGTTTTGATTTTTATTGGTTATAAATATGAATGCTTGATGAAAAGAAAAGTCTAAAAATTAATTAGTAAACTCTGGTAATGCTCTATAACCCTATTCTGGCGATAGATACGGGTTAGGGGTGTTACATCTTAAATCTTTTTTATTGATATGTTCTTCCTTTATTCAACAAGGCTTTCCTGATGATGCCTTAAAGATGCAATTATTTCCTTATTCCTTACAAAGAAGAGTCCGTACTTGGTTTTTTGGGCTACCTGCCGAATCAATTACTTCTTGGGATGCACTAGCAACACAGTTTGTTTTACGATTTAACCCGCCAATAATGAATACTCGTCTTTGAACTGATATTACTTCTTATCATCAGCTGGATGATGAAAATCTTCACACCACATGAGAACGCTATAAATCTTTGCTTTGACATTGTCCCATGCACGACATTCAGCCAAAAACACAAATTGAGATTTTTTATAAGAGGCTGAATTCACATACAAGGAAACTTGTCGACACATCAACCAATGGACCTCTGTTGGATTGTACTTATAATGATGCTGTGAGAATTCTTGAGAAAATTGCTCAGAATGATTATCAATACCTTATCTCTAGAGCTACACAAGCAAAACTACTTCAGGAGTTATTGAATTGGATGCAATAACCACACTAAGTGCTCAAGTTTCTTCTATCACAAACATGATAAAAAATATGCAGGGACTAGTGGCGTAGCACCTATACAAGTCGCTCAGCAAGCTGATGTTCCTACTTTTTGTTATGGGATTTGTAGTGACAACCATAGTTATGAAGATTGTCCATAACATGCAGAGAATGCCTATTATATTAGTAACATCGACAACAATTCTTATGGTAACTTTTACAACAACTCTGTAACCAACCAACCGTTTTGGGGAACTCAGAATGCCAGACAAAATGTTATGACATTTAGTTATGGGAATACATCTACTCAGGGCAATTATAATTTAAGACAAGGGAATTACAACCAACAACAGTAGAACTACAATCAGCACACTCAGATGCATCCACAACAAGGTCAGACACATCCACACCAAAATTTGATGCAGCCACAACACTCTTCAATACCGAATAAGCATGTTCAAGGACATTGACAGCAACCATACACTCAAGCCTATACTTTTGACCTGTTAGCAACTCTTGAGGCGTTAATGCGGGAGCATATTACGCATGGGAAAGCTATTGTACAAGGGAATTCATCTTCCATTCAAGCATTGGAGGCACAAATAAGACAACTTGCTTCAAATCTGAATACTCGACCACCAGTTTTATTACCAAGTGACACGGAAAATCCCAGTCTAAGGGAGAAAGAACATTGTAAGGCTATCACTCTTAGGAGTAGTAAACAAACTAGTGAACCATTTATAGACTCTACTATATAGCACCTCAAGATATGGATAGAGTGATCGCTGGTGAGAAGGTTGAATCTGAAGAGTTTGTCGATGCATCAGACAAAGAAGTTCCACAAATTGTCACTAATTGTCTAATGTTTTACCTTCAAGACTGTCGATTCAATCAAAGGTGTCAGCGCAAGCAGATGCATCTCTACCTTTACCTTTCCCATAAAGATTCAGGAAGAATGAGCATGAAAAGTAGTATCAGCAGTTCTTGGACACACTGAAGCAACTGCAGATCAACATTCCCTCGGTAGATGCCCTGGTACAAATTTTGAGTTATGGGAAATTTATGAAAGACCTCTTGTCCAAGAACATGAAGCTCACTAATATTAAAACTATTACACTAATATTGAAACTATTGCACTCTTGTTCAATTGGCAACCATTATTTGGGCAAGGCTTTATACGACTTGGGAAATAGCATTAACCTAATGCCACTATATACTTTCAGAAAATTGGGAATTGGTCACATGAAATCTACTACAGTGACATTACAACTAGCCAATCGATCATTGGCTCAACTTGAAGGGCATATCAAATATGTCTTAGTTCGTATGGATAAATTCATTTTTCTGGCTAATTTTATTGTACTTGACTGCGAGGTAGACAAGAAGGTTCACATAATCATAGGACGACCATTTTCAGCCACCGTCTGAACTCTTATTGATGTTTACAGAAGTGAACTGACCATGCGACTTAATGATGAGCAAGTCACCTTCAGTGTTTTTGAATCTATTCAATGCAAGGACAAAGAAGAATGTCATACTGTAAATGTGCTAGATAATCTAATTGAGGAAGAATTCAATGACCAAAGAACGGTACGTTTTGAAGAGTTTACAGTGACATCTAATGTCGAATCCTTAAACGGTTGTGACAGAATGGTTCAAGCCAATAATCTTGAACTCAAGCATGAATGGCAGATTGAGTCCTTAGACCTAACCAATAGAACAACCCCAATTTCCAAACTATCTATTGAAGAAGCTCCTACTCTAGAATTGAAACCACTACCTCCTCATCTTAAATATGTCTTTTTGGGTGATCACAATACTCTTCCAATTATTGTCTGCACAACACTAGATGTAACTCAAGAAGAGAAATTGGTCCATATTCTCAAGCAACATAAATGAGCTATTCCTTGGAGTATTGTCCATATTCAAGGCATTGATCCTTTTCCTTGCATGCACAAAATCAATTTGGAAGATGAAGGCAAGCAATCGATTGAACAAAAAAAAGATTATACGAGAAGATGAAGGAAGTTGTCAAGATGGAAATCATAAAATGCCGTGATGCTAGAATTATTTGCCCGATCTCTGATAGCAATTGGGTAAGTCCAGTGCAATGCGTACCTAAAAAGAGTAGCATCACTGTGGTTCGCAATGATAAGGACAAATTAATTCCTACACGCATTCCTACGGGATGCCGAGTTTGTATGAATTATCGCAAATTGGATGCGGCTACAAAGAAGAATCACTTGCCACTTCCTTTCATTGACCAGATGTTGGTTCAGCTTGCTGGAAAGGCCTATTACTACTTTTTAAACAGCTATTCTGGGTACAATCAAATTGCTATTGCATCGGATCAGAAGAAAATAACCTTCACTTGCCCCTTTGGTACATTCGCTTTTCACCATATACCTTTCGGTCTTTGCAACGCACCAGCCACATTTTAAAGGTGCATGATGGCAGTATTCTTAGATATGATTGAAAACTTTTTAGAGGTTTTTATGGATGATTTCTCAGTCTATGGGAATGATTTTGATCATTGCGCTTACAATTTGGATAAAGTATTGAAGCGATGTGAGGACACACATCTTGTCCTGAATTGGGAAAAATGTCATTCCATGGCAACTGAAGGCATTGTGTTAGGACATCGCATCTCTATTCAAGGCATTCAAGTAGACAAAGCTAAGGTGGAAATCATTGGGAAATTACCTCCAGTAACAAACGTGAAAGGTATTCGTAGTTTTCTTGGACATGCAGGGTTTTACCGAAGGTTTATTAGAGATTTTTTGAAAATTGTGAAGCCCTTATGCTCATTACTGGAACAAAATTAAAAATTCCTCTTTGACAGTGCATGTCTAGATGCCTTTATTCAGTTAAAAAAGTAGCTAGTGAATGCACCCATTGTTATTGAACCAGATTGGTCTTAACCTTTTAAAGTTATGTACGATGCAAGCGACTTTACGGTTGGTACAGTTCTAGGAAAACGAAAGGGAAAAATATTTCATGCCATCTACTACGCTAGCAAAAATCTTACAGAGGCTCAATTCAGTTATACCACCACAGAGAAAGAATTGCTGGTTGTAGTCTTTGCTTTCAATAATTTTTGTTCCTATATTGTCGGTGCAAAGATTACTATATTCACTGATCACACGGCATTGAGATATCTCTTTGCAAAAAAGGATGCCAAACCAAGACTGATACGCTGGATATTACTATTGCAAGAATTTGACGTCGACATAAAAGACCGTAAGGGTTTAGAGAATTAAGTTACAGACCATCTGTCTCAATTGGAAGTTGGCAGTGAAGATAGAAACATACTTCAAATTGTCGATGCATTTCCAGATAAGAAGTTATTTGCTGTGGATGCAACCCCTTGGTATGCGGATTTGGTTAATTATCTGGCATGTAGAAAACTCCTGTTAGGTGTCACAGGCTATAAAAAAAGAAAGATTTCTTCATGAAGTATGAAGTATCATTGGAATGAGCCGTATTTATTCAATTTATGTAATGAACAATCATTCGACGTTGTGTTCTAGAAGATGAGATGCTTTCAATCCTAAAATGTTGTCATGATGCTCCTTGTGGAAGTCATTTCGGTGGTATGAAAACTGTTGCTAAAGTTCTCCAATCAGGATTCTACTGGTCGTCATTATTCAAAGCCGCCCATAATTTTGTGAATCAATGCGATAGGTGTCACCGCACTGGTTCTATATCCCGACGCAATGAAATTTTGCAACAGCCAATTATAGAGGTTGAATTATTTGATGTTTGGGGTATGAATTTTATGAGAGCATTTCTGAGTTCATTTGGAAATCTTTATATATTAGTAGTTGTTTACTACGTCTCGAAGTGGGTTAAAGCTGTTGCAATCCCAAAAAATGATGCAAAGATAATGCTAAATTTTTTCACAAGCATATCCTCACCCGCCTCGGCACACCAAAGGCATTGATTAGTGATCAGGGTACACACTTTCATTGCAACCAAATGGCAACCGCACTAAAGAGATATGGAGTTAATCATAAATTGCTACTACTTACCATCTGCAAACCAATGGACAAGTCAAATTATCGAATCGAAAAATTAAGAACATTCTTGAGAAGGTTGTAAACCCCTAGAGGAAATATTGGTCTTTTCGATTGGATGACGCATTATTGGCATTGCGGACAGCATACAAAACTCCATTAGGGATGTAGCCGCATCAATTGGTTTTGGGGAAAAGATGTCGCTTGCCAGTTGAACTGGAACACAAAGCAATGTAGGCAATTAAGCAACTGAACATGGACTATGAAGTGGCATGAAAGAAAAGGTTGTTGGACATCACTGAACTAGAGGAGATTAGGAGAAATGCTTAGTAAAACGCTGAGATTTATAAGGAAAAAACCAAACGATGGCATGACATGATTATTTTACAACGACAATTTATCGCGAATAAATAGGTTTTATTATTCAATTCTTGACTTAAATTGCACCTAGGTAAATTGCGTTCATGTTGGTCTAGATATTTTAAAGTTGTTGATGTATTTCCTCATGGTGCAATCTCAATTCAAGATTTATGCGATGGACACCAGTTCAAAGTAAATGGACAGAGGCTGAAACACTATTGTGGCAACAGTGATCAAAAGTAGGCAACTACTATTAAATTGGTCGCAAAGTTTTAATTTTTAATTATTACTCCGTGATTTTAGTTTATTTTATTTATGTTTTGTTAAAGTTTGTTTTCCTTCCTTTTTGCACCTTTGTCGACGCATTGAAATTTTGATGTCAACGCATTCCGTAATTCTGTATTTCCATTTATAACTCATCAGAATTCAGGGAAATTTAGATTCCATCGTTGGATCAAAGATCACTCAGCCGTTTGATCTTTTTGAGCGGACACAATTTCTATTGGACACAAGTATTCTCGCCAGCTTTATATCTCTCCACAAAACAACACGCCTCTCCATCTTCCTTTTTCACTCACAATAAATCCTCCTCCACTGTACCAACTGTAGCACATTGAAGCAACCATTTTTATTTCCTTTTTTTTTCAAGATCATATATTTTTAACTTTAAACTATTTTCCCTCAACAAAAGATGGAAAAAATGAGAGGCTCGATCAAGAAAGCCACCAAATCTGCTAAAGAACATGCGTCCTCTGCTACCGCAGTTTATGGCCAATGCAGAAGAAGAAGCTAGTAATCTCTTTGAATAAAGCGGCAAAGGAAAGATTTCAAGACAACATGTTGAAGCGAAAATTCCACCTCGAACAGGGCATTTTCCTTTCACAACAACAAGACTTGGGTAAGCAAGTCTACAAAACCATCTCGAAGTTGAAGTGGGAAACTTTTTGCACCCATCCTATAACAGTCTAATTTTTAGTGGTGACAGAATAGTGGTTTCGGGACTATAAATTTCTATCATATCGAATCATAAATATTATTTTTAGAATATTTATAGGGTCATTATAGTCGTATTAAAATTTGGTTAAGAAATATTAATGTTTAGTTAGTTAATTAAAGAAAAAGAATTAAATTGAAAAGGTGTAAAACTTGCTAATTATAGCAATTAGATGATGCAATGGTGTAATTATTAATTGAGGAAGGACTTAAGTAATAATTAAGGCCTAAATAGTATAATGGGGCGACAAATTGATGGATAAGGAAAAAACAATGAAATTATAATGGCAAACTTGTAATTTAGTTGAAATTAAAACAAAATTAAGTAAGAAGAAATAGGTTTTGTTCTTCATTTTGTTCTTTTGTCATTACTGAAACACGATAGAAATAGCTTGGAGAATCGGTTGGGCATAGAAGCTCCTATGTGAGTTCAATATTTACCCGTTTCTTGTAATTTTTATGTTTTTGAGATCGTTGCAACTAGGTCCAGCTAGCCCGTACCTTCGTTTTCAATTCTATTTAAAATTTTAGAAGTTGACATTGATAAATATTAGATTTTTTTTATGAATAATATGGATTTGGAGCTTTGATTGTGTTGTGTGATGATTTTGTAAAGTGATTTTTGTTCAATATTGATTTTAGGAATAAAATACTAAAATGTCAAAATATTAGGGTTTGATAGTGAATTTTAGGTTTATTACAGGCTGTATAAGGGCCTAGAATATTTGGATGATTATTTATTTGAGAAAATTAGTTAATTTGATAGATTAACTAATTAAGGGATTAAATTGAAAAATTGTAAAAGTTTAAGGTAATTGCATGAATTTGAAAAAATAAAAGGGTATTAATTGTAAAATGGATTGAAAATGAAATATATGCTAATAAATGAGTAATTTTATATTTTAGATTAAGATCTCAGTAAATACTCATGGAAAAGGAAAAATAACAGAATAGTCCTTAAACTTCAGCGATTACTACAATTCAGTCCAGGTAAGTTCGTACAGTTAAATTTTAACATTTGTATAAATTGATGATCGGTATTATGCATATATTCTATTGTTGGAAATGAATTATTGTTTAAATTATAATATTGAATTGGATATTCTTTTTGAATTGAACGTAGGATTTGAGTACATTCGTGATTTGGTGTAAAATGGGGGTTTGGAGTAGAGATGGTATTAGAGGGAGATATCAGCATTTTTACCCAAGTAAACCGGGGTTCAGCATCTGTTGTGAACTCTCATGTTTTACTTTTTGTTTCGCGTGATTGGGTGGATCAGCTCTTACGGGCTTCTGTTTAGCTCTTACGAGCTTCTGTTCAGCTCTTATGAGCTTTTGTTCATCTTTCGAGCTTCTCTTGGTGTATTCGGGAGGAACAGCTCTTATGAGCTTTTTTGATGATGTACTCCTACCATAAGTCGTTCTTTGAAAGGAAAAATCTCATTAAGGTGACTTATTTAATGAATTTGAAAGACATGTTATTTATTTTTATATCGATTTGAATACAGATGTATTTATCGATTGAAGTTGTCAATGACAAGGAGTTGTCTTGGATGATTTTTATTATTTGATTTATTATAGTTAGTTCGGTAATATTTTTGTTTAACTCGTCGAACTTACTAAGCTTCATTAAGCTTACTTGTGTTGTTTAATGTCATTGTAGATTTTCGGAAGGTTGAACGATCGAATCAGCACTCAAGTCACACTATCTAGTTTATCTCGATAGTTTTTGAAACACTAAATTCAGATTATATGGCATGTATAGTCTCTTGTGCTATTTTGGTTAATGTTTGGCTTATGTAAATGTTATGAATGATATTTTGTACAAGTAACCAATTTGCAAAGGGTATGAGAATAAGGTATAGTTGTTATGTTAGTATTTGTGGCTTAGATATATTTGATTTGTTGTGGTTGTGGTAACTTTGTTAGGTATTTTGATTTGGTATTACTTGAATGAGTTGATGAATTGAATTAATGTGTATTTTGAGATTAAGTTGCATATAATTGTAGTACCAATAAGGGTACATTGGTTAGGAAAATATTAGGTTGGTTTTGATGTGTTTTTGACCCAATTAATGTCATTTTGATTTTGTATTTTGGTTAGCATTTGAGTTTCTTAAGGTCCAAGCAATTTGAAATGGTAAACTTGTGTTTAAAGGTTCATTTTGAGGCCACACAGCCTGAGACACGGGTGTGTGTCTCGGCCTTGTGTGACACACGACCATGCGACATGGTCATGTGTCCTTTTAGGTCTAAGGCATGTAAGTCAGGCTATTACACGGGCATGTAACATCATTTCGAAGGGTACACGGCCTGGTACACAAGCGTGTGACTTGGTCGTGTGACTTAAGTCAGTGAGTTACACGGGTATAGATTTATTTGAATGAAATTTGATTATGTTTATATTAATGTATGATTTGATTGGTTTAATATTTTGTTTGTCTAGTAATGCTCCATAACCCTGTTTCGGCAACAGATACGGGTTAGAGGTGTTACACATCCTGGAAGCTATTCTCCTTTACTGGCGCGTGCGTTTTATGCTAACCTTTATGATCATGAGTTAGAGTTCATTTTTGTTCGAGAAGGCTTAATATCATGGGACGCTAAAAAAATCAAAGAGTTTGTACAACACCAAGGTGGATGTAGACAAACACTCCGAGTTCATTGAGGATATCACTGATGAAAAACGAGACCTATTGGTGACAGACTTGTGTGTCAAAGAAGCATTACGGACGGGTTCCCATCAAAATAATTATACGATGCACCATCGCTTCCTGACGCTACAAAGCAAAATCTGGTTTCATTTTGTCAATTGTAGGCTACAGCCCTCTACTTATAGCACCGCAATCACCCTCGATAGAATGTCTCTTGATACATTCCATCGTCAAGGGTAGAAAGATTGATATTGGTGCTATACTTCACTAGGAAATAGCTGATTGCACTGCAAGGCATACTGAAATCTTGGTTTTCCCATCATTGGTGATGTTATTGTGCCAGCAAAGAGGTATCATGCACCTTTGATGGTGAGGAAGTCCTAAAAAATAAGGGCTCGATCAAAGAAGCTTCTATAGAAAGAATGACTCGTGGCAAAGACACACCGATACTGAAGGAGGCAGAAACAAGTATGACAAGGAAGGGCAAAACCAAAGCCGACAACAAAGGAACAAACCTGAATGTAGAAACATCATTATGGCGCAAAATGAAAGATGTCAAAAAAATGGTCAATTCCATCAATAATAGACAGATCAGGCTTGTTGCTACAATAGATTATATGGAGAATCGCATAATTTGTTTTATGCTTATACCAAAGCTTGGAACAATTCTATTCTAGCCACATTAAGCCAATTGAGCCCATCCCCACTACCGAAATTCCCAATGTTTCCACCAATCATTAAAAATTATAACCTTTCATCCGCCGATGACGACTTAAAAGACAGAGACAAATTGGTGGCATCCCTTCCCATTGTGCAGGTCTCTGATAGTGACAAAGAAGAGGAATCCAGGGACATTGAAGAATGCCTGCGAAAAGTTGATAGCTTGTTCGAGGATGGTATTTTTGCTAATCAAGAGGACACTGTTGTTAAGAAGGAAGTTGCTACTACAGGAGAGAAAGTTGTTTCTGAAGAAGAAGAAGTTGCTAAAAATGAAAAAGAAAAAGAAGAGGAAGATTATGTTGTGAACATTGTCACCGCACCCGAGTCTATAGGTGCAAATATTGACACTTTCGAGCAAGATGGAACAAGACTGGCGGAAGCTACTGAGGTAACCAGTGAAGAGTACTGCAATTCATTGACAATAGTGGTCTACACTAGACCACTCCAGGTGGCCTCTCCTACATAAGAAGCAGCCGATGATGTCGGGGAGAGCCAAAAACTGAGGAGCTATCCGAGGATCGTGCGAAGCACATAAAAAAGAAGAATGCATATGTCGCTGTAGTATTCATGCATTGCATATAGCTGTAACTTTTATTTTGATAAGTACATATTGTCATTGTGTTTTTATTGTCATTACATTTTCATGTTAGTGCATTGGGGACAATGCAACCTTTAAGTTTGGAAGAATGCATATGGGGCTTGGAAATGCACCCACATTTCAAATTTTTTGGGGGAATGAAGCATAAAAGGTTTAATTATAGTTAATGAAAATTGTTCGAAAATTTTTTATTCGATGCTTAATTCTTGAATCATGGGAATTATCAATGAATGAGTTGGAAAAATTTGATAGAAGGTCGTATCTTCAATTCTTTGATGAATGGATTAGGTTGCATTAGTAATGGATGACTGCTATCATTCCTTAAATCTTGAATGAATCTGTTTTTTTTTCAGGTGCTTATATATACATAGTTATAAATTAGAGACACTCCAAAGTGAGTGTAGTATGGAATTTTAAAGAGGGAACACTCCAAATCAAGCGTTAGAAAAATCAATCTAGCCAAAGGTTGTCGCTGCATGAGTGTGTGTCGGCGCAATTACGTACTCCCTAGGGATTTTTTGCACTTTATCGTTACTTCTCAAGAATAAGGGTACAGTAATGCAATGATATCCCTTATTCTGAAAAAAAAATTTGTATATAATATATAAGTACTTAGTATTGTACAATAAATGTTGTATTGGTAAATAGAACTTAGGGCCTAAAGCATAATGCTAGCATTGATGAAGATGCAACCTTATTCATTCATGCTTATGCATTGTCGATGAAATTTTCTTTCATCTGAATGTGATTCATTCATTGGGAATTTAGACTTTTCAAGTTGCTAGAATGATCATTTACCTTAGTAAATTTTTTTGTAGCCTAGCCAGTTTCTGTTTTACTTGGGGACAAGTAAAAACTCAAGTTTGGGGTGTGATAGCACTAGAAAGAAGATAGGTTTTCCTCCTTACTTATTGGTTAAATTGCTCCTATTTATTTATCCTTAGCATATATTTTAGCATTTTCAGTTTAGTAAATTGCATTTTATAACTCAGTGAATCCTATCCTATTTTATCCTTAATTTTGCTATCTTTTCGCATTAATGTCACTACATGAGTTAATTCCAGATTGCGTCTAGAATTGTCGCCACACCTAACAGTTGTCTGGATAAGAACTAAAAATGCATGAGCTATCCAGTCTGGTATAACCAACCTGTACGTACAAGGACAAAATAATTCTAAGGAAATGACACTTGTACTGTTGGAGGAGGACATAAAAGGTTGACGTGAGAAGAGAAAAAAAAAGGGGGGGAAAGTTTTTTTTACAATCATCTTAAGCCTCTCACGGGTGAGCCAACGTGAAAATTGATGTAGATTAGCTTCTGACGAGGAGACCTAAGTGCGAGGCAAGAGTGAATAGAGAGATTCAGTAGAGTTGTCTAGGAAGAGTATTCTCCACAGGATTCTTTCTTATTTCTTTCTAAATGCTGGTGATTACTCTCTGTTTTCTGTTTGTATGGAAGTACACATGAATTCTTGGTTAAATGTTATCTTATTCAATCTTGATTTTATTGTTTAATCTTGGGGTTTGAATATTTCTTAACACGGAAGTGTTTTTTGCAGTCACTGATACTGGAAAATGCAGTGATAGTTTGAGCCAACAAGCATTACAACGGAAGTTGAGTGAGGATTAGACGAATTTAGTCCACTTGTTCTTAATAGTGTCATAATGCCATCATCGGAAGGTGGGGTTAATATGCATGTTTAAGTCTCAGATTAAATAGAGGAATGACGCTTGGTAAGATATGCATTGAAATTTATTGTCTCGAAAATTACCTATCCTTTTATACCTTATGAGCACTTAGTATTCTATTGAAGATTCATGTTGGGGATCCCAATTTATCATTATCATATTTTATTTTATTGTTTTAAAGTTGTTGCTCCTACAACTATCCTCACAATTTATCTCATTTCTATCTAGTTATTGCACCAACATTAAAAGACAAAAGACAGCCATCCCTGTGGGATTGATATCCAGCAGACTCTCATCTGTCTATTATACTTGCATCGACAGTGTACGCTTGCACATTATTGTTGTGACGTTAAACAGTCGATCAGTGACTAAATCGGAAATATTTAGAAATTTATAGAAAAAGATAGAAAATTTTACACTGTAGGGGTCACGTGGCCGTGTGGTTAGGCCTTGTTACTTACACGGCTAAGACACAAATCCGTGTCTCAGGCCATGTGGACATTCGAAGTCGGGACACATGATCGTGTCCCAGCCCGTGTCCGTGCCCATGTAACTCTCTAACTTTGATCACACGGCCAAGTTACATGCCCATGTGCCAGGCTGTGTAACTCTCGAAATGGCTTCACACGCCCATGTGTCAGGCCGTGTAATTGTCTAACTTGCAACCCTTTGAAATCTATAGGGGACACACGACCGTATCGCATGGCCATGTGGACAAGAAATAGGCCATTTTCAAGCCGTTTCTTTCACCCAAACCAAGCTCACACCTACAAGTTATTTACACATACAAACAAGCTTCAAAACATACTTATAACATGCATAATAGGGCTAATTCAATTTGGTATTTACACATACATCCAATATGCCAAAAGGCACCTCAACCACAAATAATCAAATCAACCTAAACATAACATACTTATCCATGAATCATCCATACGTAACTACCTATTTTCTATACCAAGACATAGCACAAATTGACCATATGCCAAACCACATATAAATATACCAAATTGGTCATTCAAAACATACATTCACTTGACCATTTCAACATTAACCATCAAAGCATTAAAATTCCCAAAATTTCATCAACCAAAATACCATATTTACAAGCCAAACATAATGACCATCTCATCAGACACAATTCACCTATACATGAATTATAACCTTCGTTCAAACCATCAAAATCTACTGAAAAAGTTGCCAGATAGTGTGATAGGTCTCCGACGAGCTTCCAGTAATCTATAATACACACAAAAGAAAAACGATGTAAGCATATAATGCTTAGTAAGTTTGTAATTCATGAACTAAGTTTACCACTTCATAGCTTAATCATAAAATAGACATGATAAATCCAACACTAGCTTGGCATAAGCCTAAGCATCACCAACAACACAAGTTAGTGCTTAATCACATAACTTAGCAAACTTCATCACATGGTAAGGTAAATTCCATAATCATAATACATATGAATTCATACCTTTCATAACATGACTATACATACTTAGATCATCAATACTTCATCCCTTTCCATAATTTCATAGTGTATCAATCGAAACCCTTATTGATTCATCCCTTTTCATGCTCGTTGAACCACTTACAATTATATCGGATACACAGGAAGCTCACACAAAGTGTTCTAACATATGCTCGAAACCATTCCTTTCCTTTTCCTTTATGTAAACTCTCATACGAGCCATAAATGGGCCTACTCACACAAGCTGATGGTCGGAACGTAGCTACCCGATGCCGCTCATACAAGCTAACAAGTATCCGCAAAAAATGCCAAAACCCAGCCATCGGTAGGACGTTCAGGACCAACACCTGAACATGGTAACCCTAATGACATGTCATTTGTATCCTATATATTCATAAAGTTCAAACGGGGCTTGATACTCGTCATAACGTCGTTGGATTTTTCGTCGAAGCATAATATGATAAATAACATAATAGTATTTAAATCAAATACATTAAAATGCTATTTAAATTGATGAACTTACCTCGATCGCAAAAATGATGAAATAGGATAGATTAGTCCAACACTTTTTCTTTCCTTCGATCTAAGTCCATACGAGGCTAAACTTGATCTAATAAACAATTTCAATTCATTCAATATTCATTCTATTCAATTCAGTCCAAAAATCATATTTTTGCAAAATTATGCTTTGCCACTTACATTTTAACTTCTTTACAATTTAGTCCTTAATCTCGTAAGTTGAAATTAATGCAATTTCATCACTAACCCAAGCTAGCCGAATTCCATATAAATCCATATCAACTCATAAAATTCATTATTTCACAATTTTCACCACGTATTTTACACATTTTACAAATAAATCCCTATTTGACATTTTCAAAAAAATTCACTTTACAAAAGTTTTTTATCTATCAACAAAGATTCATTTTCTTCCATCAAATATCAAAAACCACATGAATACATCTATGGGAAAACCCTAACCTTTAAACAGTTTTGCAAATTAGTCCATGGTCTAGCAAGATTAAGCTACAACGACTTCAAAAACATAAAAATTATTAAAAACAGGCTTGAAAACCTACCTTGCATGAAGAATTTACCCTAGTTGAATGCTCCCCCCCTTTAACAATGAAATTTTGGTGATTTTAGGGTTAAGAATGAAGAAGATGATATCATTTTACTTTTAATTTACTTAACATTTAACTTAATTGTCCATTTACCAAAATAACGTTTAAAATCTATTAATATTTCATTAAAACCTATCCATCACATTCCATTATCAACATGAATGGTCTAATTACCATATAAGAACTCATACAATTAAGTTCTATTGCCATTTGGTACCTTTAACTTATAGAACTCTAATTTTGCATATTTTACGATTTAATCCTTCTCACCAAATTAAACATGCAAACGATAAATTTTTTTAACAAAATTTTTATACGACCTTGCTAATATGTCATAGACACTAAAATAATAATAAAATAAATATTTTTACGTCAGATTTGTGGTCGCAAAATCACTATTTCAATTTCACTAAAATCGGGCTGTTATAACTTCCTAGGGTTGTCAGGTCTAGGGTTTAGGTTCTTCTTTTTCCAAACAGCTAATTCGTGAAGTAACCCTACAAAATAGTTATTAGACCATACCTCCACTCGCTAAACCCCCTAGAGGGATTAGTTCCTCATGGTTTTCATTAACATTATAGAATCGATATAAAGACTAAGCATAATAGACGAATCAGAAGCATAGAGTTTAAGAAAACGCCTGATTTATATTTAAGATTGAAGTGAATCCACAAGTTTGATTGTATTCCACGAATCAGATCTTGCGAGATAAACAAAGAACAACTTGAAAATAAATCTAAAACCTAAAAAAAAAGAAAAACTTAACTGAAATTAAAAGGAGGATTCTAAAATATGTGATTGGTGTCCATAAAATGTTACAAAGGAGCCTATTTATAGATTTCAGGTTGTTGTTGTCCTTAACCCTAGGTTTGTTGATGCTCCCAAGCTTTAAGTTTGATTGTGCAGACCAAAACGCCCCCTGGCTCCTATTTTATTTATGTTTTGTAAGTTTTCTTAAAATTAATAAAATGTACAAAGAACACACCAGTACCTGTGTCACGACAATGGAGTCAATATATTTCCCTTGGGATATCTTCAAGGGTATGTCACGGCACTCTTAGTTTGTGTCACAAAATCGAAGGCAATCTCATGATTTCTCCTTTCTGCTCATTATTTTGCGACATTAATCCTTCCATGTTGTGACATAGTGACCAGTATCAATTTAGTACACCTTATAATGGTCTCATTCACACTTACAGAGTTCATTAGCTTACCCTTAGGCCTTATTCATCCCCTGAGGTCAATAAAAGACTAAATTTGTACATTTTATTAATTTTAAGAAAACTTACAAAATATAAATAAAACTTAATGGAAATGATTGCTTTCAAGCTCCTAAAGTATGGAATTTAGTTTAATTATCTACACCAAATTACGACTGATCAATGAGCAAGGCGAAACAAAAGGAAAAGCTAGTTTAAGCTTTCGGTGACAAGGTGAAAGCACGAATAGTTACTGTTTGGAATCGCTGCTTGTAGGCACAATTCATAGTGTTAAATCAGAGCTTAAGAGTAGCCTAAGCCCCTATCCTAAGTTTCGAGTGTAAGCTTTCTTATTCCTCTCGTTACTTTTGTGTGATACGTGATTATGGGATGTGGATTGTATATTATGATATGTTAATGTGATATGAGATATATGTTTTAGATGGATATTATGGAATATGTTAATTGTAGGCATGTTAAGCACGCCAAATGACAGTGATAATGTTGTGTTAATGATGTAAATGTGCAGTGAAAGTGTGCAGAAAATAGCAAAAAAATGTCTTTTAATTATAGGTACTTTGGCCTTGGGACGTTTTAAGGCCATTGGATATAGTTGGCATGTCATAGAATGACGTGAGTACTCACCCTTATGTTTTGATTTGAGACATTAAGGCTATGGACAGTTTTGGAGAGATAAGGGAATGTGAGCTCAGCTCCATTAACTGGGATATGTTGGTGTGTTGGAGAGTGTTAGCCAAATGCTATACTTTTGGGATATGTTCGACTCATTGAGTCATTGGTGTGTTGGAGAATCATGTATCCAGTGTGTGGTGATAGAGCCCACTTTTATGTTTAATAGCTCAAGTGTCAATTTATCATTAAATGAAATATTATGAAATGTGATGTATGTTTAATTAGGTGATTATAAAGTTAAATGAGTTAATAATTGATGCATGAATATTTTAGTATGTCACCATGGCTAAATATGTATGTAAATGTGTTTTGGTTGCTTTCATTAAATGTATGATATCATGTTTATTGGTAGTTTTTTGATCATTCACTGAACTTCTTTAAGCTCACACTCTCCATTCTAAAAAATCCGAAGATTAAATACAATAAATCACATAGCAATACAATAAAAAATTAGCTAATGACTCACCTACAGCAATTAAAAACACAAGCCTAAGCTAAGTTCTCATGAAACCGAAACCTTCGACATAGCAACTTAAAATTTTGATTATCTCAGTCTATACTCAACCTTTTCTCCTAAAATGAATTTCATTTAGCTAATTATTCTCCTACGATAGATTCTCAACCTTTAAACCACACCAAACTACTCAATTCATTGTATCGAAATTTTCGACATGTTTATGGCAATTTTCACGAAAATTCATTAAAACTTAAGAAATATTTAACAAAACTTTAAAGTTAGTTTAGAAATCTTCTAATCATGTCAAAACTAATTTTAAAACACTTTGAAAGCACATTTTTACTCAAAACCCCGAAATCCACCATTAATTACCCAATTTTCGACTTTTATTTAAAACATGCGATTCAATGGCTGAAAAATCAGTTTTAAAGACCCAATAACATTAAAAACTAATAAGAAATCAAATCATTACCTTCAATGGAAGAAAAATGAGCTTTTGGTGCAACTTCAAGAAAACCGACAAGTTTGAGAGATGATGAAATCAATGATATTTTTCGTGTTTTATGAAATTCTAGAGGGATTTAATGCTTGGAAGATTGAAGGAAATCAAAAGAATAATGTTTGGAAATCAAAATTTGAATGGGAAGAGCTTGGGAGAGCAAGGGACGACAAACAATAGAGAAGGGAGAAAACTATAATGAAAGCTGTAGGTAGAGGAAGAAAATAAGGTGAAAATTAAAATTTGGTTTAATTGTCTTTTAAAAACTCATAATTTAGACCCTTTTACAAATCAGTTTGTATTTCAAAATTGAAAACCTTTTGAACATTATTTTCAAAAATTGATTGGATTTTCTAAATACCATCAATGAGAACATCTCCGATTACTATGCTAACGAAATCCTGAGCACACTAAGGCTAAAATCCTTAAAATACCCCTACAACTCCTAGACTTAATTTTACGATGTGACAACTCTTCCCCTCTAAAAAGAATTTCGTCCTCGAAATTTACCTGAGCTAAATAAATAACGAAATTATTGTCTCATCGTATCTTCGACTTCCCAAGTAGCCTCTTCTATCTTGTGGTTGCACCACAAAACCTTAACCAATGGAACCCTTTTATTTCGTAAAACCTTCTCTTCTTGAGCTAGAATTTCAATCGGTTCCTCCTCATAAGTAAGATCAGTTCAAACTTCAATCTCCCCCACTAGTACATTATGCGACAGATCTAAACAATATTTCCACAACATAGACACATGGAAAACATTGTGAATTTGCTCAAGTTTTGGTGACAACTTGAGACGATAAGCTACCAAACCAATCCTCTCAACAACTTTATAAGGTCCAACATACGTTGGACTCAATTTACCCTTCCTTCCAAACCTTACAACCTTCTTCCAAGGTGAAACTTTCAAGAATACATTATCACCAACTTGAAACTCGATATCTCGACGTTTCAAATCAGTATAAGATTTTTGCCTACCATACGCTACTTTCAATTAATCAAAAATCAACCTTACCTTCTCCTTAATCTCACTAACTGAATCTGGTCCAACAACTCGCTCCTCATCCAATTTTATCCAACACAAATGATTTCTACACTTCCTACCATAGAACGCTTCAAACAATGTCATACGAATACTAGCTTGAAAACTATTGTTGTAAGCAAACTCTGATAACGGCAAATATTGCTCCCAACTACAACTAAACTCAATCACATAGCTTCGTAACATATCTTCTAAGACTTGTATTACCCTCTCGGACTGACCATCAGTTTGGGGGTGATAAGCTATACTAAAACTAAGCTTTGAACCGCAAAGCCTCTTGAAAACTTTTCCAAAAAATCGATGTAAAATGTGAATCCCTATCTGAAATAATCGAAACTGGAGCCCCATGAACACGTACAATTTCAGCAATGTAAAGCTCAACCAACTTCTTCAAAGAATATTTGGTATGCACTGCCAAGAAATGCACACTCTTAGAACACCGATCAACTATTACCCACATTGAATCATTCTTTGTCAGAGTCAAAGGAAAACTCAAAACAAAGTCCATAGTGATATTTTCCCACTTCCATTCAGGAATCGCAATCGATTGCAACAAACCCAAAGGAAACTGATGCTCTACCTTTACCCTCTGACAAACCAAATATCAAGTCACAAAATCCGTAACATTACGCTTCAACCCAAGCCACAAATAAACCTCTCGAACATCATGATACATTTTACCCCTACCACAAATATACATAATCCAACACACACAACCTACCTTGGAAGTTCAATATACCATCACTGTCAACATCAAAATCTCCCTTAACACCTTGCTCAACCTGTCGAAATCTTTTTAACAACTCTTCATCTAACAACTATTTTTCTTTAATCTGTTGTGACAAAGTTGGCCTCACTTGAAGTTCAGCTAACAAACCACCATACTTAGCTAAACTCAAATGTGCAAACATAGCTCTCAACTCCGTCATCGACTTTCTACTCAAAGCATCAATAACAACATTTGCCTTGCCAGGATGATATTCTATCACACAATCATAATCCTTTAAAACCTCAATCCAATGCCTCTGCCTTAAATTTGACTTCTTTTGGGTGAGGAGGTACTTAAGGCTCTTATGATCCGTATAAATAACACATTTCTCTCCATACAAGTAATGCTGCCAAATCTTTAGCGCAAACACCACAGTAGCTAACTCCAAATCATAAGTAGGATACTTACACTCATGCTTCTTCAATTGTCTCGAAGCATAAGCCACAACTTTTACCTCTTGCATTACCACACAACCGAGACTTGAATATGAAGCGTCACTATAAACCAAAAAAACTTTCCAGGCTCTGGTTGAATCAAAACAAGTGCCTTCGTCAAAACTGCCTTAAGCTGATCAAAACTACCTTCGTCGGCCCATTAAAACACCACATCTTTTTCAAGTAGTTTCTTTAAGGGTGTAGCAATAAGGGAAACCCCTTTAATGAACCTATGATAATAGCTAGCCAAACCCAATAAACTTCAAACTTCTGTAACACTCGTAGGCAGCTTACACTCTAAGATCGCTTCAATCTTCTTTGGATCCACTCGAATCCCTTTTTCTGACACAACATGACATAAGAATGCCACTTCTTTAAGCCAAAATTCACACTTACTCAACTTCACATACAATTGTTTATCTCACAGAATCAGCAAAACAACCCTTAGATGTGCGTCATGGTCCTCTTCAGAACAAGAATACACAAAAATATCATCAATGAAGACGACCACAAATTGATCTAAGTATGAATGGAATACTCGGTTCATCAAATCCATGAATGCAGCAGGGGAATTAGTTAAACCAAACGGCATGACCAATAACTCATAATACCAATATCGAGTCCTAAAAGCAGTTTTCAATACATCAGACTCCTTCACCTTCAACTAATAATACCCAAATCTAAGATCAATCTTTGAAAACATTGTTGCACATTGGAACTGATCAAACAAGTCATCAACTCGAGGCAAGGGATACTTTTTCTTAATAGTCAAGTTATTCAACTGCCTATAGTTAATATACATTTGCATCATACCATCCTTATTCTTCACAAAAAAAACGGGTGTACCCTATAGAAATACACTTGGTTGAATGAACCCTCTATTAAGTAACTCTTACAACTTAATCGTTAACTCCTTGAGCTCTTTTGGTTCCATGCGATAGGGCGTAATTGACACCAGTGCAGTAATAGGAGAAAGCTCAATACCCAACTCAACATCACGATTTGGTGGCAAACCAGACAACTCCTCAGGAAACACATCAGGAAAATCCTTAACAGTGCGAGTATCCTAAACTCTCAACTCCTTACTAACCAAATTCATCACATAGGTCAAAAAGCTTCACAACATTTTCCCATCATCTTTCCAGCCTTCATAGCCGAGACCATATTGGACAGAAATCCTGGTCTTTCACCAACAACAACAATTTCAAACCCATCACTATTCCTCAAAGTAATTTATTTTGTCTCAAAATCTACCTTAGCCTTATGCTCAGTCAACCAATCCATACTAAGAATAACATCAAACCCTTAAAAAGTAATTCCATAATATTAACATGGAAAATGTGCCCTTTTATCATAAGAGGACATCTACGATAAACTTCATACACTATCACACTATCTCCAACAGAACTAATAACAGTCATACCCAAATCAATAGTCTCTACAAAAATCCCTAACCTACAGCCAATACACTAAAGATATACGAATGCGTAGAACCAGAATCAACCAAAGAAAATAACGAAGTAGACTGTGGAGTGAAAGTACCTGCGATGACATCATTCAGGTCCTGATCCTCTAGTTCCCTAAAAGCATAAATCCGAGCTGGTCCTCTAGACTCAACCTTTGAAGTAATAGTATTAGCAACAATTCGCTGCCCAACCGGTCTCCCATTACCTCTACCACAGCCACGACTTCTGGCAGGTGTCGAACTCTGAATCTGTGAAGCCTCAACTCTGTTTGGGCAATCCTTCAAAAAATGTTCCTTTGAACCACACTTAAAACAACCACCTGTCAACTTACGACACTCACCAAAATGCCTATGTTCACAATGTGCAAAAAGCGGCCATCTAGAACCACCTGTCGAACCACTAGTACTCAGCTACAGTCGGATCGACTCCTTTTACTCAAGAAAACTCTTTACCACCTAATACCCAAAGATGTTCAAGCAGCAACCCTCGATTAACAGGTGCAGGATTGGCAGGTACAGGAGTAGGATTAGCACCAGCAATCCGCTAAAACGTTCCAATCATAGCTTCCATCAGAGGACCACCAAGGCGACACATAAGGTTTAGAGGATGTACCATCCTCTTGAGCATTAGCTCTCACATTAACACATCTAGGAGGCATTTCGAGTCTATTGATCTAACATACAAGAATAAGAAAATGTGTGAGTGGCGGGGGAAATGATCCATGTCATGTTCATGCAAACAAACTTTAAGATTAAAGGCAATGTGTTCCCATTCCTACCCCACATGCAATTCAATCATAGACATTTCAAACAATTTAAGCAATCAAAGTAACTTAAACTCTTGGTTTTCTAGATCCATGAGTTACGAAACCCTAATTAGTACATCAACAACTAAGGTCACCGAGCCCGAGTAACAGGACGTTACACCACCGTCACACATCAAACTCATAATAATTTGTCACGTTAGTAATAAATCATTCTTTTTATGAAGCATTTGCGTGAATTTTAAGTCCAACATACATCAATCAATGTTAAAACATGCTCAGCATACTTCAAAGGAACTAATAGTAACAAAGGTATCGATATTTCTGGATAAGTACGTAGGTATTGATACTGTAACAAAGGTATCGATATTTCTCTTAAAGGGTATCGGTACCGATTGGAAAATCGATACCAAATCATCATTTTGTTTTTCGTTTAAAAATCAAAGTCTCAAAAATTATCGATACCCTTATTAAAGTATCGATTATTTTACCCCGAGTATCGATACTCGTGATATGGTATCGATACCAAATTGCACAACTGACTTTCTACACTCTAAAAAAATCACAAAAGTGTCATTTTTAAATCCCAAATATTGATATCTCTGCTCCAAACCATAAAAGTTCAGCAGATAACAGCATATAGTCCATTTCAGCATAGTATTATTCAACATGCACCTATTAAATCATCATATAGACACTAAGACATCCGAAATGACAGTTCAAATGTCAAAAAAATGTCCGAGCAACAAAAATACCAAGTTCAATGTGTCAAAATATCTAAAGCAATAAAGACATGTAAACAACCTAAATACCATGGAAAAACTAGTAATAAGTCTACCACGTTGCCTTTTTTCCCCAAAACAAAAACAACTAATTAAACACCTATGAATTAATGTAAAAGACTTGCTTAGATCACCCCTCGGAACCACACTGCTCACACTGGAACTCAACTAATCTGTATTGGTGTAAAAAGAAGTGGGTGAGCTTCACAATCTTAGTGAATGCTCAGAAAAACTACCATGCAAACAAGTCATCATGCATTAACGAAACATCTATATAGCATAATCACAACAGTACCAACTTTAATGTCATGTTGTACTTATTCATGCATTGTTTAATGGTTTATTTACTTAGTAATCACATAAAATTTTACTTACCGTTCACTGCACTTATTCACTACAAATATCACATTATAAACACAACATTATCTTTGTCATTTAGCATGTATAACATGCCTACATTTACACTTTAAAAATGGAAATCATGAACACATAACACATGCTATAACATCTTGTCTCAGTTCACATTTTCACAATCACACTAGCACATATTTCACAAATTAAATCAGGAGTACGAGAAAGCTTACACTAGCACATCTAAATTATCAATTAACACAATGAATCGTGTCCACAAGCAGTTATTCTAAACACTCACCAACTACTTTCGCTTAGACGTCGAAAGCTCAGCTATCCTTTATTTAGCTCGTAGAATGTACTAACGAATCCGAAGCTTAAACACAATAAATCACACAACAATACAATCAACAATCAGCTAAAGACTCACATCAAACAATTAAAAAACCAAGCCTAAGCTAGGTTCTCATGAAACTGAAACCTACGACATAGCAACTTAGAATTTTGATTATCTCAATCTATACTCAATATTTTTCCTAAAATGAATTTCATCCATCTAATTATTCACCTACGATAAATTCTCAACCTTTAAACTACGCCAAACTACTCAATTTATGGTATCAAAATTTTTGACATGTTTATGGCAATTTTTAGGAAAATTCATTAAAAATTAAGAAATCTATAACAAAACTTCAAAATAAAATTAGAGACCATCTAATCATGTCAAAACTAATTGAAAAACACTTTGAAACCACATTTTACTCAAAATCCTAAAATCCACCATTAACGACCCAATTTTCAACTTTTATTTAAAACATGCGATTTAATTGTTGAAAACTTAGTTTTAAAGACCCAAGCTATGAAACATTAAAAGATAATAAGAAATCAAATCGTTACCTTTAATGGAAGAAAAATGAGCTTTCCGTGTAACTCCAAGAAAACCTATAAGTTTGAGAGATGATGAAATCAATGGATTTTTAACGTTTTTATGAAATTCTAGAGGGATTTAGTGCTTGGAAGATTGAAGGAAATCAAAAGAATGAAGTTTGGATATCAAAATTTGAATGGGAAGAGCTTGGGAGAGCAAGGGACGGCAAATAAAAAACAAGGGAGAAAACTATCGTGAAAGTTTTAGGTGGGGGAAAAAATAGGGAATTTTAGTTTAATTCCATTTTAAAAACTCATAATTTAGACTCTGTTACAAATCAATCCTTATTTCAAAATTGAAAACCTTTTGAACATTATTTTTAAAAATTGAGTAGATTTTCTAAATACCATAAACGAGAACATCTCTGATTACCATGCTAACGAAATTTCGAGCACACTAAAGCTAAAATCCCTAAAATACCCCTACAACTCCTAGTCCCAATTTTAGGGTGAGACAATTTGTGCAGGACAAGGAGGAGAAGGAGGAGAAATGAGAGAAAATTGTTGTGAAAATAAAACAAACGAAAAAGTGAGAGGGGGAGGAGTGGGTCGCCACCAAGAGTAAACTCCCAACAAAACATTCATGAGCAGGGACAAAGGTGTTAGGGAGAATTAAGCACAATTACTCTAGGAGTTATACCTTTTTAACTTTTAAAATAAGGGATTACAAAAAAAAATAAAAATATGAGTTACATGCTTATGGCTGGATGATTTTGCAGGGGAAAGTTGACCAAGTTTTTACGTGAATTTATAAAAAATAATTGATGTTATAGAGACTAGAACTTGGGTCATTTAGGAGTTACTTAAACAACTTAACCATTACACCGCTTCTCAAGCTTGTTCATGAATTAACAACACTCAATAGAATTTTGGGATGTGACAACTCTACCCCCTTAAAATAAATTTCATCCTCGACATTTACCCAGTTCAAATAAATGAGGATATTATTGTCGAAGAAAATCTTGTGGCTCCCACGTGGCTTCCTTAGAACCATGATTCCACCACAGAACCTTGACCAAAGGTATTTTCTTTTTCAAATCAAAACTTTAATATCACAATCTAAAATTTTCACTAGTTCCTACTCAAAAGACGAATCTGATCTAACTTCAATTTCTTCTACATTAAACATGTGAGAAGGATCTGAATGGTACTTTCTCAACATAGAGAGATGAAAAACATTGTGGATACAATACAACTCTGGTGGTAACTCCAACTAATAAGCCACTGGTCCAACTCTTTTTAGAATCTGAGATGGCCCAATAAACCTTGGGCTCAATTTTTTTTTGTCCAAACCTCAAAAACTTTCTCCATGGAGATAGCTTTAAAAAGACTTGACCCCCTACACAATACTAAATATCCTCCCTTTTAAGATCAGTATATGATTTCTGACTGTCGAAAGTTGCTCACAATCTTTCTTGTATCAACTTAACTATACTTTTAGTCTCTTGAACCAGGTTAAGTCCCAAAATTTTTCTTTCATCTAACTCAGTCCAACACAATGGAGTTTAACACTTACGACCATACAAAACTTTATAACGAGCCACCTGAATGCTTGATTGGAAATTGTTTTTGTATGTGAACTCAACCAATGGTAGATGATCCTCCAAACTTCCTTGAAAATCGATGACACAACTTCTCAACATATCCTTGAGAATTTGAATAACCCGTTCGGACTACCCATCAGACTACGGATAATAAGCAGTGTTGAAATCCAAATGAGTGCCAAGAGCTTCATGTAAAATCTTTTAGAATCAAGATGTAAATTGAGGATCCCGATCTGAAATAATTGACACAGGTATGTTGTGTAATCGTATGATATAAAAAATATACAACTTTGCAAGCTTTTGAAGAGAATAATCAATATGTACTGGTGGAAAATAGGCCGAATTAGTGAACCTATCCACAACCAGACACACAATTTCTTTCTTAGTGGAGTCAATGGAAACCTACTAAAAAAATCCATAGTGATACGTTCCCACTTCCACTAAGGAATCTTAATGGGCTGTAACAAACTAGAAGGAAGTTGATGTTTAGCCTTTACTTCTTGACAAGTCAAACACTTAGCAAAAAATTCAGTCACCTCACGCCAATAAAACTATCTCAAATCATGATACATCGTATTTCCTTCAGGATGGATAGCATAATGACTACTATGAGCTTCCCGGAGAATAAATTGCCTCAACTCATTATCATTCAGTACACAATATCTTCCTCTAAAGCAAAGAACTCCATCAGAGTTAAACCTAAAATCAGTCGTTGAACCATCCTAAACTTGCTTGAAGTAAGGTAGAAAGAAATATCGAGAGGTTGATTTTCTTTAATTTCAACAATTAACATGGGCTTCACTTGCAATTCTGGCAAAATACCACCATCTTTGAACAAACTCAGTCTTGCAAACATAACTCTAAGTTCAATCATCACCTTTCGACTCAATGTATCAACTACCACATTAGCCTTACCAAGAAGGTACTCAATGGTACAATCATAATCCTTGAGCAGTTAAATCCACCTATGTTGTCTTAAGTTCATATCTTTTTGAGTGAGTAGACACTTAAGACTTTTGTGATCCATGTAAATAATATACTTCTCACTGTAGAGATAATGCCTCCAAATCTTGAGCACTAATACCACAGTTGCTAGCTCCAAGCCATGAGTTCGATAATTACGCTCGTGTGACTTGAGTTGTCTCGAAGTACAAGCTACCACATTTCCCTCTTGCATCAATACACATCCAAGACCAGTATGTGACGCATCACTATAAACAACGTAATCCTTTTCAAACTCAAGTTGAATCAGTACAGGTGCTTAAGTCAACATAGCCTTAAGTTTTTCAAAACTAGCTTGTTGATCATCGGACCATTTAAATGGAGCATTCTTCTTCAAAAATTTCGTTAAATGAGCAGTAACCAAAGAAAACCCCTCAACAAATCTCTGATAATAGCCTGTCAAACCAAGAAAACTTTGAATCTCAGACACATTCCTAGGCTATTTTCACTCCAAAATAGCTTCAATCTTCTTAGGATCCATACGAATACCTTCGACAGTCACCACATGACCCAGAAAGATAACCTTCTTAAGCTAGAACTAACACTTGCTAAATTTAGATTCAATCTTGGAGTAGATTAAGATATCGTCGATAAAGACAACGATAAACTAATTGAGATATTATTGGAACACTCGATTTATCATATCCATAAATGTAGGTAGAGCATTCGTAAGAACGAAAGGTATTACTAAGAACTCATAATCACCATACCGAGTCCTAAATGCAATCTTGGGCACAACCAATTATTTTACTTTGAGCTCATAGTACCTCTGCACCAATCTTGGAGAACACCTTCGCTCCTCGAAATTGATCGAACAAATCATCGATTCTAGGTAAGAGGTACTTATTCTTGATGGCCAACTTATTTAATTGTCTATAATCAATATACATCTTCATAGAACCATCCTCCTTCTTGACAAACAATACCAGTGCACCCCATGGTGAAACACTTGGTCGAATGAACCCACGATCTAGAAGCTCTTAAAGCTGAATCTTGAGTTATTTAAGCTCTTTTGGTGCCATGTGATAGGGAGAAATGGGCATCAGAGCTATACTTGTTAACAGTTCGATTCCAAATTCAACTTCACGATTAGTAGTAACCCAGGTAATTCCTCTAGAAAAACATCTAGAAACTCCTTTACAGTGTAAATGTTGTTCAAAACAGACCTACTAAAACTAGTATCTAGAACATAAGCTAGATATGCCTCACATTTTTTTCTAACCATTCTCTCAACAATAATAGCAGATATTACATTTGACAAGTAATCTCTATGCTCCCCTACAAACACAATTTCCTTTCCACTGTCGTCTTCAGCGAAACTCTTTTTAAAGCACAATCTAAACTAATTGGTGTTCAACCAACCAGTCCATTCCCAAGATTAAGTCAAATTCATTAAATTGTAATTCTATCAAATTGGTTGGAAATGTTTCACCTTAAACTTCTAGTGGACATCACCTATAAATTTTATTCACCATGATAAATTGCCCTAGAGGACTAGCCTTAGAAACAACACTAACAGTATCTTTACCTTAATTCCCAATTTATCAAACATAAAGTAGGCAATGTATGAATGAGTAGAACCTATATCTATCAATGCAAAGTATTGTACAAAATTAATTGTAAAAGTACCTGCGATGACATCAGCTACATCACGGCCAGTTTTGCGCCTTACTGCATAAACCAAGGCAGGCTGTCTTCGTTTTGTCCGATTTATACCCTGACTAGATGCTTTTTGCCCCGTATTACTAGTCTTGTTATTACCTCATCCCCTTTGATTCTAATTTTATTTTGCCTGCGATGCTTGCCTCTGTTATACCATATGCGGACAATCTTTAATCTAATGCTCCAAAGGTCCACATCTCAGACATGCTCCTAATTTTCTCCAACATTCCCCTTGATGATGTTCTCTACAATGAGCACAATCTTGAGTCTTGTCTTAAGTACCAATAGCAATTGAGTTCTGTTGTGGTCTATTATCCTTGGCTCTCTTCAGAGGACGCGGGTTAGGACTACCTAAGCCAAATCTTTTAACCAGAGTCTTAATCTTATCTCTTCTTTCACGTTCAACACATTTTACCTCTTCTAGAATCTTAACCTTGTCTACCAAGGTCTCAAAAAACCTGTCCTGCAATATAGCAACATAGACTTTCAAATTGTATCACAACCCATTCTTAAACCTTACACATGTATCATGCTTGAAAGCTATCATCCCCCATGCATAACAACTTAATCTCAAAAATTTTGCCTCGTATTTCGACACTATCTTATCCCTTTATTTCAGCTCGACCAACTCGAGCCTACGAGCTTCAACATATCTCTTGCCTATGTACTTCTTCTGAAATACATTTTAAAAATACTCCCAAGTTATCCTTTCAGCTTGGGTACCCTAAACAATGGATTGCCACCAGCAATAGGCCTCATCTCTAAGAAGTGACACCATACCTTTCAGTTTCTGTTCTGGGATACAATCCAAATAATCTAGAATTCTTTTTGTAGCTGTCATCCAATACTCAGCTACTGTAGGGGTCGTCCCAGCAAATCCCCTAAACAACTTGGCTCCATTAGATCGAAGCCTCTCCATTACAGATTTATGACCCCCAATACTAGTTTGGGCGCCAACAACTCGCTGCAACATTCTCAATAAAGCTTTAGATATAGCACCACCAACAGGGTCAGGATTAACTTTCTCATAGCAAATTCTTTAGGCTCCTGACTCGCATTATCCGTAGTAAGATCATTCTCATTAAGATTGACACCAAGGTCCGGTGTAGGTACTTGAGTAGTAGATGACTCATCTTGAGCCGCACGACGACATGCTCCACAAGTTTGTACTCCGCGGTTATTCATTCTACCTAATGCTTTATGAAAATATTTAGTTTCAAATATATTCTTAAGTACTCAAATGTACTTAAAATCTTATGATCAAGAATTTTATAGCATAAGTTTTCAACCTAAGTCTAAATATGTACATCTCTAAAGAGGAATCAGCATCGGAGTTTCGAATTTTCAAAAATTTTATTTTTAAATTTAACAATAATATATATTTTTTAAAATACTATTTAAAACATGCATGCAAACCCGATTTAGAATCCACAGTTTGAGTTTTAAACTCGACTCTGATACCACTAAATGTAACCCCTCAAACCCGATCTAAATGTTATGGCCAAATTTCGAAAGCCACATTAAATCTATTGAAAAACTTTTACTTGTTCAAAACAACTATGTTAAAGTCGTTTTTGTGAAAACTTCAAATTTAAATACTAAATAATTTAGTTTTTGAATAATATTTATTAAAACATAAATATTTGAAAATTTCATTATTTTATCAATTTATCATCTTATATTATTAAAATAAATAATTTGCAACATCAATTTTAAATCTTTCTTAAAATGATTTTGGTAAATTATTTCGATGGACTTCGAAAATACTTAGAGATCAAATGTAAGTTTATAAGTTTATTAAAAATTAGATAAAATCATTAAAATATTTGATAACAACAATTTAAAACACTTATAAGTTCATCAATCATGCATGCTTGGCAACTTAAAAAATATAAGTAAAAACAACCCATAAATAGTCCAATCTCAAAATAAGAACCGAAAAAATTTTATTAACCATTTTATAAAATATTTCATCCGAGAGACCCTTCCATATGTTGAATCCAAGTCCTACACTCATGAATCATCTGAAAAGTTTATGAAAATAAAGAGTGAGCTAAAAAGCTCGGTGTGAATTATATAACAAATTAAATATCAATAAACACATAAATAATATACAAAATTACATCTTTTATGCACATGATTATGGCAATGCAATTTTGATAAAACCATTATGCAATTTCTTTTAAAACATCCTACTCATCACTGCTACACACCAAAAGAAGTTCCCCAGAACTCATCGATCCATAACACAACAACATATATGTGGACAAGGCCACCAAATTCACAAACAAGCTGTCAAAACATGTAGGTTGTGGATAAACCACCAAATTTGCATATTATTACTGCCACATCTTCCTCCTTACACATGTTCAAACCCCATGTAATGTATCATAGCCAACAAATCACATAGCAAATCAGTAGACATGATAATCATGCTTTCATGTACATATAAGTTTCAGTATTCATGGTAATCCATGTTATCAAGATAATCAAATAACCATGATTTTTGCACAACATGAGATTAGAAAGTATTTTTCAATACATAACAATATTTATCACATCTTATCATACAAACTCAAGTAAGAATAACTTACCTTAAAACCACAAAGTCACTCACTTGAAATAACAAAAACATTATGCTTTCATTTGTATAATAGATTGATAATTTATAGTCAATTCCTTACATATTCAACTTGTATACAATGCATACATTTTGCAATTTAAATTACAAATCCTACTAATTCTTGATCACTTCCAATCCAAGAGAATATGAACTTTGATTTCATTCCTTTATTCCAAGATGATCTAAGATAAACACTTCTAAAGTTGAATGCTTGAGTTTGTGTGAGGATCAAAATATTGACAAATTTGTCAAAAGTTGAAGAAGTATCTAAGAGAAACTTTAAATTTTTGACAATGGAGAAGTATTAAAATCTTCAAGTGACTATCAAAAGAAATAGAAAAAAAAAGAGAAAAACAAATAAAGAAATCGATTTTTAGATGATGGTACTAGAGTGATTATACAATTTTGATGTGGTGGTCGTGTGGTGGTGTAACACCCCAAACCCGACCTAGAAGCTAGGCTCGAATTTGGCATGTCACATTAAAGTGTTTTTCGAAAACCATGTTTTCATTGAAAGCCCTTCTTGAAATTTCAAACCTTTTTTCCATTTAAAACTTGTACAAAACCTCAGTTTGCGTTTGTTTATTTTCAATCTAGGTTTATTTAAGAAAAGTTGTTACCTTCAAAACCTTATTGTTGCGGAAGCATAATTTTAAACAAATGATTTACGAAAACATGATATTTAAAAGATTGAGTTGCGAAAAATGTAGTGTTAGAAAACAGTTATTGTTTTGGCAAAAACCGTGTTCTACTTCTAGCAGATATAAATTGTAATAGCTAAAAATCCAAAATTAATATAATAACTAGAGAAAGACCTTATTACAATTAAACCCAAGTGAAAGAAAAGGTGAGTAAATTAAAGTAGTTTAGAATACTAAAATGTAGCTGCTTGCAGTGTGGCCCCCTTTGAGTCTCCCGATACGTCGAACCGCCCCTCACTGAAGATTACCTAGGACAGTTAGAAACGGGGTGAGTTTATGGAAACTCAGTGTATACAACCCCTAGAAGTCAACAAATAATTATCACATCAATCTGGGTCTAAGCCCTTTCAATAACAGTAGTAATTAGGCCTTAGCCCAAAACAGCCTAGGTTGGGCCGGAGCCCATATCAACCATTATATCAAGGTATGCAATGCACAATGCCCAATCCAACCCTGCACTTCGTATCCTATCCAACCCTACACTCCTGTGGGGATTTAATCGACCCACCCATCCCTACACTCCAATGTAGCACCGGTTGCGACACTAACCAAAAACGCAACAGAGCTGCCAATCACATAATTGGCTAAAAGCCATTGGTGGATCCATAGTCATCTCGCGACCGTGCCACCCTAATAGATCAATCAATACTTCCTCCAATCAATGATCCCAACCCATGCAGCATGATATCATATGTAAGATGCAACATATCATTAATGGCATACGAAATAGCATACAAAATCGATCATAAACCATATAGGGTATTTTAGACATTTTGCATTTTAGGGCATAACGGTCGTTTACCAATATGAGCCCAAGTACACAAATCGGCTATTGCCAAGCCTACAATCATTCAGCGCGTTTTATGTCACCCTAGCAACCAACAATACACTAGAGCCCAAAAGCCCAATATGTGGCCCAAGTAGAGCCCACACTCTCGTGTGGCCCACTTAGCCCAAATCTGCCCTTGGCCATATGGACAACATGACCGGCTCGTTAATTTCTATCCATCCATGCATTTCACCCGTGTCGGGCCCACGGGCCTATATGGCCCATTTCGACCCACTTGGCTAAAAAGTGGTCCAAGTCCATGAGATCGCTCATAGGGCCTCTGTCATCGTATCATCTTTCCACGCGAGTGTTCGTACGCTCGTGTGGCTACCGTTGCCAAACTTTCGCCATTTTAGGATTTCGGCCTTTACCGATTCCTAGTGTGTGTGGTGTGTACACACCTTTTTGAGTAGCCACACTCAGACCACGAGCCTCGAGCCTTGTTCAAATAGGTTTATCCCTTCGTAGATCGGTTGGTTACAAAACATGCTCACTTCCTTGCGAAAAGATCTGAATCACAAACACAGTCTATCTATTACTAATATCCAATAACTAGAGTTATTCAAATGTTAGCCTCAAAGAAAACATACGCCCCATCAAAGATCTACATACGGCCTTACCCATGATTCCTTGTTGAATCCCTTTCTTCCAACAAATGATGATCGAGAGATCTTAACCACACCCAACCTTTGCTAACACCGTACCTAACAGCCAACAAAGAGGAAAGTCGATAACGAGATAGAGGAATAAACACCTTCGGCTTTTAAATAGCACCCCAGTAGGGTGCCTTGAAAAAGATTAGAACAACAATAATAAGTCACCTTCACTTATCGCTTCACTGAGATTGCTTGCTAACTCAAGAACGGCTTCAAGAGATGCAAAGGAGAAAAAAAACACAGAGATGTAAATCCACAATGAAAACCGAATAGCAGAGGATTGTTAATCAGCCAAACTTTAGAATAAGAACAAAGAGATAATTGAGGAGAACAAAGGATTATAATCGATTTTAGAAGAGAGAAACATTCGGCCACTACTTAGAAGAAAAAAAAAAGATGTTTGAGGAAAGTAAGAGGGTTGTACTCAATCTTTAAGGAGAAAGAGAAGACAAGAGAACTATCACTTGAGAGAAAATAAAGATTCGGCTTCCAAAAGAAAACACCAAGAGCTGAAATAGCCAAAAATAATTCGGCACTACTCCCTACCCTTTTCAAAACCAATTCCAAGCTTACCTAAAGTCCCATTTTGGCTCCAACTCCCCAACCAACCACATCCCCTTGATTTTCTCCACGATTTGCTCCATGATCCCCTCCTTGATTTTCTTATTTGACCAGTTCCAACTCTCCCCTCCAGAGTTCAATTCCAACTCAACCACTGATTGTCCAAAGATGCAAAATAAATACCCAACAAAACACCATGCCAACACTCAAACCCTAGACCTCCTTGCCACCCCCATGACGCCACCTTGCCACTAGACCACAAGCTTCCTTGTATCATATCTCATCCCCATTTTTTTAAAAGACTTCCTACCTGAAGTCAAAGCTCCCCTAAGGCTAAAAACCCAAAATTTTTCCTATACCATAACTTGATCCCAGAAATTTCTAGAAACCCCCCTAACACTCCAAAATCACTTAGTCAATATAGCAAACATGTAATTGGTGATAACCTCTCACACAATAAAAATCCAATTGCTCCGACTCTCAAAGCCCATTCTCCTAGGCTCAAAATTCAGGGCATTATAGGTGGTATAAGGTGGTTCAATGGTAGTGATTAGGTGGTTGTATGGTGGTTATATGGTTGTTGTTGTGTGGTGATATGGTAGTTGTTGGATGGCGTTTCAATTTGAAGTTGGAAAATTAAGCAAAAATGAAAGAAAGAAGCAATGAGGAGCAACCAATTTGGGTGGCACAATGAAGAGGAGAAGGAGGAGAAAAGAGAGAAAATTATTGTGAATACAAAACAAATGAAAGAGTGAGAGAGGAAGGAGTGAACCGTCACAAAAAGTAAACTCCCAACAAAGTATTCATGAGGGGAGACAAGAGTGTTAAGGAGAATTAAGCACAATTTTTCTAGAAGTTTCACCTTTTGAAATTTTAAAATATGGGGTTACAAAACAAAATAAAAAATAGAAGTTACATGCTTATGGTTGGACAGTTTTGCATGGGAAAGTTGACCAAATTTTTGCATGAAATTATACAAAATTATTGATGCTATGGAGACTAGAACTTGGGTCATTTAGGAGTTACGTAAACAACTTAACCACTACACCACATCTCAAGATTGTTCATGAATTAATAACACTTAATAGAATTTTGGGATGTGACAGATGTGCTTAAATCGGAGGTTGACTAGACCTTGTTTAAGAGTAGATTTTGTGTAATTGAGTGGAGTTGCATGCAATCCTAGAAATAGGACAACATAAATCTATCATATTAGAGTTAGATCTAATAGGGAATCTATAGCACGAGTTAATGTGATAATAAGGGTTTTAATTAGAAAGATATTTTAATTAATCAACCTAGAATAAGTTGTTCTTATGCTCGAAAGAGATATTAGCATAATTTAGGTATTTCTATAGATCAAGGTGTTAAGTAAAAGAAATTGCGTAATTTAAATTGATAGTGGCAGATGAAATCTAAATGAGTTCTTTCCTGGGTACTGTTTCAGTTCTTGGTTGTTAATCAATTATTTTCGTGTTTTATTCTTTTCTATGTTCATTAGTTAATTAATTTAGTTAATTTTAGTTTTAATCAATCACTCGAATTATTCGGTTAAATAATAGAAAGACAGTAATTACTAGTACATTTAGTCTTCATGGAACAATATATTTCTCACCGTAGCTATACTATTAATTGATAGGTGCATTTACCTTAGTCAATTTTTTAATTAACTTCATGACGCATCAAGTTTTTGGCGACTTTTTAGGGGACTAAAATATTAGGAAAACTTTATTTCTATTAATTTAGCCATTTTTATTTTAATATTAATATTTTTGTTTTTAATTTAATTTTTAAATTCTAATTTTTCTTTCGTTTCATTCTTACAGGTTCCCTTGGATTATGATTAGAGGCAACCCATTGGAACCATTAGTTTTTTATAGTGAGATCGAAAAAATTACTCGTGGGAATTAGAGAGAGGTTAGAGAAGCAACGCAAAGTCAACATATTTTAATAAACAAACAAGAGCAAAAGGACATTACTGTGGATATGGATAATAATCCTATTAATCCGCAACTTCCTGCACACCTTGCTTCTCGAACTATGTATGACTATGCTAAACCCACTCTGACTGGGGTTGAATCAAGTACTGTCATATCAACTATTGCTGCAAACAATTTTGAGATTAAGTCAAACACAATTCAAATAGTGCAGCAATATGTTCAGTTTGATGGTTTGCAAGATAAAGATCTGAAAGCTCATTTAGCTAACTTTCTGGATGTCTGCAACACATTTAAGATAAATGGTACTACTAATGATGACATACACTTACAGTTGTTCCCATTCTCTTTGAGAAACAAGGCAAAACAGTGGTTCAACTCACTTCTACATGGTTCCATCATTACTTGGGCTTAGATGATTGAGAAGTTTCTATTGAAGTATTTTCCACCGGCCAAACAGCTAAGTTGAGGAATGATATATCTTCTTTTTCTCAATTTGAGCTTAAAACACTGTACGATGCATGGGAGAGATTTAAAGATCTTTTGAGAAGGTTTTCGCATCATGGATTACCTTTGTGGTTACAAGTTCAAATATTTTGCAACGGTTTGAATCCCTCGACTAGGAAGATAATTGATGCAACAGTTGGTGGAACACTGAATAATAAGACACCTAAGCTAGCACAAGAATTTATTGAGGAGATGACGCCGACTAACTATCAGTCACAAGTTATGAGAACAAAACCCACTAAGGTAGCTAGTGTTTTTAATATAGATGTAGTTGTTATGTTGGCAAGTCAGGTGGAAGCGTTGAATAAAAAGATTGTTGGTTTGATTTTCAATAAATAGGTGAATCCAGTAATACAATGCGATGCAACTGGGGTGGGGATGGTCAATCCAAAATGTTTTCCCATCAAGTCTAACATGGAGCATGAGCAAGTCGACTTTATGGGTAATAATTCTAGACCTCAGAACAACCCCTACAACAACAATTATAATCCAGGATAGAGGAATCATCAAGAAAAGAAGTCGAATCTGGAAGAGATTTTGACTAAATTTATTTCAGTGTCAGAAACTAGATTCCGAAGCACTGAAACAACTTTGAGGAATCAGTAGGAATCTATTCAGGGCCTCGAGAATCATATTAGTCAACTTGCTAAATTAGTTTCAGAGACAACAAGGCAATTTACCTGGTAACGCTAAAACCAACCCAAAGAAGCACGTCCACGCAATCATTGTACGAAGTGCAAAGGCGTTAGCCAAGCCTGAAAAGAAGCTAAATCTAGAAGCTGTTGAGAAAATTGATGTGGTTGAGAAATGCAAGAAAGAGCATAAGTCGGTGCTTAGAGAATAAAAACCACCAATTTCATATCCCGCAAATTTGAAGAAATACTGCATGGACGACCAATATGGTAAATTTCTTAAACTTTTAAAAAAAATTGCATATTAACTAACCTTTTGTTGAAGCCCTTCCACAAATCCCAAAGTATACAAAATTTTTAAAGAAGCTATTAACAAATAAAAGGAAGTTAGATGAACTGTCCACTGTGGAGCTCAATGAGGAGTGTTCGACCATTCTCCATAACAAACTACACACCAAGCTTAAAGATCCAGTGAGTTTTACTATTCCTTGTTTTATTGGTAGCTTAAATGTAGAAAAACTTAGGCTGATTTGGGTACTAGTGTAAATCTAATTCCTTATAAAATGTTCAAACAACTTGGTCAAGGGGAACCAAAACCCACTAGGATGAGTATTCAATTAGCTGACAGATCAATTAAGTATCCTAGGGTTATTATTGAGGATGTACCTGTTAAAGTCGATAATTCATATTCTCTGTTGATTGCACTCTATTGGACATGGATGAGGATATTGAGGTACCCATGATCTTAGGTCGACCATTTTTAGCCATGGCTAGAACTATTATTGATGTGGGTAATGGTGAACTTGTGTTGATGGTAAAGGATGAAGAGGTTACTCTTTAAGCACCTGATGCTATGAGAGTTTCTGATGAGCGAGATAATACTATTTATTCTGTTGATGCTAGTAATCATGCTACTCAATGTTCTTTACAGGAAAGCACTCATGAAATCATTTTAGAATTGCATCATGTTCAAGGTGATAGAAATCAAAGGACAAGTGAAGAGAGAATGGTGCAAATCAATGAATTAGATGAATGGCGAACAAAGGTTGATGAGAACCCAAGAACGTTCAAAGAAGAAAAAAAAAGCAACGCCACCGTGTTCATGTAAAGAGGATAAACCAATTCAAAGTGAGAGACAAAGTGCTGCTAGACAATTTAGATTCACGAATGTTCCCTAAAGAGCTTAGTTCAAGATGGTTGAATCCATTTGTGGTACGGAACATATTCCCAAATGGAACCATTGAGGTAACACACTCTAGTTATGGCACATTCAAGGTAAATGGTCATCAACTCAAACTTTATTTTGGTGGTGATATGGATAATGAGAGAGAGGAGCTCCGGCTCCAAAATAAGAATTAACCATGAGCTTGAAAAGGGAAGTCGAGCTTCAACTTTAAACAAACACTTCCCGAAAGGTAACTCAAGTTTTTTTTGTTTTGTTTTAGTTTTTATTTACATTTAATTATGTAGCATGCTTAGTACATTTAATAATAATAAATTTTTTTTTAAAAATGGTCCACACGGTCTGAAGTAGACGACATGGCCATGTGACACACATGCCCCTATACACGGCCGTGGGAGAAGTGAGCAATACACTCATACAGGTGAAATGAATACAAATTCTTGTGGTACACATGGCCTAGACACAAGGGCATGTCATGGATTGTGTGAATACTATAGCCAATTTTTCAATTTTCTTTTGACATACACGGTCTGAATGGATTCATAAGGTCTGGCGACATGACTGTGTGGTGCATACGGCCTAAACACACAGACGTGTCCCAGCCCCTAGGTCGTGTGAACACTAAAACAAATTTTAAAAAGTTTTTAATAGGCCACATAACCTTAGAGAGATACACGGTCGTGTGCCCTTCATGGTCTGGCACATAGTCATGTACCCTCTTCTAAAGCTAGGTTTTTTTGTTTTTTTTTCTTTTGTTTCTTTCCTACTCATTTCAACAAACCCAAACCCTAACTAGTGCTTTATCTTTGCCGCTGTCATGAACCCAAAAGTCCCCTGAACTATCTTTATTTTTATTGTTATTTGTTTTTATTTTATTTTTCAGATTTATATGTTTTATTTTATTTTTTTATGCACTTTATTGTTATATGTAACACCATATACCCAGCTCGGTCATCGGGCCCTAGTAACAGGACGCTACATCAAACATCAAACTCATACATATTCACACTGTCCCAAATATATGCAAGCATCGTCATTTTCAAATATTTAGAGGAGTAATGAGTCTTAAACACCTTAGACAACATTTAAAAAGGCTTAACATACCTTAGTCAACATTAGAAATAATTTAAAAACATGCTTAAGGACCATTTGATAAAATTATAAAGAACCCACGTAGGTATCGATATGCCATCACAGGTATCGATATTTTAGAAGATAAGTATCAATACTAGTAAGAAAATTCAAACCAAAATAACATTCTGTCAAATTTTAAATGAAAGCATTTTATTGATACATGGGCAAAGGTACCAGTATTTTCACCTCGAGTATCGATACTCGTGATTGGTTATCAGTACCAAATTAAGCTATTGACTTCCTGCAAATTCGTTTCAACATGGAGGTATCGATACTAAAGCCCTGATTATTGATACCTCTATATAAAATAGCAAAAATTACAACATAACAGGGCATAATACACAATCAAACGTTTACCATTCAACATGTATCAACTAACACATCATCCAGCATCAAAATGTCTATAATTATAGTTCTAAATCAACCTCTCAACCACAAATATTCTAACCAAATAAAAACCAATAGAATAATGATAAACATCCATCAAAACCTAAAAGTATATGAACATATCAAAACATCAAAGACATAATATGCATATCCAGCCAACATTCTAGCCACATTGCCCTTATTTCCACAGTATAAAAGAATAATAACGTCGCCTACTCAGTTTACTAAGCCTAACTTGGATCACTTCCTTGGAATTTTTGCACTGCTCACACCGTCAATTCTCAATATTTGCTATGTTTAGAAAGAGTGGGTGAGCTTAAACAAGCTCAGTGAATGTCGGAATAACCACAAAGTATACACAACATCAAAGGTTAAACAAGAGCATACTACCACACATTCACAACCATATTCTAACTAAGTCAAAATAACATATTCACGCTTAATTAAATCATGAAACTAACATCTACTCTCACATGCAATTACACTTAACTTGTATATATATAATTCATTGAACGATAATTTATCAAGACAAAACAATGCATTCATACTTTAATGACCTACAAGTCCAGGTTATATATTTGCATACATTTACATATAACATTTTCATATATTAATTATTGATAATTTGGCAACTTGGAAACATGAAACATAAAAGTGGGCTCTATCACCACACATTGGATGCACAAATCTCCATCACACGAATGACTCAAAGAGTCTAGCATATCCCATAAGTATAGCATAAAGCTAAACACACTCCAACACACCAACATATCCCGGTGAATGGATCTTGGCTTGACATTCCCTTATCCCTCCAATCTGTTCCGGGGCTTCAATGCCCGAATCACAAAACACAATGGTGAGTACTCACAATCCTATAGCATGCCAACTATATCCAATGGTTTCACAAGATCACAAGGCCAAAGTATCCGTAAATACACACATTTAATTATTGTTCTTATGCATTTAATCTCTGTTTATAAACATCAATTCACATTACAATTTGTACACACAGCACACTTATCAGATTCACATTTAATTGCACTTTAAGTGCCACAACTATGTTCACTGAGTCACCATATGTTCATTCACATAAGAATGCATTATAATGCAGATTATCACATACAACATACCAATATTCACTTACTTTACCTGTCACATAAGCATCACATTCCATAATTTAACACATATGTACTTACTATTTTCTATACATTTTCACTATAAACTTATATCGGTAACTAAACATCAACACTGTCACAACTAACACATTCCCAAGAGCTATCACAATATATATCTCATGTCACATTATCACAACTTAATATTCAATCCACTTCACACAATTACATACTTTGCAAATTAGACGAGGGATATAAGAAATCTTACACTCGGAACATAGGATATGGATTTAGTTTATCCCTAAGCTCTCGATTAACACTATGAATCGTGTCTACAAGAAGCAACTCCAAACACTCACCGTTTGCACTTTTGCCTAGTCGCAGAAAGCCTAAACTAGTTCCCCTTTCCTTTTGCCTTGCTCGTCGAAGACTCCAACGATTCTGAATCTTCACCAAAATTATCCACACAACAAACATAATTAATTTATAGCTAAAGACACACCCAAACAATCAAAAATGTAGGTCTAAGGTTCCTTCCTCTTAGAATTGAAATTTTTGACTTGCAAATTTTTAACTCAAATATCTTAATCTTTACTCATTCCCTTTTGCCTAAAATAAATTGCAATCAACTAATTATTTATCTAACAATGATTCCCAACCTTCAAACCACTTTAAACTACTCAGAATCATGGTTCCAAAATTTTGACATACAATGGCCATATTCATGAAAACTCAATAGAAACTTAGAATCTTTTAATGAACCTTTAAGGAGAGTTTAGAAACCTGCTAATCACTTTAAAACAAGTTGAAAAACACTTTGAAACATTGATTTCATTCAAAATCACAAATTCAACAATTAACGACCCAAATTTCGACATCTATTCAAAACTTTTGATTCAATGAATAAAAACTTGATTAAAATGGCTAGATTACATCAAAAACTATTAGGAAATCAAAACATTACCTTGATTGAGGGAAAAATGAATGATTGGTGTAAATATAAGAAAACCCACACGTTAATCAATAGCAAAATCAACAGTGTTCTTTATGCTCTTTTTGTAAATCTAGAGAAGTTTAATGTTTGGAATATGACAAAAAACAAGAGATTGGAGTAATGAAGACCAGAAATTGAAGGAAAAAGTTTAGGGATTTTCTTTCCTAATGGGCATCACAAGAAAAAGATGAAGAATATTTCTCTTCACTTTTTTAAACGTCAAAAGTAGGCTAAAATGGGCGAAATAGGCTGATTTTAGAACTTGGTATATTTGCTCTAGAACTACTCTTAAATTAACACTTTTACAAAATAATCCTCGTTTTAAATTGGAAGTATTTTCTACATTATTTTCAAAATTTGATTTGAATTTCAAAAAGCTATAGTTGAAAATAATTTTGAGTTTCCATAATTCTAAATTTTCGAACCCATTCCGAGCCAAAATCCTTAAATCACCCTCAAAACTACTAGGCCCAATTTTGGGGTGTGACATTATATTTTTTTTCCTATTTTCTATTTTTTTTTCAACTCTTTATCTTCATTTATCTTTGTTTATTTTCTTATTAGAATGCACGGAACCATGTAATTAATTTAGGATATCCTACGTTTCTAGATTTCACTATCTCGACACAATCATCCAAATTCATGGCAGTTTCAATTATCTTCCTCCCTTTTCTTAAGATATTTTGCTTATTGTGACTATTTGTTTGTACATTGAGGGAAATTTACATCTTAAGTGTGGGGAAGATTTTATATGTTTATATGATATTCTCCTTAAATTGTTTTTTGTTTTAAGTAATTTTCTCAAACCCAACATTAAAGTTAATCTTTTTTAAAATTTGGAGTTTTTATTTATTCATTTGAGAATAATTTGTGAACTTTTGTGCATTATTTTATTTATACTTTAAGACACAAGAGAATCAAGCATGATAAGTTGTTTTTAGAAATTATTATTTTAGATTGTCTCCCTACACTGAAGCATTATCTAGAAATTTTAAAATTTAGAGAGTTTGCAATAAAACCATAATTTTTTATGAGCTTTTGAGCCTAGAGAGCATATATTTCTTTTCGTGCTCATTTTATTTTTGGTTATGAGTATGTCTACTTGATTTGTTATTGTAGAACTTGTTCTGGTTATGCATGTCGAGACCACATTATTGATTTGATATACTTAGATGATAAAGTCACTTACGATTTAACATGTTGAACCTTTAACACAACTTTATCTTTTATATTACTGAATTTTACTTTATTCTTAAAAAATTGAAAAAATGTTGAAAAAAGTGAATAAAAAAAATTCGATTGAGTTTGAATCGTTAATCTCATCTTTTGTATAAAAGCTCATATCTGCTATTTATTTCTTATTGATGTAATTTTTTTCATTTCAACAATTCATTTTTTTTGTTTGTTAACCTATTAACTCGATTCTCAATTGCAACCAACTTTTATGACATTTTCCATACACTTAACCAAAGCCCCATTACAACCTTATAAAGACCTCTTGATTGTTGTGTCATCTCATTTTTATAGTGGTAGAGATTTGATTTTCAAGCAAGCCTATGGTAATAACATTTTTTGTTTGATCGTTGAGTGCACATTACTTTAACCTTAAACACCTTGAGTGTTTGATTGAACCTTTGTAAGAGTGTTAACTCTTGTTGAGTTCAATTTTAAGTAATTATTGGCATAGGGAGATGCCTAATGTTTTTAAGTCTTAAAGATTATCCTACGTTTCCAAATATCACTATTCAAGCACAATCATCCAAAATTCAGGGCAATTTTAGTTTTTTTTTTTCCTCCCTTTTCTTACGATATTTTGCTTATTATGACTATATTTCTTTGTACATTGAAGGCAATGTACATCTTAAGTGTGGGGAGAATTTTATATGTTTATGTGATATAGTCCTTGAAATGTTTTTGTGTTTAAGTAATTTTCACAAACCTAATATTAAAGTTATTTTTTTTATAATTTGGAGTTTTTATTCATTATGGTTCAAAGTTATTTGTGAATTTTTTGCTTTGTATTATTTATACTCTAAGACACGAGAGAGTCCAGCATGATAAGTTTTTTTTAGAAATTATTATTTTAGGTTGTCTCCTTAAACCGAACTATTATCTTGAAATTTTAAAATTTACAAGTTTGATATCAAAACCTTTTTTTTTTGAGTTTTAAGCCTATAGAACATATATTCTTTTCATGCTCATTTTATTTTTGGTTGTGAGTATGTCAACTTGATTTATTATTCTAGTTACCTGCTTCGATTATACATGTTGAGACCACATTATTGATTTGATATACTAAGATGATAGCGTCACTAAGGATTTCACTTGCTTAACCTTTAACACAACTTACCTGTTGAATTAACCCCTAATAAACCTCATTAATCCTAACACATTTTTTTTCTTTTCACCCGTTCATGTTAACTCGATAACCACATTAATGTTGTAAATCACCCTTTTTATTTACTCCCTTCTTTGTCGAGATTCGATTTACTAAGTTGCCTGACTATATTTTATCTTTTGTATTACTAAATTCTACTTTGTTCATAAAAAAATAGTTGAAAAGAATGAATGAAAAACATTTTCATTAACCTTGGATCGTTAATCTCATTTTTTGTATAAAAACTCATATTTGCTCTTTATTTCTTTTTGATATAAATTCTTTTAATTCAACAACTAATTTATTTTTGTTTGGTAACTTATTAACTCAATTTTCAATTGCAACCAACTTTTATGACCTTTTTCGTATCATTAACCTTAGCCCTGTTACAACCTTGTAAAGACCTCTTGATTGGTGTGTCATCTCATTTTTATAGCAGTGGTGATTTGATTTTCATACAAGCCTACGGTAATAACATTTCTTTTTCAACCATTGAGTGCACATTACTTGAACCTTAAACACCTTGAGAGTTCGAGTGAACTTTTATGAGGGTGTTAATTCTTATTGAGTTTGAATTTTAGATAATTATTGAGATAAGGGAGATGCATGATGTTTTTAAGCGTTAAAAATTACCTTATGTTTTTGGATTTCACTATTCCAACACAATCATCCAAAATCAAGGCAATTTCCATTCTCTAGCTCCCTTTTCTGACAATATTTTACTTGTTGTGATTATATTTGTTTGTACATTGAAAGCAATGTACATCTTAAATGTGAAGAGGAATTTATATGTTTATGTGATATAGTCCTTGAATTGTTTTTTGTTTTTAAGTAATTTCAAAAACCAAATATTAAAGTTAATATTTTTTAAATTGGAGTTTTTATTAATTTTGGTGTCGAATAATTTGTGGATTTTTGTGCATTGACTTATTTAACTTCAAGACACGAGAGAGACAAGCATGATAAGCTGTTTTTTAGAAGTTAATATTTTAGGTTTTATCCCTAATTTGAATTATTATCTTGAAATTTTAAAATATACAAGTTTGACAACAAAACCATAATTTTTTGTGAGCATTTAAGCCCATAGAGCATAGATTTTTTTTTGTACTCATTTTATTTTTGGTCATAAGTATGTCAACTTGATTTGTTATTCTAGAACCTAGTTCGATTATCATGTCAGGACCACATTATTGATTGCATATACTAAGATGATAGAGTCACTTAGGATTTAACCCACTTAACCTTTAACACAGCTTACCCGTTGAATTAACCCACAGTAAACCCCATTAATCCTAACACATTTTTTTCTTATCACCCTTTCATGTTAACTCGAAAACCATATTAATGTTGAAAATCACTCTTATTATTGACTCTCTTTTTTTCAAGATTCGATTTCGTTAGTTGCCTTACTATAGTTTATCTTTTGTATTACAGAATTTTACTTTTTTTTCTTAAAAAACAAAAAAAAAAGGAAAAAAAAACTAGTTGAAAAATTTGCATGAAAAAAATTTGATTGAGCTTCGATCGTTAATCACATCTTTTGTATAAAATCTCATATCCACTCTTTATTTCTTGTTGGTGTACATCGTTTTAATTCAACAATGATTTTTGGTAACTTATTAACTCGATTCTAGATTGTAACCAACTTTTATGACTTTTTCTGTACCCTTCAACTAAGCACAATTACAACATTGTAAATACCTCTTGATTGGTGTGTCATCTCATTTTTATAGTGGTGGAGATTTGATTTTCAAGCAAGACTATGGTAATAACATTTCTTATTCAATCGTTGAGTGCATGGATTATTTTTATTTGTTTGTACATTGAAGGCAATGTACATCTTAAGTGTGGGAAATTTTATATGTTTATGTGATATAGTGCTGGATTATTTTTGTATTTAAGTAATTTTCTCGAATCTAACATTAAAATTATTTTTAAAATTTGGATTTTTATTGATTTTAGTTGGGAATAATTTGTGGATTTTGTGTATTCTTTTATTTATACTTTAAGACACGAGAGAGTCAAGAATGATGTTATTTTTTCAGAAATTATAATTTTAGGTTATCTCCCTAAACTAAAGCATTATCTTAAAATTTTCAAATTGACAAGTTTGACATCAAAATCATAATTATTTGTGAGCTTTTTGAGCCTACAGAGTCTATTTTTTTTCTTGCTCATTTTATTTTTGGTTTTGAGTATGTCAACTTGATTTGTTATTCTAGAACCTACTTGGGTTATACATGTAAAGACCACATTATTGATTTGATAAATTGACATTATAGAGTCACTTAGGCTTTAACCTGTTTAACCTTTAACACAGCTTACTTGTTGAATTAATCCCTAGTAAACCTCCTTAATCCTAACAAATTTTTTTCTTATCACCCGTTCATGTTAACTCAAAAATCACACTAATGCTGTAAATCATCTTTATTATCGACTCCTTTTTTTTTCAAGATTTGGTTTAGTTAGTTGTCTGACTATAGTTTATCTTTTATATTATAGAATTTTACTTTGTTCTTAAAAAAAGAAAAAATGAATGAAAAAATTTCGATTGAGCTTAGATCTTTAATCTCATCTTTTTTATAAAAGCTCGAATCCACTCTTTAGTTCTTTTTTATGGAAATTCTTTTAATTCAGCAACTGGTTTTTTTTGTAACTTATTAACTCGATTCTCGATTGTAACCAACTTTTATGACATTTTATTATCGTCTCATTTTTATAGTGGTGGAGGTTTGATTTTCAAGCAAGCCTATGGCAAAAGCATTTCTTGTTCGACCGTTGAGTGTACATTACTTGAACCTTAAATACATTGAGCACTTGAGTGAACCTCCGTAAGGGTGTTAATTCTTATTGAGCTTGAATTTCAGGCAATTATTGAGATAGAGGAGATGCCTAATGTTTTTAAGCCTTCAAGGTTATCTTACATTCTCAGATTTCACTATTCCGGCACGATCATCCAAATTCAAGGTAGTTTTAGTTCTTTTCCTCCCTTTTTTTACAATATTTTGCTTATTGTGACTATATTTGTTTGTACATTAAGGACAATGTACATCTTAAGTATGGGGAAGATTTTATATATGCATGTGATATAGTCCCAGATTTTTTTTGTGTTGAAGTAATTTTCTCAAACCTAACATTAAAGTTAAATTTTTTTTAATTTGGTGTTTTTATTTAATCTAGTTGGAGTCAAGCATGTTAAGATGTTTTTCAGAAACTATTAATTTAGGTTGTCTCCCTAAACTGAAGCATTATCTAGAAATTTAGAAATTTACAGGTTATTTTATTTATACTTGATTTGTTATTTTAGAACTTGCTTTAGTTATAAATGTCGAGACTACATTATTGATTGAAATATTGAGAAGATAAAGTAACTTAGGATTTAACCCGCTTAACCTTTAACAAAAATTACCCGTTGAATTAAGCCCTAATAAACCCCGTTAATCCTAACACATTTTTTTCATATCACCCGTTCATGTTAACTCGATAACCACATTAATGTTGTAAATCACCCTTTTTATTGACTCCTTTTTTTGTCGAGATTCGATTTAGTAAGTTGCCTGACTATACTTTATCTTTTGTATTACTGAATTTTACTTTGTTCTTAAAAAAGAAAAAAGTTGAAAAAAAATAAATTAAAAAATTGATTGATCTTTGATCGTTAATCTCATCTTTTTTATAAAAGCACATATCCGCTATTTATTTCTTGTTGATGTAAATTCTTTTAATTAAGCAACTAATTTTTTTTGTTTTGTAACTTATTAACTCGATTCTCGATTCTAACAAACTTTTAGGACATTTTCCATACCTTTAACCTAAATCCCATTACAACCTTGTAAAGACCACTTGATTGGTGTGTCATCTCATTTTTATAGTGGTAAAGATTTGATCTTCATACAAGCCAATGGTAATAACATTTCTTGTTCGACCATTGAGTGCACATTACTTGAACATTAAACACCATGAGAGCTTGAGTGAACTTTCATGAGGGTGTTAATTCTTATTGAGTATGAATTTTAGGTAATTATTGAGATAGGGGAGATGCCTGATGTTTTTAAGCCTTAAAAATTATCCTACGTTTTTGGATTCCACTATTTTGACACAATCAATCAAATTCAAGGCAATTTCAGTTCTCTTCCTCCCTTTTCTTACGATATTTTGCTTGTTGTGACTATATTTTTTTTGAACATTGAGGGCAATGTAAATCTTAAATGTAGGGATAACTTTATTTGTTTATGTGATATAGTCCCTGAATTGTTTTTTGTGCTTAAGTAATTTTCTGAAACAAAATCTTAAAGTTAATTTTTTTTAATTTGGAGTTTCTATTGATTCGGATTGGGAATAATTTGTCAATTGTTGTGAATTTTTTTATTTATACTTTAAGACACGTGAAAGTCAAACATGATAAGTTACTTTTCAGAAGTTATTATATTAGATTGTCTCCCTAATTTGAAGCATTATCTTGAAATTTTAAAATATAAAAGTGATGGGCGTCGAAACCACCAAATATAAATTCCTAAAACAAATATAAAAATAAATTGAAATATAAAGTAGTAGGGTAAAATCCACAAGGACTGGCTATCTAATTTAGCCTTTTCTTGTGACCAGATTCGTTGTCGCGGCCATAGCCTTTCCCACGACTTGTGCGTAGTAGTGCTAAAAAAATTAAAAAAAAATAGGGGTTTTGAACCTATCCTTGAAATAGATTTTCCCTTCCAATCGATAAACTGGTTATAGCAATCGAGGATCCCTCAAACTGCCAACTCTTCCTCTCGTAGCCGATCCCATATCACCTACAAATCAACCCTTGTCAAATTCCCAACCACGTGGCACGTACTCGTAATTTAAGACTTCGACAGCCTTGCGACCTGAAAATCCCAACTCAAATTAACAGTCTCAACCATGTGGATCGTTTAAATCTGATCACTATCTCCCTTGATAGAATCCAACTAGCTTTTTCCAATTGAACACGCCAATTTGTTTACGGGATTTTGAATACAGCATCGCCGACTCAACTTCCCAACTCTACGTCAAACGATTCTAACCCAACGCGCGCTTTTTGAATTGAAATCTAATCAACTTTGAGGGACGAATTTGTACAATCCCATACACCAGAGAGATAGTGAATACCAAATTGAAAAGTCTTTAGTGTGGGTTTATATCTCACGATTACTTTGTCAAAGTGATAACCGGGCTAAGTCTAAAAAAGATTTAGTTAATCATGAAAAAAATCATTCTTTGAAAGTGGTTTTGTGGAATTGTGAAAGGTGGAAAGCGAAAGGCCCTTGGAAGGCAATTAAACCAAAAAGCTGAAAGTTAAAGAAAAAAATTACAGAGTTGTAACAATATCAAAAATCCTTCAATCTTTATCTAACCACTTAAAAAAAATCTTCAACCCTTCAATCTTTATCCAATCATCTTTGAATCTTCAATCTTTCAATCAAGCCCTCCTCTTTACTTTTTGTTCCAATTTAGCCCTTTTTGCAGTAGTTTGAATTCAACACACCAACTTCATTCCTGATAAGAAAAATCCAAATTTAATAGCATTTTATTTGATAATAAGTCAAAAGTAAATATATTAAAAATATGAATTTATCTTACTATCAAATTCCCCCTACTTAACCGATGCTTGTCCTCAAGCATGATATCCACTGAAAATAATTTGTCAATCCCTTTCAAAATCAAAATCCCCTTTCCTAGTCAAGCATACATCAAACAATTAGGTGAATCAAAAGTAAACAATTGCTAAACTCAATCAATAAGCATTTTATAAAATCTCAAATAGTATGTCAAACTCAACTATTTCACTAAATTTAGGCTTAATCAAATATGCAAAATGGTCATACTCAATATATGTTTTTATTTATATCTATATACATTTTATTTTCAAACATAGCCAAGTCTTTTGACGTGAAGTGAGATGACAACCCAAGCACCTCACCCCGGTTACTCAACCTGACACATTATCTTTATTGAATTTTTTATTTTTAACGAATTCAAGACATAATCAAACCTTTTGACGTGAAATGAGATAACAACCCAAGCACCTCATCCCGGTTACTCAGTTTCACATGTCCCTAATCAATTTATTTCTCAAAGCAGCTCAATTAGCGGAGTGTTACAAGTTTCGGCTCGTCACCAAACCTTGTGACGCGAAATGAGATGACAACCCAGGCACCTCATCCCGATTACTTAACTTGGTCACATTTCCAAATCTTCACTCTTAACCAAGCAATTTATTTATTTATTTATTTATTTAAACGAGTATTTTCATTAGGCAAGTTCAACAAAACCAACAATTTTCATGAAATATCGACTAAGGCATAACATTTTCAATTCTACAAAATATTCATTGATCAAACAAGCAATAGTTATTCATGATTCACCCACTTATTTAAATAAACTAAACATAAGAATTAGAGGTTTCTTTTCGAAACAAATTAAAAAATTATTCTTAGAAAAACACATGCAAAAAGAAAGTATGGCGTGATCCAAAATTCCCCTTACTTAGCCCATATTGCCCCCAATGTGTAAAAAGAATAATATGAATGGAGAAAGTGTACTCCCCGTTTATATTTAATGGGTCGAAAGGCAATGGAAGTGATCACTTTGCAGAACGGTGAGGATGTTTAAGATGTTGGCTTCCATTATTTCGAGGCGAGCTTCAATATAATAAAGTCATTCGTCTACAACTGAAGGTGGTTGCTCCTGGAAAACAGCACAATCAAACAGATTAAAATAATATTTCATTTAATTCTCAAACTAAACTAAAATTAAAAATTAAATTAAATAAATAAATAAAAATAAATGTGGGTTGCCTCACATTAAGTGCTTTTGTTTAACGTCGTTAGCTCGACGACCAGGAAAATTTAATAGTTCAGCCCCTCTAAAACTAATTCATCTACCACGTGTACTTGAAAATTCTCGTAAAAGGGTTTTAACCTTTGTCCATTGACTTTCAAATATTTCTAGGACTCTTCGTTTTTAATTTCAACTACACCATGAGGAAATAGTTTAGTAACAACAAAAGTACCAAGCCATTTGGTTCGAAGCTTACTTGCAAAAATCCTCAGTGCTGGGTTGTAAAGTAACATTTTTTGACCAATTAGAAATTGTTTGCGAGATATTCTTTGGTCATGAAATGCCTTGGTTTTATCTTTATAAATTTGGGCGTTTTCATATGCGTCACGTTGAATCTCTTCAAGCTCTTGAATATCTAATTTTTGATAATTACCTGCGGCGTCCAACTCCATGTTACATCTGTTTACTGCCCAATATGCCTTATGTTTTAACTCAACTAGAAGGTGGCACGGCTTACCGAATATGAGTCGGTAAAGGGACATTCCCATGGGTCCCTTGTAAGTAGTACAGTACGCCCACAATGCATCGTTTAAATGTAAGCTCTAGTCTTTCCTATTTGGTTTCACGGTCTTTCCCAAAATCAACTTTATTTTGTTGTTCAAAACTTCTGCTAGACCGTTTGTTTGTGGGTGATAAGTCGTGGCCACAAGTGTGACCCCATACTTTTTTAGTAGAGTGTCAATTACCTTGTTGCAGAAATGAGTTCCTCGATCGCTAATTAATGCCCTCGGTGTGCCAAACCTGGAAAAAATAGAGTTCGTTAGAAAATCCACTACAGTTTTAGCATTAGTATATCGGGTAGCATTAGCTTCTACCCATTTAGATACATAATCTACAGCCAGAATAATGTAAACATTATTAAATGATGAAACAAACAGTTCCATAAAATCGATGCCCCACACATAAAAAATTTCGCATATATGTATAGGTGTTAGGGGCATCTCATTTTTCCGGCATAAATTCCCACTTTTTGACATTTCTTGCAATTTTTGCTAAATAAATAAGAGTCACGATATATGTGTGGCCAAAATAATCCACATTCAAGTACCTTATGTGCGGTGCGTTTAGGACCGAAATGCTCTCCACAAGCATATGAATGACAAAAGAAAGGATAAAGTGTACCTCAGTTTCTACGACACAACATCGAATTACCTTATCAGAGTAGTGTTTCCATAGGTATGGATTATCCCAAATATAATATCGTGAGTCTCTTTTGAGCTTATCCTTTTCAGAACGTGATAAGTTGGAAAAAAAAATAATACCTGTAGTGAGGTAATTTAGTATATCTGCAAACTCTAGGAAAATTATCTGAGCTGATAGAAGACTTTCATCCGAGAAGTCATCTTTAAGAGGTGTGTCATCTTTTGAGAAGGGAATTCGACTCAAATGATCAGATACTAGGTTCTCACTTCCTTTTTTATCCTTGATCTTGAGATTGAATTCTTGTAAGAGAAGAATCCATCGAATCAATCTAGGTTTTGCCTCTTTTTTCCCTATCAAATACTTCAACGCTGCATGGTCAAAAAGATAACTTTAGTTCCTAATAAATACAATCTAAATTTTTCCAAAGCAAAAACAATAGCTAGTAATTCTTTTTCAGTAGTTGAGTAATTGCTCTGGGCAACATCTAGTGTTTTATAAGTGTAGGATATGACGTAAGGTTCCTTCGTAATTTTTTCCCGAGGACAGCTCCTACACTTTGGTCGTTTGCATCGCACATAAGCTTGAAAGGGTAATCCCAATTTGACAGTTTTACTATAGAAGCTGAAACAAGCATTTTTTTGAGAGTGTTGAATGCGTTTTTGCATGCTTGATTAAATTCGAACTCTTTATCTTTTTGCAAGAGATTACAGAGCGGTCGCAAAATCTTAGAAAAGTCCCGAATAAAGCGTCTGTAAAAACCTGCATGACCAAGAAAAGAACAAATTCCCTCACAGTTGTGAGGTATGGAAGTCAGTTGATAACATCAGTTTTGGCTTTATCGACCATAATCCCTTAAGCGCAAACAATATGCCCTAAAATCAATCTCTTATCTACTATAAAATGACATTTTTCATAATTAAGAATTAGATTAAACTCTAGGCATCTCTCCAAAATTTTAACGAGGTTTGACAAACATTCATTGAAAGAATTACCATAAACTGTAAAATCGTCCATAAATACCTCAATTATTTTCTGAACATAGTCGGAAAATATACTTACCATACACCTCTGGAATGTGGCTGGCACATTGCAAAGTCCAAACAACATCCGTCTGTAGGCGAACGTGCCAAAGGGACATGTAAACGTTGTTTTCTCTTAGTCCTCTGGTGCTATTAAAATTTGGAAAAAAAAACCTGAATAACCATCAAAATAACAGCAGTGAGTTTTTTTCTGCTAAACGTTCTAACATTTGATCAATAAAAGGATGTGGATAGTGGTCTTTTCGAGTTAAAGAGTTCAACTTCCTATAATCTATACAGACTCTCCACCCATTTTGGACCCAGGTGGGAACTAATTCTCCTGTTACATTTTTTATTACAGTCATACCGATTTTTTTAGGGACCACATGAATTGGGTTGACCCAATTACTATCGATAATTGGATAGATCATCCCAGCATCCAGTAGCTTTTGAAGTTCATTTTTGACAACCTCCATCATTGGTGGATTAAGGCGTCTTTGAGCTTCTCTTTTTGGGCACGTGTTTTCTTCTATCGGTATTCTATGTATACAAGTTGATGGACTTAACCCTTTTATGTCAGCAATCGTCCATCCTATAGCCCCTTTGTAGTCTCTTAAGACTCGAATTAAATTCTCCTCTTCTAATCCTAAAAGTTTACTAGAAACTATACTGGTAAAGTGTTTCCATTACCTAAATAGGCATACTTCAAGTGTTCTGGCAATGGTTTAAGCTCTATCTCAAGGGCCTGCAAAATAGAAGGCAAAACTTTAGTTTTAAAAGAAGAAAATTCAAAGTACTTACCTTGGCTTCTAGGGAATTGAGGAGTCTCCAATAGAACAATGGTTTCCCGAATCGCTTCTCTGAATGTCATTATCTCCTCCAGTTTATCCATCATATTGAGCTCTAAACTCTTGGAAAGTACAGTTTGTAATACATCCCCTTCATGATACTCAAATGAAATTTTGTTAGTGGTTCAATAATATCAACGCTAGAAATATTCGACATTGTGTTGGGCTACCCCATCGCCTCATAAACATTAAATTTTACCACCTCACCGTCGACTTCCATAGTGAGGGTTCCACTACAAACATTAATCTTTGTACATGCGGTGCTTAGGAATGGCCTCCCGAGTAGAATATCAGAAGTATTTTTCGAGTGGTCGTCTTCCATATCAATGATGTAAAAGTCTGCAAGAAAAATCAATTCATTTACTTTTACGAGAACATCTTCCAGCACCCCTTCTGGATATACGCATGACCTGTCTGCCAATTGAATAATCACCCCTGTTTCTTTCAAAGGACCCATGTTTAGCAATTTAAAAATAGATAAAGGCATTACATTAATAGATGTTCCTAAATCACATTTGGTTTTCTTTATGCCAATATAACTTATTTTACAGGATATAGAAACATAACTTGGTCCTTAAAATTAGGCAAGATTTTCCTTTTTAGCATTATAGAAACATTTTCTCTCACATTCACCCATTCGTTTTCTTAGAGCTTCTTTTTGTCGGTACACAGTTCTTTCAAAAATTTTGCATAATTTGGAACCTGTTTAATTGCATCAAGTAAAGGAATATTAATTTCTACCTTTCGGAATGTCTCAAGGATTTTTTTCCTCTCGTTCCTTTTTAACTTAGGCCAGCTTTCTAGGGTATGGAGGAGGTATAACAAATGGTTTATGAGGCACCGGCTCAGTGGGAGCTACTGGTTAGTCTTCCTGTTCAACATCTTGGTCACGACTCGTGCCAAGCACTAGTTCTGAATTTTTCCCATCCTTTATGGTCACAACACTTGCATTTGGATGTGGATTCGGCTCAGTTTGATATGGTAATTTTCCTTGGTTCTCCAAACGACTAACCGTAAGACCTAACTTACTTATTTGCTGATCCATTTCTTAGAGATGCACTTCAGTCTTTTGTTGGAACTTTTCGGTGCTAATGGCTAACCTTTCTACTATGGTTTTTAGAGATGACTTTGGAGGTTGATACTATTGAGGTGGAGGTGGTCTTGGTTGATATGGTTGATAGTATCGATGGTTCGATCCATAGCTTAGATTTGGGTGGCTCCTCCACCCTATATTGTACTTGTTCGAATATGGATCATAGCGCCTTTGAGGAGGCCCTAGGAAGTTCCCAACGGCATCTACTTGTGCAGTTGTGTCTTTAAGTAAAATTAGGTACGAGTCGGTATGATGATCAGGCTTAGCACAAATCCTGCACAACCAAGCTGGGTTCGTCTATCTTACAAGCATAGTTTTAACCACATTAGTAAGTTCATAAATCTTCTTTACTATGGAAGGAGTACTTAGCTCATGAACCCTTCTCGTAGGTTCTATAGGTGGTCGATACTGTTGAGAATTTGCAGCTATAGTCGAAATTAATTCTCTAGCTCTTTGGGGAGTCATGTTCACAAGAGCCCCTCCATTAGCAGCATCAGTCATCTTCATTTCCATTATGAGTAACCCTTCGTAGAAATACTGTAAGAGTGACTGTTCAGATAGGCCATGTTGTGGGCAACTTGCGTACAACTTCTTGTATCACTCCCAATATTCATAGAGTGACTCTGCCTTCTTTGTTATATTCCGACTATACTTCTCCTTAATTCGGCTGCTCGAGCTGCTAGGAAAAACTTGTCAAGAAAAAATCGAGACATATCAGTCCAAATATTAACAAATCCCGGAGGTAAATAAAACAACCAGTCTCTAGCAGGGTCAGCTAATGAAAAAGGAAATGCTGATAGTTTTATTTGATCCTCAATTACTACTTCTGGTTTAATGCTTAGACAAACCATGTGGAACTCTTTTAGATGAGTTTAGGGGTTCTCGTTTTTCAAATCGCAGAAAGTAGGCAATAAATATATTAATCCTGACTTTAACTCAAATGGTGTTTCGCCCATCGAAGAAGTTACGCATAGTTGTTGCTGTTCATCTGGTGCAACTGCAAGTTGGCGTATAGTTTGATCTGCCATTTCGTCTGAATCTTCGAATGAGTAGATATCTTCGGTGTAAGATCCTTCTTAAAAATTAGGTTGTGGTTGTTTACCGTGCCAAATAGCTTCTCTTCGAAGTGTTCGAGCCAACTTTTCTATCTCTAGTTCAAATGCTAGAGTCCTCGATTCTCACTTGGTCATAACTAAAATTTAGAAATTTTTACCAATCCCCGGCAATGGCGCCAAAATTTGATGGGCATCGAAACCACCAAATATAAATTCCTAAAATATATATAACAATAAATTGAAATATAGAGTAGTAGGGTCGAATCCACAGGGACTGTTTATCTAATTTTGCCTTTTCTTGTGACTTATTCCCACGACTTATGCGTGGTAGTGTTGAAAAAAATAAAAAATGAGGGTTTTAAATTGATTAAGATAATAAAATAAGGAAATACGAAAAAAAATATATTCAAAATTAAAAAAATAAATTTAAGAAAATAAAATAAATGGATAAATAAAATATTTTTCAAGCTTAGCATTAGTGTCGGTGTAGTCCAATCTTGAATCGATCCTTGAAATAGATTTTTTCTTCCAATCGATAAGCTGGTTATAGCAATCGAGTATCCCTCAAATTGCCAACTCTTCCTCTCGTAGTCGATCCCAATATCACCTACAAATCGACCCTTGTCAAATTTCCAACCACGTGGCACGTACCCGTAATTTAAGACTTCAACAGCCTTGTGATCTAAAAAGCCCAACTCGAATTAACGGTCTCAACCATGTGGATCGTTTAAATCCAGTCACTATCTCCCTTGACATAATCCAACTAGCTTTTTCCAATTAAACATGCCAATTTATTCGTGGGATTTTGAATACAACACCGCTAACTCAACTTCCCAACTGTACGCCAAATGATTCCAACCCAACGCGCGCTTTTTGAATTGAAATCGAATCAACTTTGAGGGATGAATTTGTACTATCCCATAAACCGGAGAGAGCGAATATCGAATTGCAAAGTATTTAGTGTGGGTTTATATCTCACGATTACTTTGTCAAAATGATAACCGGGCTAAGGCTAAAAAGGATTTAGTTAATAATCATGAAAAAACTCATGCTTTGAAAGTGGTTTTGTGGAATTGTGATAGGTGGAAAGGGAAAGGGCCTTGGAAGAAAATTAAACCAAAAAGCTGAAAGTTAAAGAAAAAAAAATGAAAGAACAGAATACGAGTGATACAGGAAGGGAGAAAAAAAGAGTAAATAATTTATTAAATGCCAAAGGCAAAGTGTGTTCAATTGGTTGTAGCCATTAGGTATTTATACACACTTTTAGTGCTAATATTTAGGTAGATTTTTCCTAAATATTATCACTAAAGAATTCTAAATATTATCACAAAATAATTCAAAATTTAAAAATCAAATTTAAACTAATTACAGAGTTGTAACAATATCAAAAATCCTTCAATCTTTATCCAACCACTTAAAAAAAATCTTCAACCCTTCAATATTTATCCAATCATCTTTGAATCTTCAATCTTTCAACAATCCCTCCTCTTTGCTTTTTGTTCCAATTTAGCCCTTTTTTGTAAGAGTTTGAATTCAACACACCAACTTCATTCCTGATAAGAAAAATCCAAATTTAATAGCATTTTATTTGATAATTAGCCAAAAATAAATATATTTAAAATACAAATTTATCTTGATATCAACAAGTTTGACATCAAAACCATAATTTTTTATGAGTTTTTGAGCCTATAAAGTATAGATTTTTTCCATTCTCATTTTATTTTTGTTTGTAGGTATGTCAACTTGATTTGTTATTCTAGAACTTGCTTCGGTTATACATGTCGAGACCACATTATTTATTTGATATATTGAGATGATAGAGTCACTTAGGATTTAACCCGCTTAACCTTTAACACGGCTTACCCGTTGAATTAATCTTAGTAAACCAAGTTGATCCTAACACATTTTTCTCTTATCACCCATTCTTGTTAACCCGAAAATCACATGAATGTTTTAAATCACCCTCTTTATTGACTCTCTTTTTGTTGAGATTCGATTTTAGATAGTTTCCTAACTATACATTATCTTTTGTATTACAGAATTTTACTTTGTTCATAAAGAAAAAAATAATAATAATAAATAGTTGAAAAAAATGAATGATAAAAAATTCGATTGAGCTTGGATCATTAAACTCATCTTTTGTATAACAGCTCATATTGGCTCTTTTTTTCTTGTTGATGTAAAATTTTTTAACTCAACAACTATTTTTTTTTTGGTAACTTATTAACTCAATTCTCGAATGTAACAAACTTTTATGACTTTTTACATACCATTAACCTAAGCCTCGTTACAACCTTGTTAAGACCTCTTGATTGATGTGTCATCTCATTCTTATAGTGGTGGATATTTGATTTTCAAGCAAGCCTATGGTAATAACATTTCTTATACAACCGTTGAGTGCACATTACTTTAACCTTAAACACCTTCAGTGCTTGAGTGAGTCTCCGTAATAGTGTTAATTCTTATTAAGCTTAAATTTCAGGTAATTATTGAGATAGGGGAGATGCCTAATATTTTTAATCCTTAAAGATTATCCTACATTTTCGGATTTCACTATTCCAGCACAATCATCCAAATTCAGGGCAATTCCAGTTCTCTTCCTCCCTTTTCTTACGATATTTTGCTTATTTTGACTATATTTGTTTCTACATTAAGGACAATGTATATCTTAAGTGTGAGGAAGATTTTATATGTTCATGTGATATAGTCCCTAAATATTTTTTTTTGTTTACGTGATTTTCTCAAACCTAACATTAAATTTAATTTATTTTTTTAATTTGGAGTTTTTATTAATTATAGTTGGGAATAATTTGTGGATTTTTGTGCATTGTTTTATTTATACTTCAAGACATGAGAGAGTCAAGCATGATAAGCTGTTTTCATAAACTATTAATTTAGGTTGTCTCCCTAAACTGAAGTATTATCTTGAAATTTTAAAATTTTTAAGCTTGACATCAAAACCATAATTTTTTGAGCTTTTAAGCCTATAGAGCATAGAATTTTTTTCATGCTCATGTTATTTTTGGTTTTGAGTATGTCAACATGATTTGTTATTCTATAACTTACTTCGGTTATACATGTCGAGACCATATTATTGATTTGATATACTAAGATGATATAGTCACTTAGGATTTAACCCGCTAAACCTTTAACGCAGCTTACCCGTTGAATTAACCCCTAGTAAACTCCATTGATCCTAACACATTTTTTTCTTATCACTCGTTCATGTTAACTTGAAAACCACATTAATGTTGTAAATCATCATTTTTATTGAATCCCTTTTTGTCGAGACTCGATTTGGTTAGTTGTTTGACTATACATTATATTTTGTATTACTGAATTTTACTTTGTTCTGAAAAAAACCAAAAATAAAAAGAAAAGGAAAGGAAAAAAAGTTGAATAAAATGCATGAAAAAAATTCAATTGAGCTTAAATCATTAATCTCATATTTTGTATAAAAGCTCATATTTGCTCTTTATTTCTTGCTTATGTAAATTCTTTTAATTCAACAACTGATTTTCTTTTGTTTGGTAACTTATTAACTTAATTCTTGATTACAACCAACTTTTATGACCTTTTTGTACCTTTAACCTAAGCCCTATTACAACCTTGTAAAGATCTCTTGATTGGTGTGTCATCTCATTTTTATAGTGGTGGAGATTTGATTTTCAAGCAAGCCTATGGTTATAACATTTCTTATTCAACCTTTGAGTGCATATTACTTGAACATTTAAACATTTAACATCTTGAGTGCTTGAGTGAACTTTCATGAGGGTGTTAATTCTTGTTGAGTTTGTATTTCAAGTAATTATTGAGATAGGGGAGATGCCTAATGTTTTTAAGCCTAAAAGATTTCTGCTTATATTGTTGATATTCTTTAGTGTCATTTTAGTTTGAATTTCCAATGCACGATTATCTGTAAATTATCCTAAGACATTGTCGGTGAAAACAATAAATTGAGGGGAGTTAATTTGAATGTGGATTGAGAATTTTACTTTAGGACAAACAAACTCTTAAGGAGGGGATGTTTGATCTGTGCTAAAAGTAACATGTTTTAATATCATTCTTAATGCGTTTTTGGATTATTATTCGATGCTAATTGTGAATTGTATACTCCTAATCTTTTAAATTTGTGTTTTAATGCTTAATATAACACTTGGGAGCAAAAAAGAGTGAAAAGCAGAGCGTTGGAGCAAGCTACGTGAGCCACACAGGCTGAATTATTCCACACGGCCAAACCACATGGTTGTGTGACCCACACGAGTGTGTGGTAAACCGTATCGATTTCATGGAATTGTGCACCGAACAATGAAAAATCTTATTTTTAGGTTTTTCGAGCAATATAAGATGTATATATGACAAAAATAGGAAGATGGGAGGGAACCGTTAGAGAATACTCAAGGAAATAACTCAAAAAAACACCAGTGAAGCCGACTTTGAAGTAGATTTTCGTCAAGATTGAATATTCCCATTTGGTTTCTTAGGAAGTTATCATGAGTTTCTTTGTTTCTTTTGGTTATATTGTCTCTTGGATGTTTCTATTTTCAAGCATGAACTAATTTTCTAAATACCCAGGGGAGATGAACCCTATGATGGATTATGTCGTTTGATTTTTATTTTATGCAATAAATATCTAGTTTATTGTTCTCAATTATGTGTGCTTAATTATTGGTTTAATATTTCTAGACTATTTATTCATGTTCGATGTGCTTAAATCAGAGGTTGAATGGACCCTGTTCAAGAGTAGATTTTGCGTAACTGAGTGGAGTTCCATGCAATCCTAGAAATAGGATGACATAAATCTACTAGATTAGAGTCAAATTTAATAGGGGAATCCATAGTACGAGTTAATGTGATAATAGGGGTTTTAATTAGAAAGAAATTTCAATTAATCAACCTAGAATTAGTTGCTCTTATGCTCGAAAGAGATATTAATATAATTTATGGATTTCTACGGATTAATATGCTATGTAAAAGAAATTGCGTAATTTAGATTGATAGTGATAGATGAAATCTGGGTATTGTTTCGCTTCTTGGCTATTAATCAATTATTTTCGTGTTTTGTTTTTTATCGTGTCTGTTAGTTAATTAATTTAGTTAATTTTAGTTTTAATCACTCGAATTTATCGGTTAAATAATAGAAAGATAGTAATTACTAGTACTTTTTGTCTTCGTGGGAACGATACATTTACTCACTGTAGCTATAATATTAATTTATAGGTGTATTTGTCTTAGACAAATTTTTAGTTAGTTCCGCGACGCATCATAGTTTTGTGTTTTGATCCTATTGGTTCAAGCCCACACTCAAAGCAGTTCATGGTACGAAAATAGTGGAGAAGATCGTTTGGTTGAAAGCCGAAAAACGTCAAGGATCTGCTTATCCAAAAACACATGTATAATTTCAGTTCAAGATTTATTGTTATAAATATTACAAATCGAGTCGATTTTCAAATTTTTAATTTTTCGTTGTGCAAAAAAATCGTTTTTAATCGGATTTTTTCCAATACATAGCAACAAAGCTAAAATTATTGAAAAATTGACCCAAGTATCAATACTTGACTCACTATTTGGGTATTGGACTTTTGAATTGATGTTTCATGGCTTGTTTGAGTTCGCTTTTTGTTTGGTATGATTTATGGATGCTTGAAATGATTTAATTGGATGTTGTAACTCTAAAATAAATGTGATTTGATTGAATAATTGATTGATCAAAATGTCTTAGCCTCTAACGTGACATCTTTATTCGGTTCACTAAGGGGGGTAACACTCAATATATAAATCATATTTTTATATTAAAATAGAAAATAAATATAACTCTTGTAAATTAATAAAAATTCATAAGTGATGGGATAATTGCTTAAAAGATATTCTTACCATGATAATATGTTAGTATTACTTTAATACGAATGAATATTCACCTTAGCTTATAACAAAAATAAAAATAGAAAAGAAATTTTTCTTAATATTATCAAACATGAAATACAAATAGTATATACTTTTTAAATATTTAATATAAATTGTTTGTAAAGTTTAATTTAAATATATAAATCATATTTATAATTTATATAAATGATGAGTGAATTTATAATTTGGCACCCAAACTAGATTTTGAAAAGCCAAAAGTTAGAAATTTTAACCTCTTAATTTTGCTTAAAAGGGCAGTTTGATAAGTTAAATTCGCTTGAAAAGTTGCCTATTTAAAGGCCTAAAGGTTACTTTAACATTAGTTTTGAAAAGTTACCTGAAAAATAGTTACACGAAAAATGTTGCTTGTGAAAAATGTGATTTAATATTTTAAGTGTTTGACAATATTTTAAAAAATGTTGTGAAAAGTTAAAATATTCATTTTAAATATGGTGTTGTAAAATAAAAGATTAATTTAAATGATTTTTAAATTTATTAATATTATGATATATCAATTTTAATTATGTTTAAACAATTAATATAAATTTGTTTATAAAAATTAATTTGAGCATATAAATCATATTTTTTTATAGTGTAACTTGTTAATTGTTTCATTGCAACTTACGGTACAATAAGTCTTATCTGAGAAGTCGTGATTCTAAAAAATATAAAATTCATTTTCTTTACCTGTTCTCTTTTTTTAATTCTTTCTTTCCTTTATCCCTAACTTATTCCTTTTCTCTTCTATTCTCCTTTCTTCTTACTCACCAAAATTTAGTCACCTTTGAGTGTCCTTTGGGACCCTTCTTTTCCCACCCCTTACGAACCCGGCCTAACTTTTAACATTCACAAACTAAGACAATGTGGATTAGAAAAAGTTTTTTCTGCTTTTCTCTGTTATTGAAGTGAGATGAAATTGATGATGATTGATTTAGAGTTTTTTCTTTTCTTTTAGTTTTGTAAGTGTATTGTTATTTTGCTGGTTTTTGGAAGTTTCAGACCACCAAAGTCTCTAAGCCATGTCGCTAAGGAATGAGTTAAACAAGTGATGTCGCCTAACACTATACCAAAACAGGCTTTTAGAGGCACTTTTTTAGGCAAAAAGCGCCGCTAAAAGTATTTGCGGCCCTTTAAGAAGCACCGCAAAAAATGCCGCTAATGATAGCGTCCCTAACTTTAACGGTGTTTTTCCCACAAACGCCGGCTATATACCATGACCTTTAGCGGCGCTTTTCCCACAAACGCCGCTAAAGACCATGACCTTTAGCGGCGCTTTTTCCCACAAACGCAGCTAAAGACCATGACCTTTAGCGGCGCTTTTTCCATAAACGCTGCTAAAGATCATGACCTTTAGCGGCGCTTTTCCCACAAACGCCGTTAAAGACCAGTACCTTTAGCGGCGCTTCTACCACAAACGCCACTATAAAAATGACTTTTAGTGACGCTTTTTCACAAACGTCGCTAAAAACATAACTTTTAAAAAAAATTAATTAAATAATATTTATTTCTATGATAAATATTATATTATGTTTTATTTTTTAAATTTAAACTTTAAACTATATACTTTTAAGGATAAAAAAATTAATTAAATTAAATTCTCTATTAAAATTTTAACTTTAAAGGTAAATATAAAAATTAATGAATTTAAATTTAGAATTAAAATATTATGTTCAAACTCATATGATCTATATTAACTCGGCCAAATATAAAAGAAGCTATAAAACACATAATAATTAACAATCATGGTTAAAGAAGCTAGTAAACAAGGTAGCTACAAAACCCTGTTTCAATAACACCTAATTCAAGTTCCGACTAAGATAAACGACCATGGAATGCAACATTAAATAACACTCTACTTGAAGAAGTGTTAAGCCTTGGCTTTTCCAGCTTGAAGAGATTGAATCCTCCACTACACCTTCAATATCTAAAGGGTGCAAAACCAAATGATCAGATAAACCAACAAACTTGGTAAACAACAGAGATGTTAAAAATAATATATATATATATATATATAGCCATTAAGGCTCAAAAAATAAATATAACAAACAATTATGTGCATCTTTAGTAGCAGGTTGAACCATACTAACAAACAATCTCAATCATAGCTCTTCCATGTGTCACAAATAGGCATTCTTTCTAATGATTGTCTAAACTATTCAATTTTTTAACAAGGAACAATAGTATTAATTTGCAAAAAGCAGAACAGAAACATGCTGCAACACTGTTGTTTAACGTTATATAGAAATGTCTTATATAGCATAAAAGAGAACTAAGGCACAAAAAAAAAGAACACCATAATAATTAAATTGATCATTGATCTATTCAATTTTTCCAATATAGGTATATTCAATTTTTCCAAGTTTTTCTATGAATCTGAAGGGTCATAACTCTATACCCATCATGTCCAAACATGATTCCAACATTGGTGCCGCACTCGGTATTTCAAGAAAAATAAAAACCGTAGCAACATTGGCCAATGAAGGGATAACGATACCTTGGTCAAGCAATATATCATCGCTTTCGTCTTGTCACCAACATAGCAAGTGGAGCACTGTGTTGCCTTCCTCATCAAAGACAACCTTGTCCCCACAGCCTATGAACATTGATCTTTAGCTTTTTGCTTCAAGATCCGTGTTCTCGACACGAAAATAAGAAAACCACTCAAAACCGATTTCAAGTAATGGACTACAAATAAAACAAATCATTAAGGTAAAACTACCGAGGGCATACATAATTGACTAATGTAAAACGATGTACCTATTCCCGAAAAAGAAAAACTAGAATCATGCAAGTTACCACATAACCGGGTAAGCTTACGAGCCAAAGCGACTATATAAAAGAATTTACCATTTAACCTACTAGTACATAAATGAAATTATTTTTCATTATTGCAACTAATATAATCATAAATAATTTAAGAAAACAACTAAAAACAACTCTTATCTACCTAAAGCATAAGAATTCAAAATCTTTTAGATTATTTGATACATAAAATATTTTATCTTTCTTGCCAATAAAATAAAATAAAATAAAATAAAATAAAAAACAAGAATCAAATTAGTTCAACCCCAAGTCTTTAGTCAAATTTAATTAAACCTCAAGTTCTTTGTCAAAAGAAAAGAATATATATAAAAAACCAAGAAAACACATACCTAGTTTGATTGGCAAAACTTCGTTTTCTTTGGTAGGCGGTCATTGGGAAGATTAACAATTAATTAAGAAGATGAAAAGAGATAGACCTTGAAGAGTTTTTGCAAGCAAATTGATTAAACTTCTTCTATGTTCGAATTTTTTGATATTCGATTCTTGTTTTTTATGTTATTTTATTTTATTTTATTGGTAAAATATTTTATTTTCATATGGCATATTATTATTTGAAGTACAAAATGTTTTCAGCAGCGGTACAAAGAAACCTTTATCTACCTAAAGCATAAGAATTCAAACAAAGGAACTGAGCTTCACTAATTATGTATAATTTTTCATAAATCAAAATATAAGTTTATTATGTATTAATTTATAATTTCATTATTTTATTCAGAGGTGAAAGAAATGAATAAGCATGTCAAATCTTGGAACCTTGGTTAAATTTTCTAGATACTTAATAGCCAAATCCACATCTTCCCCGCCAAATTGATAAGCCAATAAGGAGTTAAGAATCGCCAAACATAAAATAATAAACTAGCATGAGTCCAGCAAGAGAGATCATAGAAAGACTTCATTTACGAAAATGTAGCGACACATTTAACAATGTCAACTAACATGGAAGCAGACATTGCGCTTTGAAAGATCTGTGGTAAAGCACTTGGAGATGTAACCTACAAATTAAAAAGGAAAATCAGTTGTGGCACAAATGAAGAGACTTGGACGAGAAATAATAGCATTCACATGGACATTCATCTTAAAGGACCATATAGGTGCCTTATTATGTAAAACAGAAATAGAAAATATGAACTAACACGGTCCTTTAGAATATGAGCCTATAGCGAACGGTCACCATATAGGGCTCTACAGGAAACCTCAAATTGATATGCTGTATTTGGAGGGCTGATACTTTTTGCAGCTTCAGCCATGGCTCGACTAGCTGCACGAGAAGTAAGGTCTTGCACTGAAGCCTTCAGCCACAAACTCAGTGTCTGCCTCTTCCTTTGTTGCGAAGGCAATATGCCCTTCCTGCCATAGAAATTCACGACTCCTACAATCAAGCATCAAGTTAGCAATGCAAAATCCATCCTCAAATAGTTTAAATAAAAACTCTAGCTTGCCATTGAAAATAATCTACACATCTGTGAACATTAACAACTAATGCTAAGAAACACAGAGTTGAATAAGCTTTTGGGTTTTTTTCTTGGATGTGGGAAATTAGGGAATTTAGGGGGGAAAGTTGGGGATTTGGGGAGGATTTTATAAAATGGCGTTTTTATAAAAACACCGCTATTGCTAACCTTTTGCGGCATTTTTCATAAAAACACCGCAAAAAATTATTTCATTTGGAATAAAACGACACTGTTTTGCTATATAATTATTTTTGTGGTGTTTTTTTATAAAAACGCCGCTATTGCTTACCTTTGAAAATTTATTTCATTTGGAATAAAACGACACTGTTTTATTATGCTAAAAGGGCGCTATTTTTTAAAGTAAAATTATTTTTTAAGCCTGTTTTTTATAAAAATGCCGCTATTGCTTACCTTTTGCGGCGTTTGTCATAAAAACGCCGCAAAAATTATTTCATTTGGAATAAAACGACATTGTTTTGCTATATAAAATGGCGCTATTTTTTTAAAGTAAAATTATTTTTTTGTGGCGTTTTTTATAAAAACGCCGCTATTGCTTTGCGGCGTTTTTTATTTCATTTGGAATAAAACGACACTATTTTGCTATGCTAAAAATCTTTTATTTTGTCTGTTAAAATTATTAATTAAGTGATTTTATAAAACATTTATTATTATTTTTATAAATTGAATTTTATAAAAAATCAAGTACTCTCAAAATAAATATCGTATATTTTAATAAGAAAAAATGATTAAATGGTTGTAATTAATTATTAAGTTAGAATTATCCAATGTAAGCAATTAATCTCTCACATATCAAATTTCTATTAAAGATTGAGACGTTAATCATGATTTTATATTATTCATTTCAATCTAATCTCCATTTTATTAGAGATATTTCTTCCTAACTAAAATATAATTATTTTGCTAGATGTTAGATGTGGAATGATTTTAGTTTTTGTATTTTATTTTTATTTGTTATAATTTGGTCCTATATATCCAAAATAGATAGTTACCTATCCGTATCAATTTGTTACATTTTTATTAATTTTTTAAATCTAATATTTAAATATATCAAATGGTTTAGATTAAATATTTTTTAGTCATAAACACCGCTAATGTTACCTTTTCCGGCGTTTACAGAAGAAACGCCACTAATAAATTAAATTCTTGTAATGAAACGACACCGTTTTGAAAAATTCTAATACATATTAGCGGCGTTTTTGCTATAAACGCGCCAAAGCTCGCATATTTTATAATTTTTATATTCAATTATTGTATATTGCATATCAATTTTAAATTAATAATCTTTACAATTTATTATTATCTCTTTTACAATTATATAAGAACTTATTTAATATATAAATTAAAAAAATACTAATTAATCTAAACCTTAAATCCTAACCTGACCCTGAATCTCTAAACCCTAAATCACTAACCCCTAACCCCTAACCCCAAACTCCAAACCCCTAACCACTAACCCAATAAGCTTATTTAATATATAAATTAAAAAACACTAATTAATATAAATCCTAAACCCTAACCCTATCCCGACCCCGAATCCCTAACCCTTAAACATTATTTAATATATAAATTAAAATACACTAATTAATCTAAACCCTAAACCTTAACCTAACACCGAATCCATAAACCCTAAATCCCTGACTCTTAACCTCTAACTCCTAACCCCTAACCCATAAACCTTAAATCACAACCCTTAAATCAGAACCCCTAATCCATAATCCTTAATTCCATAATCTATAAACCTTAAAATTGTAACTCTTAAACCGACCCTAAATCCTAAACTAACCATATATATACCCTAAACCATATATATTAAACCCTAAACTATAATGATAATTAAATTAAATATTTTAAAATTAATACTATTGTATCTTTTACAATTATATTTGAAATTATTTAATATATAAATTAAAATCAATCAATTATGTACACAAAAATTTTAAAATTATTTTAAATAATAGTATTTTAATTTCTCCATTTTAACAAATATTTTTCTATTTTTTATTTCAAATTATTTCTACGTGTCATTATTTCAAATTTATCCATTTTAACAAATATTCAATTAAAATAAATTGAATTTTAATTAATATAAATAAACAAATTAAATAGTAAATAGACAGATAAAATACTAAAGCCCCGAGCATTAGCGGCGCTTCTTCAAAAACACCAGTAAAGCCCCGAAAACTCAAAAAAGGCATCGTTGTGCTTAGGTTTTTTGCGTCGCTTTTTGGAAAACGCCGCTAATATTGGATCTTTAGCGGCGTTTTTTTAAAGCGCCACTAATGCTTGATTTTTAGCGGCGTTTTTTTATCCAAATGCCACAAAAAACGCCGTTAAAAGCCTATTTTGGTGTAGTGCTAATAACAAGAAAAGCGCGATGATCGGAGAGATTTTAAAGATAAAAAAGATATACAAAGTTTATTTACAAATCTTTATGAGCTCATATGATTTACAATTACTATGTTTATTTTGTAAAGTTGGAATTTTTGTACTTTGATTAATTATAATGTGAATTTTAATTAACAATGGTGGAAAAGGTTGTTGGAAAGAAAAAGTTAGAACCTCGAGAGTAGAAGAGCAAAGTTCCCTATTTTATTTTTCTCCTTGGGTGCCTGTGGTTGGCTTTAGGATTTTACTTCAATTGAAATGCTTTATTAAAGTTGATGCTACATTTTGGCAGTTTTGGCATAGAACAATGTTGATAGATTAATTTGTTTGGTTTCCAAAATCTTGAATTCTGTTCCAAAGCTTGTATCATAGATAGTACTTTTCATTCTTGTAACTTTGATGCCTTTTCAAGAAATTTGAAGTTTAAATCATTGAGTAAGAAAAAAGAAGAATATACGAGTAGAAGGAAGAAGATAGGAGAAAATAAATAACTAAAATTATTATAATTTCCGAGATAAAATTGAGACAATGTCTAATTGTTAAAATCATTTTTTTTTAGAATCATATGACAAAATTAATATAATGTGTAAATGTTTGAGAACTAAATTTTTTATTATGTCAATTTTAGAACTTCTACATTTTTGTTCTCCACAAAGTTAAGGATAGTTAAAAAAAGGGTTAATAAGTAGTTTGCCCCTCGAATTTGTCCAAAATACTTAGTTGGTAGCTATTTTTTTTTCTAAGCTTATTTAGCACCTGAACTTGTATTCCGTCACCTATACTGGTACCTCTGCACTAACATCATGAATTTGTGCTGACATGACATTGATAGCCAATCTAGTGGTAACATGTGACAATCTCTCAGTATGTCATGTGACAACCTCTCAGTATGTTACGTGAAAAATATATATATTTAAAATATTTAAAAAATATACAATTTAATAAATAAAATTATAACTTTTTCCACATCAAAAATGAAACTGGACAAACTGATGCCTAGATACATCTAAGTCCAGACTAACATTTGTCCAGATTCAATCTACATATATATTTTTAGTAAGTTTATATGGTTTTAATTTTTTATTATAAAATATCAGGTTATTTATATTATTGTTGATAATAGCTAAAAGTAACATGTTTTAATCTCATTCTTAATTCTATTTTAGGTGATTATTCGATATTAATGGTGAATTTTATGCTTCTAATCATTTAAATTCATGTTTTTATACTTAGGATAGCATTTGGGAGCAAAAGGAGCAAAAAACAAGCGAAAATCGGAAAATCGGAGCAAGCTACAAGAGCCACATGGGCTGACCCCTTCCACATGGCCTGACCATACGGTCATGTAGTAGGCCATGTTGATTTCGCGAAGTTGCACCATAAACGGGAAATCGCATTTTTTTTAGGTTTTTCGGGCATTTTAAGGCATATATATGACAAAAATATGATGATATGAGAGCGTTCCCGTAGAATATTCAAGAAAACAACTTGTAAAACACCATTGAAGCGGATTTCTGTCAAGATTAAAGACTTCTAGTTGATTTCTCAGGAGATTATCATGAGTTTCTTTATTTTTTTTTTTGGTTATACTATCTCTAGGATGTTTTTATTTGCAAGCATGAACTAATTTTCTAAATACTTAGGGAGATGAGCCCTATGATGAATTCTGTCGCTTGATTTTTATTTTGCGTAATAAATACTTAGATTTTGTTCTCAATTTCTAGATTATTGATCCATGTTTGATGTGCTTAAATCAGAGGAGGAATAAACCCTGTTTAAGAGTAGATCTTGCATAATTGAGTCCAATTGCATGCAATCCTAGAAATAGGACGATATAAATCTACAGGATTAGAGTCAAATCTAATAGGGGAGTCCATAAATTGAGTTAATACGATAATAGGGGTTTTAATTAAAAAGAAATTTCAATTAATCAATATAGAGTTAGTTGCTCTTACTCTCGAAAGAGATATTAACATAATTTAGGGATTTTTACGGATCAATATACTAAGTAAAGAAATTGCGTAATTTAGATTGATAATGACAGATGAAATCTAGGTGGGTTCTTTCTTGGGTATTGTTTCGCTTCTTGGTTGTTAATCGATTATTTTCCTGATTTTTTCTTTGTCGCGTTCGTAGTTAATTAATATAGTTAATTTTAGTTTTAATCAACCACTCAAATTTATCGGTTAAATAATAGAAAGATGGTAAAAACTAGTACTTTTAGTCTTCATGAGAATGATATCTTTGCTCACCATAGTTATACTATTAATTGATAGGTGCACTTGCTTTAGTCGATTTTTAATTAGCTTCGCGATGTATCAATTGTTATTGTTATAATTTTGAAATTAAAAATATATAATTTTAAAAAATTAGAATATATAAATTAATCAAAATAAAAATTACACTAAGAATGTCTAGATTCAAATGCATCTAAACAACTTGTAGATGTTCCTTTTAGTTCTTTTATTTATTTATATATTTTTATAAAATTTTAATTTTATTAATTTCTATATTATAAATTTTATACATTTTCAAAATATTATAGGATTTTTATATATTTTAATTTTTATATTTTATAAAATTATATTTTTAAATAATAACCTAAAACTGATATTTTATAAAAAATAAAAAATATAAACTTATTAAAATTACATGTAGAATGAAGTTTGACAAATTTGTGTCCTAGTTCATTCTAGATGTGAAAAATTATACTTCTATTTATTAATTTATATATTTTTAATTTTTTAATTTATGATTCTGACTTGGCATATTAAGAGGTTATCGCGTGCCACTACCGAATTGGTTATCAATAGCACATCAATATAAACTAAATATATTAGTACGAAGATATCAACTTCAATAGTAGAATATAAATTCATATACCAATTAAATAAAAAAATAGATACAAAATTAAAAAACAAATATTAAACCTTAGAAAATTAACTAAAAAAAATCTATTGATTTCAGTGAACATTTTATTACGAAAAAAATTCCATCAAGTATAGTCAAATGATGTCAGGTTAATTTTTAACAATTGAACGTATTTCCGCACTATAAAGCCACAGCAGTCCAAAATCAGACAACTTTTATCTATTTAACATTACTTATAGTTACGAAAGGACTTTTCCATTAACAAAGCGAACTCCCAGAACCAAAACCAACAATTTTAAGACCCGCGCTTTCTCAGTTTCTATTCACTGTCGCCCCGCCCTTTTCCAGCTCTGCGCTCTCCTCTCTTATATTTTCTCTTCTCCTCGCCCAAATCAAAATAAAAATAAATTAAAAGGAAAACAGATTAAAATTAAAGTTAAAATGAAGCGCGTTTTCGAGGAAATCTCTGACGAAGAATGGGAGAACCACTCTTTCAAGCCTTCTCGTGTTTTGAAGAAAAACCCTAATCCTCCTCCAATTGAGTCTTTCGCTTTCAATTCCCAAACTCAGGCTAGTTTTTCCGACCAAAGCAGCGATGATTGTGTCGAAATCGAACATTTGGCTGATGATTCCAACTTGGAAGACGACGTTGAGCCCGAGGATGCCGGGCCGGTCAACCTTGCGCGTCGATTCATCGTTGATGAAGACGATGACGACGAAGAAGATGGTGATGGAAAAGACGGCAATGAGAATGCTTTTGAGGAGCTGTATGACATTGAGTCGAGTGAAGAAGAGCAATTGCAAGAGGATGACGTGGTGGGGAAGGCGTTGCAGAAGTGTGCGAAAATATCTGCGGAGCTACGGAAGGAGCTGTATGGGAGTTCCGGTGCTTCTTGCGAACGATACGCCGAAGTAGAAGCTTCTTCAGTGAGAATCGTTACACAGGTATTAAAAAAGCTTAAGGCATTCTATTTTTCTGTTTGGTTACTGAGAAAATTGAGGAAGGAAGGCCGTGATCACTTGCATTCTTATATATATATATAATCAGAATGCTTTATGAAGTTGTAAAAGGTTGTAGTAAGTTTGAGGGAGCTAAATTTAGCGAATTTTGTGATTATGATTTTTGTCTAATCTTTAGTTTAATGAAAATCACCAATAGCTTTAAATTTCATTTTTATGTTCATTTTAGGGGAGCCGGTTATTTTTTATATACTGCATGACAAAATTTGGGGAATGTATTATATGCGTTGTCTTTTCCACATCAGCTTCGTTGTTTCCTAATAGACTTGTCTATAAATTGGAATATTTCTTACTCTTGCAGAATGATATTGATGCAGCATGTGCAGTGGTGGATCCGGAATTTCAGCCAGTTCTCAAGCCATATCAACTGGTTGGTGTAAATTTTCTTCTTCTGTTGCATAGTAAGGGCATTGGTGGAGGTACTTGTTCTAATCTTTTGACATCATTGATGGGCTGTATATTTCTAGGTCTTTTTTATTGATTTAGTACCTAAAACAAGAAATCGTAATTGTTTGTGGGGATTTGATAAGTTACTGAACATATTTCTTTTCACCTGAGAAGAAAAAAGCTTCGCTCACCCTTAAGTGTTGTTATTGGCCTACATTCTTCAAGTACCTTTGAAGATTGTTAACTGTAATTGGGTGATTAAAGTTAAGATGAAGAAAAGAGACATAAAATTCTTAACTGTGGGTTGTATTATCCATTCTTCTGTTGCATAATAAATGCATTGACCTTTGTCAATCACTTTCTTGAAATGTATCAATCGCTTTTGTGGCAAAGGAAGGAGAAGGAAAAGATAAGAACCTTGAGTGATAGTAGCTTAGCGGAGTTAGATAATATGCAGGCTCTATACTCTTAGCTTTTGAGGGAATGATATTGAACTTGTTAAGTTTAAGAAAGTATGTGAAGATCTGTTAAGATTCGTACTTGTTTCAGTTAGTTTCCAATTTGATAAGAAGATTGTGAAAAGAATTTGTCAAGGTTGAGTCTTATTGCTGAATTTGATGTTGAATCGGCCAAACAGGGAATGGTTGTTCATTTTTCTTTATGATGCCATGTACTATGTTAATAGGTAAGTAATTTGGCATTCCATATTTCTTGTTTTCTTATGAGTGCAGTACATAAATACTGATTGCTTTTGCAGCCTCTATTTCATATAATTTGGAAGGACAATTACAACTTTTTGTATATGTGCAGCTATATTGGCAGATGAGATGGGTCTTGGGAAAACCATTCAGGTACTTCAACTCTAAGTTCTTGCCCTTGATAATCCTCTGTATTTGGTTTTTATCAGACTAAATTGCTTTTCTCTACAGGCTATTACATATCTGACTTTGCTGAAACATCTGAAAAATGATCCTGGTCCTCATTTAATAGTTTGTCCTGCCTCACTTTTGGAAAACTGGGAAAGAGAACTTAAGAAGTGGTGCCCCTCATTTTCTGTACTTCAGTATCATGGTGCTGGCCGAGCATCTTATTCAAAAGAGTTGGGTTATTTGTCCAAAGCTGGATTGCCACCTCCATTTAATGTTCTTCTTGTGTGTTATTCACTTTTTGAAAGACACAGGTATACTCTATTGTTAACTGGGTTTTTATGTTTGTGTTCTATACTATCTGCCTGTCTGTGTGTGTTTGACTTTTTTATTATTGGTTTTCACAGTGTGCAGCAGAAGGATGACCGTAAAATTCTGAAACGATGGAAATGGAGCTGCGTGCTAATGGATGAGGCCCATGCTTTGAAGGACAAGAACAGCTACAGGTGGAAAAATCTAATGTCAGTTGCTCGAAATGCAAAGCAGCGTCTTATGCTAACAGGCACACCACTGCAAAATGATTTACATGTACTATTAGTATTACCTTTACCTCCCTCTCCTAAAAATAATTCTAAAATCTGAAAGTATTTAAGTAAATAATGGTTGCAGAGCATTGTGGCCATATTGTGCAGCATGTGAGTGATATGGTTAACACTTAACAGTTAGTAAAGTTGAATTTAGTGCTGAAGCATTAAATTTCATCAATTAAAAACTACAACCTTAATGAACTTGATTTTGTCAGAGATAAATTAAGTGATGGAAAAAGAATACAAATGCTTATTAATGGGTAGTGTGCGTTATGACAACTATGTTTCTACTCAATGAATCATGCACTAAAATTTTGTTTTTCATTATAAAGTTGTTCATCTCTTAATATTTCATATATTTTCTTACTGTCAATGGAATCTCCAATTTTTGTAAGAAATGCATGTCCTTTGATTATAAAAGCTTCTTGTAAGAAAATTTTATCACTATAAACGCCGGTGGTCTGAGAAGCATTGGAAGGTATTTTTATTTAACATTCTTCTGAGTCCACATGTTACATTGCTGTTGCTAAGTGGCTGGATTTTTTGTTGCAGGAGCTGTGGTCTTTGCTAGAGTTCATGATGCCCGACCTTTTTGCCACTGAGTATGTAGATCTGAAGAAGCTACTAAATGCAGAAGATAGGGAGCTAATTGGTCGTATGAAGTCCATCTTGGGACCATTCATCTTGAGGCGTTTGAAATCAGATGTGATGCAGCAGCTTGTCCCAAAGATACAGCAGGTAGATGCTTCTTGCTCTTTTGTTTTAATCCGATAATGAGTTTTTCTTTCCTGAGGAATTTTGATTTGAAAAGTCCTTTCACTATTAGAGGAGTTTAAGCATCACTTCTGCAGGTTGAGTATGTGATTATGGAAAAGCATCAAGAAAATGCTTATAGGGAAGCTATAGAAGAGTATCGTACAATTTCACGAGCACGCATTGCAAAGTTATCAGAACCTGACTTGAATAATATCATTGGGGTTATTCCTCGGCGTCAGATCTCTAACTATTTTGTTCAGTTTCGCAAGGTGCTTCTTGTTTTTTCTCCTCTACATGCAGTTAATTTGAAATGGGTTCCCAGTTCTTAATCCTAATTTCTTGTTTTGAACTAATTTAGATTGCAAATCATCCATTATTAGTGAGGCGAATATATGATGATGATGATGTTGGTCGCTTCGCTAAAAGGTTACATTCTATTGGTGTTTTTGAATGTACCTTGGACAGAGTAGTTGAGGAATTAAAGAATTACAGTGACTTCTCCATTCATCAGGTAATTCTTTCTTTGACGTTCTGTTTTTCTTTAAAGACTAGCATACTTGCTTCATTTACCATTTGTAAGTATGTATGATTAATCTTCGATTGTGTTCATTGTTTAGTTCTTTCTCAACAAACTAGTCATATAATGTTTACATCTAATAAAAAGTTCTTATGAAGGCATTAACTGAAAAGAAGGTATTTGAAATATTTTTGAATTGGAAATAGAATTATTTGATAAAGTTGGAAAAGTAGATTAGGATTAACAAAGGAGACTGGTAAATTCAAGAAAAGGATTAGAATATCTGTGAATTATTCAGATTGCAGGTAGGCTGCTGTCACTCTTCATTGTATTGCCGTGTTCCTGTAGTTTTGTTCAGTTTTCTTCCCGCTCCTTTGTTTGAATACTCTTATGTTTTAGTTTTCTTTTCTACAATTAACCATATTGTCCCCTTTAGCTGTGAATGGATTTTAAGTTGGTGGTAGTAAGATGATGCTGTCAGGTTGATCCAACCTAAAAGCTAAAGTTCTGTGGTGAGTGCCTGAAATAGGTTTCAACTGCAACATATTCTCTTTGTAGTTTGTACTAGTTTGTTGCTTTTGAAAGTGTTCACCACGTCTGAGCCCAGTATTGGCTCTATGCCCGAATCAAAATGAGGAAACCCTGGATTTGAACCATATTCTAAAAGCTAGCTTATTTTTGTAAGTTTGTGCTTGAGGATGTGGTTTTAAATTGCTGAAAATTTCAACAATGGTGTATGTCAATGTTGTTTTTGTTATGCTAGTTCTTGAGGTGCCTCTGCTCTACGTTCATTATAGATATATCTGGTATTCCATATTGGATCCTCTTTTTTCTTTGAGCCAAAACCTTTTTATTCGATTTAAGGTTGAAGCACATTAGTTGATATGATGTTGTGGAATCAGGAACTGATTGCCGAAATTGTAGGTTGGTGAATTGTAGCCTTTGATATTCATCACAACCGAGCTTAGTCACCCATAGATATGGTTTTGCCATGCATATCTTGTTGAGCATGCTGATATCTACTTGTCAAAGGTGATGAGAAGTTTAGCTTGAATTACTGCATGAATAATAAATAAGCAGAGGTGGGAATAAAACACATACCTTATTTGAAGCTTTATTTTGGACGGCTTGTTTGGTTACAAGTTTAACAAATTCCTGGTTTGAATTCATTGAGTGTTTGTTTGAATCCTAATCAGACCCTAATGAATCTAGTGAACTACAAATTATCGCCCGTAATGATTCCCATCTTTTATGCAATTCATCCCAAATTTTACTCATTTTAAGCCTTATGTTGATAGCGTATTATTGCACAGGATTTTGAAGATTCTGATGAACCTCTGTATTAAATACAGAGACATTGTTCTTTCATTCTATTGCCTCTCTTTATCATTGAATGCTTTTAAGTATTGAATGCCGACATTCCAATTATTCTATGCTTTCATTTGAAAATGCCCATCTTTTAATCGAGATATCAAGGTTGGTAAAACCATCACTGCTCATAGTTAAACTTATCTTTCCAAATAGAATTTGTCTATTTCAACTATAACAAGTGGATAAATAGACTGCTGCATGTACATTCTGTATCACTAGCATTGTATGTTCTGTAATTATTGCCATTGGTGTGGTGGCTCAAACTTTATGTATACATTACCATTGATTCTTTTTCTCTGCATAAAGACTAGGGTTTTATTTCAAGCTTATGATGAAAAGGCTTTTTGCATATTTGAAACTAATTCTGACCTAAATCATAAATTCTTTCTGTTCTAGTTTTGGCATTCATATATTTTCTTTGAACATCCTTATTACAGCTTTTACTTCGTTATGGAATTACTGGTGGTAAAGGAACTCTTTCTGATGAACATGTTATGCTTTCTGCTAAATGCCAGGTATCTTTTTATTTCTTCTCTCTTTTTCTTCCAAAATGTTATTCTTCATTTACATTCAACTCTCTTTTGGTGCCAGGCATTAGCAGAGCTTCTCCCTTCACTCAAGAGAAGTGGGCACCGTGTTCTGATTTTTAGCCAGTGGACATCAATGCTTGATATCTTAGAGTGGACTTTAGATGTGATTGGGGTTACATATAGACGGCTTGATGGAAGGTGATGCTTTACGTTTGCTTTGTTTAAACGTTTCATTTTCATTTGTGGCTAAAAGCTTTGGTCTTCTTTTTCCAAGTTTGATTCCACTTTTTTAATGTAAGGCTTAACTGATGCAGGACTTTTTAGTTGGCATTTTACTTGTATACACAGTTGTTCTTGTTTTCTTTTTACAAAGCTTCCATTATATCAGCTGAGCTTTAAATTGTATCTTACTTTGCAGCACTCAGGTGACCGATAGGCAGACTATAGTTGACGATTTCAATAATGACACTTCTATATTTGCGTGTCTGTTGTCCACGAGAGCTGGAGGGCAAGGTTTGAACTTAACAGGAGCTGATACTGTAGTTATTCATGACATGGATTTTAATCCACAGATAGACCGACAGGCTGAAGATCGCTGCCATCGAATTGGCCAAACAAGGCCAGTTACCATATACAGGTAATTGGAAACACCCTTTGTTTCACTTTACATTGCCTTCCCTAGTCCCTCCCTGTTTCTTCTCATCTCTCTTTGTGAAGTTCTAGTTCATACTTTAGTGAATGTATGCTCAAATCTTTTCCAGGCTGGTTACGAAAGGTACAGTTGATGAGAATGTTTATGAGATTGCAAAAAGGAAGTTGACTCTTGATGCAGCGGTGCTAGAGTCTGGATTGGATGTAGGCAATGAAGATGACACATCTGAGAAAACAATGGGGCAGATATTATCATCCCTACTTATGAGCTAGAACAAGAGTATGTGAAATTTTGGGGTTTTTTTTTTTTTTTCAGATTCTTTATACTTATGTTGCACCCATTGTTGTATCAGCTATGTTGATCTTGATAGTTAGGGTCACTTGGGGGGGAGGGGGAGGGGGGAACCTTCAAATTGTTAGGGTATGTCTTGCATGGGTAATAATCAACACCGAACTCTCAACATCAATGTACCAGCATATCATTGAGAACTATTAAGAGGAAGGGACCGGTATCATTTGGTGGCTGTAGAGTTCAAGTTTCAAATACCTATCTCCCAAATCGTCTCTTTTTGTTCTTTTTTCTTTTCAACATGAAGAGCATATTAATTGATTATGATCTTATACTATATCTGCCATAGCAAAGAACATTAGTATCATTATGTCGAAATGTCAAACTTAAAGAGAATGATAGTTAATTTTAATGGTACGTTTGTGTACTTATATGTCTTTTGGGTAAACTAGTCATGGTTGGAACTAGTGGTCCACGAAACCATAACTATCAATGTCCTTTCAATGTGGTCATGACTCACAAGCATAGAAGCGAGCACCGAAGCACCCAAATCATATATTATATATTTTGGTCAAAATATCTAAAAATGTAGAGAATTTCTCTCCTCCATGTAATGTTCCCCGAAAACTATAATTTTCAATGTCCTTCCAATGTCACCATCGACTAGCAAGCATCGAAGCACTCAAATTATATATATTATATATTTTGCTCAAAATATTTAAAAAAGTTAAAGAATTCTTCTCTTTCCTTGCCTCGCTCCCTCTCTCTCTCTCTCTCTATATAACACTACTATATCATTTCTAGTAATTTAGAATTTTAAGATAGCATACATTTATTCAATTTTATTTCAATTTCTTGTACTTTCTTAGCAATTTCCATGTCATGATCTTTTCTCTCTATATATTAGACCATTTTAGTAAATTCGAATTTTTAAGAGGGCTTATATTCAACTTTATTTCTAATTCCTGTACTCTTTTAGTGTCTCTCTAGTTTATTTCCTTTAACTCCATTTAACTTTTAGAAAAAATATTATAATAATAATTTCAATTCGTTTTTTCTTAGTTTAAACTTAAATAAAATAACTTTTATTTTCTTTCTTAATGTTCATTATAAAATTAAATTAATATAATTACAATTGAATATCTAATTTTAATAATTTCAATGTCAACATTTTACTTCATATTTCAGCTTTAATTTAATAATTTATTTAAGTATTTTTAACCTTTTATTTTTTTTAAAGAAGATAATAATATGGTTTGAGACTAAAGTATAATCTAAATATTATATATATTTATATATCTTTATCTCTAACTTTTTTTCATTTGACAAAGGCAAAGCCACACAAGCCGAAACATCAAATTAACTTGCATCCAAAATTATAAAGTTATGAATATCACCGGAATAATCCATATCAAAATCCAAATTACAACAATTTTTAAGCGACCAATTACAAAGGAAATCAACCACTTTTTTACAGCATCTATTGATTCATCTAATATCAAAAGCACTAAAAGGAACACTTATGTTTTGAACCTCCTTAATCCGGTGCCCAAAAAACGTGATATCGGCCCGAGCCTTTCGGACTCTATTGACAACACTTGTGCAGTCCATCTCAAAATTAACCTTGTTGAGATTGAGGCTTCGAGCAAAGCTAATACCTTCAATCATTGCATCCAACTCAGCCCATTCCGAATTAACAACTCTATCTTTAAACATACCTCTGTCCCTTAAAACAAAGCCATTTGAGTCTCTAATAATAATGCCCAGCCCGGTCCCCCTTTTTTTCACAGCAACATCGACATTTATTTTAAAAAACCTTCCATCGATTTTTCCACTTGCGGACAACTCCTAATTCAAATAAATTAGATCAATCTAAACCTTTTAAATATATTTTAAATAAATAGGTACATTCGCAAATTCTTTCTAGTTCAATAAATTACATTTTAAATTTATGTTATTTTTTTAATTACAAGTTTTAAGTTGGCTTTAAACCTTAATTAACAACTTTTTCCCCAAAAATAACGGTCATTTTAATATTCTAACTTTTATAATAATACAATTAATCACATTAACTTTTCATTTTAATATCTTTAACTTTTATAATAACACAATTGATCACATCAAGTTTTCATATTTTTCATTATTTTTGTATGTAATCGTTTATGAAGTTTAATCTCTATATAAACTTACCATATGCTTGACCAAAATCTCATCAAACATCGTTTTACAAAATATCCTATACTTTCAAGCCTTTTTCATCAAACATCATCAAATATCATCACAAGTTTTTCTTCTAGCCCTGCAATGGTGTTGTTCACCCATGCATGACCACTGGAAACCTCGAAGTCAACCCTTGAATCTCGGTTGACAAATAGTATTTTTTAAAATTTTATTATTACAGTTTAATTATTATTTAATGTACAAGTAATTTTAATTATATACACTTATATATTTATATATAATATATTTTCATATTCAATATATATAATATTTCAACTCCTTTCGAAGTCTTTATATAGAGAAATTAGAGTTTTTTAAAGTTCAGGATAATTTTTTAATTTTCCATCACATAAACTCTAAATTTGTACCTAATTTTATCTTTAGTTTCTCCTTTTCATTCTATTTTAAAAACTTATAATTTCCTGATAAAATTGTTTTACTATTATGGATACAAAAAAATATCATGTTAGGATTTTCTGCGAGCTAGTTTTATTAGAGCGAAATTTTATTGATTTAAATTTGAAATTTTCTATTATGCAATGGATTTAGTTTCTCAATGGTTATTTGAGAATTTAAAAGTTAAGTTTACTTTTTGGTAATTTCTTTTCTATGTTACAAATCTGCCTTTGATTTTTTTTTGTTACAATTTGTAATTGTAAATGTAATTTGATCTCAAGAAAAACACATGGATTAAAACTTATAAACTATCTATTCATAACGAATATGGTTTTTGTAATTTTTTAAAATTAATAATATTAAATTGGTTAGACTATATTTTGTATGATAAATTTTTTGAGATTATGGGCTTTTTAATTTTTATTTTATTTACAGTGGCTTTAATTGGTTTTGGAAGTTAGTACAACTGATTTTTATTGAAAATTATTTGAATTTATTTCCCTTTTTTATAAAAAAATATAAAATAATTACTACTTAGTATTATAATAAAAATAATTCGACTTGGATGATCCAAGTATTAAAAAGGAGCCCACCTTCATGATAGGAGACTGTACTGAAAACATCCAAGTTTTTTATTATCTTCTTCCTCTCTTCCTTGACCAGGACACCATTTCCCTCCTTATCTTGAACTCCGTTGATATTGTGTATCAACAATTGTTGCGGCGAGCGTGGAATAACTCTAGGAATGTTGTTTACCAGATCATCGACTATGAACTTTAGAAAGATAAGGGCACGTCCAGGAATTATGGCTGCATAGGGTGACTGGGAGGATACATGCATGGCAATATCTACCAAACGGGGGAAAAAGCTGGAATTGATGATCGGAGATATTGTAATTGAGTTTCACCGAAGAATCAAGTCATGTCTGATGGGTATTCTAATTTCAGGAAGATTGATGATATTTTTGAAGGCGCTTGTGGAAACGCTACAACCAGGGCTTCTGGGCTGAAATCGGCTTCATTTGTGAACCAGGGAAGAAACAACCAATCTTGTAGGTTGCGTCCTGTGCCTGCTCGCTTGTGGATATCCTATGCAGCCAAACCAGAGACTGTGGATTAGGTGTGCGAAATGGTAAGGGAACAACTAGCTTTGTCAAGTGACAACCCTGTCACTGGGGCATAAAAATTTTCTAATCTTGGAGCTGATTCTGTTGATACGGTATTCCCTCAACCCCTCAATAATCACTGATTCGTTTTCTGAGTGCCAAGCTTTTTCCCTTTTCTTCTTATTTGGGTAAATGTAGGGTACAGAATCATGGATCTCATGCATTTATTTGAGTTAGAATGAAATTTTGCTTATCTGTATGTTCATGCTCATGTCTATATATGTATCCTTGAAATTATCCATTTTTCTGTAATTAATCTTAATTCATTCCTTGAATTTGTTTAGGATTGAAGGTGAAGGTGTATGTGTGTATATATATATCTGCCTTCATCCTTTCTTACTGCTAATTTCTTTGAAAATCGTATATATTATCCTGCTTATGATTTCATTTCCAGTATTGTGCACAAGGCTTGTGCTAAACTGTGTTGGTAGGGGGTCTAATTAATTATAACCTAACAGTTGTCACCATGTAACAATTAGCTTACCATGTATAATTTATTATTAGTATAAATAATGAGTTCCATATATATTCCATAATACTCTCGTTTAGTTCAGAAAAATTAACCAATCCAAGTTGATAACTGAATTATAGAAATTTATCTCTGCAAATTGATTATGTAAACATGATAGATAATGAATCTTATTAAGCTTCGTCCTGTTTGATTCTTGTCTGCCTTTTTCTTTGATTTATTTTGTTATGTTGTCTGCATTTCATCCTAATTTGGTCAATTGGAGTGAATTACTATGCGTCTGATGTACTAATTGCTTTCTAATTGTTAAAAATGTGTTATAAAATTTTCTAATGAGCAACATTTGGAACCAAGGACTCTTGTCATATATTTGCTAGAAATGAACTCGTGTATATTGTTGATACGAGATTTGATTGGTTGTCCCCATTGTTTTATGCACCTTCTTCTTGGGAAATTGTTTCCTTCATGGTTTGATTTCTGGATAGTTGATGATCCTATGTTTGGTGGTTGTTTGAGATATATGCTTGTTTCTTTGGAAAGTAACAACTCTGCTCTTTTAACTGTATGCTGTCAGTTTGTGTTTACTACTTTCAAAGCTATCCAAGCAACATGCATAACCTTTGCCAAAAAATTTTTAGAATAATTTAAAATGATTTGATGGAGAAACTAACTCTCCTCATTTACATATGGACATGAGCCTGATATAGATTTTGCTTTATTTATCTGCATGCTGATAGTTCCCATCCTTCATTTGAATATAAGTATACGGAATGAGTTTTTGTATACGCTAACATTTTGCAGGTAGAATCAAATTAAATCATCTATGGTAGATGCTATTCTCCCTACTCTTCTCCCCTTTGCTTAAGTTCATGTCATGTACTACTGCTTACCTTATGTCACGACCTCATACTTTTACTTAGTATTGGTGATGTATGTCAAATTTTGTTTCTTTGATATTGTATTTGTCGGTACCAACTGCATGTTTGTCGGCTTGTATTCCGTTGCACGCACACTTTGATGACTTCAGATATATAATGCCTTTGTTTTCCTCTTAATAGTGGTTGCATTTTGGTTGATTTATGGGGGGTGTTTTTATGTTGTAAATCACTTGGGTCGACTTTGCTACATTCTTAGATGTTTTCACAGTGCTTTGATTTAGTTTAGATGATAATGGTTTTCTGTTGTGGGGTTTTAATTGCTAATTCAAGGTAATTAGTGGTGGGTTTTTAGTTAACCAAAGGACTACCTTTTAAATTTAGAGTTGGTTTCCCAATATTACATAAGAGAAACGAAGTTGTTGTCAGCCTATTATTCTTCAAAGGGGATTTGTGGAAAAAACTATGGCAAATCCTGATTGATGATATCCTCCAAAGCTGTTTTTCTTTAACCTATTATTTCTGTGCTTTCTATACTTGCACTTTTAAGTAAAATCAATTAAACATGATACAAGTTAACTTGCTATCTTATTCTCATCATCCCCATCTTGAGCCCCTTTTGGCTTTTACGTTGTATCGTTGATCATGGGAAAGATGACTTTAGTTTCCTACTTCTATTTTCTTCTTTATTGCCTTGCAATGCGAAACAAGGATGTTTTTGTTTTTAATGATGCATGCTTCTTGACTGATTGTTGATTAGTTTCTGCATTGATCACTAAGGCTTGCAGATTTAAGATTGCGACAGGGATTTAAATAGCGGTCCGATATCGGAATAGCGGCCGCTATATAGCTGTAGTGGCGTCGTCCGAAATCGCTATTGCTAAAAATAGGGTGTGAAGTGGAGTCACACTGATAGCGGTGGCTCGCGGCCGCAATTTAACGGGTAACGGCCAATTGCGGGAATAACGGGCCGCTATTCTCGTTATTTTCCGTTACAGTGGTTAAAGCAGCATCAGATTGGAAAAGACCCCTTCTTTTGAGCAAGAGTGAGTAGTAGCTAAGATCTTAAGGTTTTCAGCGTACTCGTTGTCCATGGTTGGGTCGATTCTACCGGGGTCGATGGAATTGTACAATCGGCGCGAAACAGCTGGGCAATGGGATATGCTGATTGTATGACCACCTGAAAAACAAATGAGACCACTTTGAAGAGCTGAGAAGCCTGAGACAATTTCCCCAAAGGAAAAGTGAAGCAAGGATGAAGATGATGAGCCATGAAGTGACAGTGATGAAGTTGAACTGATATACTTGAAGCAATATACATGTTGCTGTTGAAACCAGAACAAATGTTGCACACTTGCACCCACTTTCTTTCTATTGAAATATTTTTGAAAGAAAGTAGTTTGGGGGTGTATTTCCTTTGTGTTTTCAAGAAATGAAACGTTGAATTTGTTGATTGAAAAAATTAAGTGAAGAATAAAGAGGAGTTTGTTTGATTTATACGTGCATAAGTGTAGAGAACAACGTGGAAGCCATGCAACAGTCGGTAAAATTGGAGAACTAAGTGGTCAAGTTAAGCCCTTGGTTACTGAAGAGAGTAAGAAGAGTAGTGAAGTTGTGGAAAGGGCTTGGAATGTTTTACAATAAGTTGTGCGAATTTTAAAAAAAAATTCACGACCGCGATACCTACAATGACCGCAATAGCTACAATGACCGCAATAGCATCTGTTATGTCCGCAACTGCGATAAACGCGGCCGCGACTGAAAATGCGACCGCGACCGCAATTTAAATCCTTGGATTGCGACCCTCTATTTTCTAACAACTCGCTGATCTATGTTCATAGTTGATTTTTTTTATGGTTTGTTGATTTAAGATCGTGACCCTCAGTTTTCTAACAGTTCGCTAACTTATGTTCACAGCTGATTTTTTTACGGTCCGCTGATTTATGGTCGCGACCCTCGATTTTCTAGTAGCTTGCTGACCTACGATTTTTTTATGGTCCGCTTATTTAAGATTGTGACCCTCGGTTTTCTAAAAACTTGTTGACCTACGTTCACAATTGATTTTTTTACGGTTCGTTGATTTAAGATCGCGACCCTTGGTTTTCTAATAGCTTGCTGACCTACGTTCACAGTTGTTATTTTTTATGGTCCATTGATTTAATATCACGACCCTCGGTTTTCTAATAACTCGTTGACCTACGTTCACAGTTGATATTTTTTATGAATTAAGATCGAGACCCTCAATTTTCTAATAGCTCGTTGACCTACGTTCACAACTGTTATATCTTACGGTTCGCTGATCTACAAGCGACGAAAATCCCTTTTTTTTTCCTATCTCTATCCTGATGAGCCGAAACCAAAGCTCTTATTCTTTGTTGAGTAATAGTTCGAGTAAGTCTTGAATGAGCCCATCGAAAGCGTAATGCAAATAAACTAATTTTTTTTCGATGTCTACGAGCTATATATCCTCGTTTAATTCTGGTCATTGAATAAAAGAAATTTTGATGAATAACTAATTCTTTCTTTCAGTTATTCTTTTCTAGTCTTTTAATAACAAAACTGATTCTTCCAATGTATAAAATAAAAATTCCAAATGGCTTTTGCTACTCTAACCGTCCCGACCATGATTTTTTCTTTTTTCTAAGCATTTCATTTCACCTTGAAATAAGAAATTGTATTAATACTAGGTATCAAAAAAGCATATTAACTAAAATAAAGGCGTAAATAGAAATGGATAAATAAATAGTGGGTTCTATTATTTCTATGGTTACTTCTTAAACGGTGAGGTCCTCTCTATACACCGGAGCTTATTCTTTCATTTAATTGGTAACTTGTACAGTTCACACTCTTCGGCTCTACTCATGAATTTTCCGATAATAGATCTTTCACAACGAGATCTATCTTATCTGATAACGGCATGTAAGGATGAGGATTAATTGGGCGGTGACCTGTTAGTCCGTTCTTTGCAAGAGTCGAAGTATAATCTTTTTGCTTTTTAAATAGGATTTTTCTCGCTTAATGGATAAGCATTTGCTACCAATGGGGAATTTTTTCTCATCTTAAATTTCAAGATTGGATTTGCGCCAATGGGAACCATAAATTTCATACACAATAGAATGATATGGTAGATCTATCTTTTTTAGATAGTGAACGGACGAACCCCGTTCTATTCATTAGTACGGATCGTTGATACTGAAAAAGTTGTTTCTTTTTTCTCAGCCCATGATCTGAACAAGTCGCAGATACACCCTAGTACATGTTCCTCAGCACTGAGGACATCCCCCAAGAGTAGGGGATTTCGTGACATTTCTAATTGGCTTTCTTGCATTTCTAATAAGTTGTTTAATAGTTAGCATACTGAATCATATCCATAATAGATTGGTTTAGATCGATTCTAACCAGATGATTCTAAATTACTTCATTTTCTATTTAATAGATTAATAAAATATTAACCCCTTAGGCTTAAGTTAAGAAGGAAAGAAAGAAAGGGATTAAATCAATTTTAATTAAATTGTGGATTGGTGTTAAATCGTTGCTATTGCTATTTGTTATTTAACTTATTTAACCACTACAAGATCCACAATTCCATGAGCTTGGGCTTCTGTTACTGACATAAAAATATCTCTTTCCATGTCTTCGAATACAATCTATAGGGGCTTGCCCGTTTTTTGTACATAAACCCTTGTGAGGCTTTTGCGAAGTTTTAGTAGTTCTTCCACTTCCAAGATAAATTCTCCTGTTTGTGCATCATAAAAAGAACTAGCAGGTTGATGGATCATTATCCTGATGATATAACATAATAAAAGATTCTTCTAACTCACATAATGAGGCAAGAAGAGTAGCTAAAAATAGCTAAAGAATAATAAGAAAAAAAGATAGAATTGAACAACCGTACAGGCATTTTTTGTGCATTGCATACGACTTTACAATGAAATTCTCTTTTTTCTTTCATCGAAAAAAGAAAAAGAGAAAATATAGAGAGCGTCTATTAGACTCAGATCACTAAATAATCCAATTACCACCCTTCTTTTTTTTCTTTTTTTTTTTCGAAAAAGTTCAAAAATACTATGATGGCTCTGTTGCTTTATATATTTATTTTGTCTGTAATTCAACAATCCCAAAGTTTTTTTTATTATTTTCAAAAAAAAGAAAGAAAAAAATAGTCTTTTTTTTTCGTACTATTTTATTTTATAACATAAATATTGTTATAAATATTGTTAATAGCCTTTGGTGTGAAAAGAAAAAAAGTTTGTGACGCTGAGATGGGCTAATGAAAGCTAAGATAAGGCCACAACCCTGGTTTTCTGATAGCTCGTTGACCTATGTTCACAACTGATATTTTTATGGTCTGTTGATTTAAGATCACGACCCTCGATTTTCTAACAGCTCGCTGATTCACGATCACGACTGTCGTTTTTAAAGCTTGCTAATTTCTTCAACAAGGGGACAGATCTTTACTTATGAAAAATGTAGTTTGCGTTATTCTGCAATATAGTTTTGACTCTTGAACCATACTATCGGAGAACAAAATTTGCTCCATAAAGTTTTAAGTTAAAGCTTATATAGTACGTCTGAAATTACAAGCTTCACACGTGTGAGCTTGAGTCACTTTATAATTTTTCTTTGACAAGGTGGGGGACAAATTATTATATATGATTATAATAAAAATTATTTGACCCAAGATCCAACCTGGGATCTGACCCGATATACCCATGATCTAAGTACTAAAAAGGAGCTCATCTTCATGATCGGGGGATGGTACTGAAAACACCCCATTTCTTTTATGATCTTCTCTTTACTCCTTGACCACGACACCATTTCCTTCTCCATCTTAACCTTTGTTGATACAATATCAACAAAATGCATTTGGAACAAAATTATAGAATATTTTGACAAATACTTTTTGTACATGGAGTCTTCGGATATCATTGATATGTTTAAAAAAAAAGAAAATACTAGTTTTGGTGTCTTTAGCATTTTTGTAATGTGTATATTAATTTTCAATATAGTTATACTGAAATACCCTTTGATGTGTTTTTTTCGACTACAATGTTATGTATTATACCGGCAAGTAGAAAGGTGAGAGTGTACTCAATGACAAACATGCAAGTCTATCTATTTTTAAGAAGTTTATGTTGCACTTACAAAATGGTGGATACTCTTAAAAATATTTACGTTTTGTTCATACGTTTGAAAAACATAAATTATTGAATGAATAAAAAATTGATTATAATCTTAACATAAGAAATTATAATACATTTTTAAATATATGCGAACCAAAATTTTGGATGCAATTGAGCATATTATTTATATTTTAAAAGTGTTATTAGGATATGTTATTTTAATATTTTCACTATTGAACATAATATAGAAGAGATCATTATCCTAATTTTGATGAATTTTTCTTTATAAATATGAAAATATAAACATGTTTTCATTTTTATCTACAATTTAAAGAAAATTTTAATACTTAATAGATTTATAAATATGTAGTTTGTATATCATGTAGTCAATTTGTTTGACAAAATAGCACAATTATAAATAATATTATGTTTAGACAATTTCTTTCTATAAAATTTTATCTCTATATAATATAAATTAAATTAAGTGCTAAATTAACAAAATAATAATTATAAAATTAATTGATTAAATATTGAAGGTTAATTATTATAAAAGAAGAGAAAAGAACAAAGAACAATATATATTATTATGAGAATCAAAGAAAATATATCTGAAAATGATATGTTTGTATTATAATAATTAATTAAATGAGTTTGCTTTTGACATTGAGAATAATTATTATTTATTAAAATTCGCAATTATCAACAAAATTTGAAAGCATATTTTGGACATATATATATTATTAGATACTCAAACTATTTTTAATGATTATTCAAATCCAATAATATTAAGATCTGAATATAACTTTTGAAGTCAAGATTCGTCATCAGATATTTATTTTATATGAATATTTTAATTCGAACATATATATATTATTAGATATTTAAACTATTTTTAATGATTATTTAAATCCAATAATTAGAATTAAATTTGAGTATAGCTTTTGAAGTCTTGATTGGTTATAGATATTTATTTTAAATGAGTAGTTTAATTTGAATTAATAATTTTAGATTAAATTTTTCAGAGATAATAATAATTGTAAAATGAAATAATATTTGGAAATTTCATGTAAAATGTTGAAAAAATTCAATCAATAGAAAATCAATATTTGAACAACTTAATTTTTAAACATGTTAGATAACCCACAATAAAACTATTAGATAGAATATTTTTCTCTGAAAAATATAAAAAATAATAAGTAAACAATGACTTACTTATCGTTAATAAAGAATAAATTCAATTGTTTTATTTTATTTTATTTCACTTAAGATTATATTATGCTTTATTAAGTAATGTAGTTATATTCCATATTTAATTTTAAGTATATTCAGTACTATGATGTTAATTACTATTATGTTATTAATTATTTTCATCTATTCATCAATTGTTCATTATAATGTTGTTTATCTTAAATTGTTATTTTATAATATTTATCGTTTAATTATTAAAATAATCATATATTATGAATAAATTATATATAGTCATTCAACTATGAAGGATTTGAATTTAATCATTCAATTATTAAAATAATAAATTTAAACACTAATGTTAATGACATTAATTTTTGACCATTGGTGACAAGCTATTGTGCTTTTGAATATATTCAATTTAAGTCATAATCATTATTGAAATGCAAGTTGTCATCATAATAATTTATTATGATGAAACACTTAAGAGTAGAATATTTTGAGGATTGTATCCTTCAAAGAGAATGTTAGTATCAAGCTAATGCAAATACTAGAATTCACCTAATTCTACGATTAACGATCTAACAAATATCATAGTTATTAATGTAACCAATTAAGAGAAGTATGTACTTAACTAACTAAGAACCTAGCTAGTAATTTAGCTATCTTGAATTTAACCTTCATAGCAAGTATAGAACTAATAATTAGTAGGTTTAATTTGTTAATTTATGATTAAATTTAAACTTGTTGATCTTAAATGTATTGTCATTAATCTTAACCCTCTAAGTATCTTGACTTACCTTGAGAACTAGGGTTCACTATTAGACCGTAGCTCTTGCTAGTAAGCCTAGCCTACACTAAGTCACTCGACTCCTTGTACTTAGCGAGCTAGATTAGTATGGTTAATTAAGATTTCTCGTTTTTTCCTAATTCTAATCATGCCCATGGTTGCCAAATCATAAACATGCATTAAGTTCTCCAAGCTAAGCAAGCAACAATTTAAATCCTCACAACAAATTAAGCATTTAATAATCTCATCACTGATATTGATCACTAGTCACATAAATCATTTAGCCACACTTAGATCTAACATACACAAAGTATTCAACAATGGTAATCAACATTATAATTGCAAAAATATAACATGATTAAGTTAGAAATGTCCAATTAAGTGTAGATCTCCTAATTATTAAGGGCCGAAGCTTGGATCCCTTTACACTTGGCTTATCTAGCAAAGCTTGAGATTAGAATTAAAAAAAAAACTAAGAAAAAATCTTAAATACTAAAGGTTACAAGGAAAATCTAATGGAATTACAAAGTAGAAACTACAAAGGATTAAACTTTTTGCAAAGGAAATAAAAGAAAATGATAAAACTAATAGTCTAGCTTTCTCCTTTGCTCCCTCTCTTTCAATTTTCAGCTGAAAGAAACAGTTTATATTATCAAATTCAAATAAAGAAATTTCATATAAAGATTTTCACTAAATTTTTCGTCAAGCATGAATGTTGTTGCCTGCCATGGGGAATGCCGCAACTGTTAGAGTATGCCCAAAGATCAATCATGAGATGGTTGTAATAACATACTTGATTTATAATGTTTATTAATATAAGACGTCACAATTATTATTTCAGTTTCTTTTTTGTGTGTATAAATAAACTGTTTTATAATAATGTCCTGAGAGTAATATGATTATTCTTAAAAGGTCCTTAGTCAAGTATTATGGTTGGATAGGACAACGATAATGCATTAAGACTAACATGTAGTTGATTGATGATAAAGAGTTGACATTGATATGGAATGTCAAAATCGATGCATGAATATGTGTGTTAGAGAACAACATATTGGACTGACCCGTTATGAGTATGTTTCTTGGATTATTATGTAATTGTCATAACATTACTCATAGTGATTAATATGTATATGATCCTCAGACTTGAGATCATCATAATCCCAACATTGTGAGCTGTATATTTTGATACAGTCAAACATAAACCGTAACTGGTTGTTCTATAAAGGCTGATGTTGGATATACCACGATCTATGTAGAGGGATATGGTTGATCGATATAGGATAAGTCCCTCCTACATAATGGGAGTAATATCTTAGGTCACTTGATTGAGTGAGACTAGAAATGCATGGCCATGCTCAAATAAGCTGATATGAGATGTCATACTTATTTGTATATCATAGTCTACTTAAGATATCAAGGAACATGGAATGGACAATGCAAGTGTGACTATTCCATGACTTGTGTCCAATCTAGAGATAAAGGACTTAAGGATTATTGCATGAAAGGTTATTCATAAAAAGGTTATGTCGAATCATGATTTCTTGTGACTTAGGTAGCAATGATGCATTGCTAGGTGCCATTCATTGTTTGTAACATTGGAATCGTTTTAGTATTACTGCTAACGTTACAAGAACCTACAGGGTCACACCCTATAGTTGAAATGAACGGAATAAAACATAGTTGGTATTGTGTTTGGTTGTCGCTTGAATTAAACTAATTATAGAATTAATTTAATTGGATAATCAAATATCGAACACATTATGCACAAGGTTGTTGTACGCATAATGAGAACATGAATTTGGTTAGTATATAAATTGAAATAAATATATAGTTTACCGAAATCATTATTATAATTAATGTAATTATAATTTTTGGTTTAAAACATAGTTATATTTATTTAATTTCTAGAAACCCTAAAAATAGATATAAAAATATCATTTTTTCTTTACTTGGGGTCTAGCAGCCGTCAAAGTAAAGTTTTTTTCCAACATAATTTTGGGTATTCCTTCCGTTTATTGTCAACTGGATGGATTACGTAGTGGCCGGAGTCACGATAGATTGCGGCTTGGTTCGATAGTAGGTTAGGACGCCGAATATTTTAATTTTTTGCTGCGCTGTAGGGGTGCTGGCGTTCCAACAGTGGTATCAGAACCACTTGTGTGATACATACTCGGGTTTAAATACTTGGGTGATGCAATTGTATGAGATGCATGCTTCAATTTTTATTACGTTTTCGACTGTTGAAATTGTTTAAGAGTAACCTGATAACCATTCCTTTTGACAATGGATTAAATGTTAATCATTGTGTTATGGCCTATTCGGTTTAATGTTATTACTATTAAGTGTTAACAGATTTGTAATGGTGCGACGGTAATGCTTATGGTTTCCAGTAAGATTTAACTGGTTTGTGGAACAAGGGTTGTTCTGGCATGAAACCTCAATGACTAAAATTTCACAAACACGATTCAGTTGATAAAAGTTATCAAATTGTGAGGTTTCATTTGAATGGGGTATGCGGTTTGTACCGCGGGCGCTCCGCCCCGCACCCCTGGTCCATACCACGGGGGCTCCGCCTCGCACCCCTGTTCCTACCGTGGTAGTTCCCGCTTCCTCCGACCGCCTTAAACCCCATCTTTTTAAAGTATATTTTATAATAATTAAACTTGGTGGCCATAAAACTTGAAAGGATATGTTATAATTCACCTTAACAAGACGTTGTATTATGTATGCTATTATTGACATGCACGGTGTTTGAAATGGATAGTTATAGCCCAATGACCCATTTGATAAAAGGTTGTAATTTTATAAATACGGCCTGCGTGTCGTGCCTTACTACTATTCTCTTGTGTTTCTCTTCTCATCTTACTCCCTCGTATGTGAAACGAATTTTTGCATATTGTAATTTTCAAAAGTTGCTGTGGGCTAGATGAGAAGGAAGATAGGCCAACTAGTGTGGATCGATAGCTTGTGAAACGGCTTACACCTTTAGGTTTCCTTTTGGTTCTTCTATTGGCTTGGGTTGCACCACCTTAGTTTATGAGCTATAACTATTGCATTTATTTATTGCTTTATTTATTCATGTATGAGATGCTATGGATGTCTAAAGCATGCCAAATTTTAAATATGTTAAAATTTGATAATAATGAACCGCATTAATTGACGAGATCAATTAAATAGCTAAAAGGACTAAGGTAAACCATAATTGGTGAGATGGAACAACCTTAACAAAATCCCTCTATTAAAATATTAAGTCAATATAGCCTTCCAATTTTGTCCTCATTACGGCCTCGATCAATACTGTGTAGGTTCTGCTAAAGCGAAGTACTAGTATTTATCTTGGTTAAACGCGAAGAATAAACAAGTGATATTCGCTGGTTAAAATTGGTTAATGACTTAACTAGGTTATTCTATTAGGATTAGAAACCTAGAGGCAAGTAATTTGGATAAATCATAAGATGATTAGAGCAAGAGTTGTTCACCAAACTTTAGGAATTACATATGCTGTAATTAGAAGTTACATATGATGTAATTAGGAAGTGTTGCTTACCTAGATAGCCATAATCTTGAGAGTAAAGCCAAAGCTCACTTAATAGGAGGTGAAATATGGATTCTTAACCCACTAGAAATACTTTTCGAGAAAGTCTTTCTGAAACTAATATATGAGGGTTATTAATTTTGTAATAAAATAGTGGGAACATCTTTTAATAAAGTTCTTTTAATGATTGATATAAATTTGATAAATTTACACACGCATATTTTATTGTTGTAGATACATTATGGCTGCAAACACTAATACACTCTCATTGCGATCGGTCCTTGAGAAGGACAAATTGAATGGTTTGAATTTTCTTGACTAGTTCCGTAACTTAAGGATTGTCCTCAAACAAGAACGAAAATTATATGTCATTGAACAATCGGTTCCAAACGAACCACCCGCTAATGCCTCGATGGCTGATAGAGATGCTTACAAGAAGCATCTTGATGACATGGTAGACGTTGGATGCCTTATGCTTGCCGCTATGAATCCAGAGCTTCAGAAGCAACATGAGGACATGGTTGCTTATGAATTGATTGAGCACCTGAAAGAACTTTATCAGGGGCAAGCACGGCAAGAGAGGTTCGATATCTCTAAGGCCCTATTCCATTGTAAGCTGGCTGAAGGAAGCCCAGCAGGACCTCATGTCTTAAAGATGATTGGCTATATTGAAAGCTTGTCTAAGCTTGGGTTTCCATTGAGCCAAGAGTTGGCCACTCATGTTATTCTGCAATCGTTGCCAGATAGCTACAGCCAGTTTGTCCTCAATTTCAATATGAATGAAATTGATAAGACTCTGCCACAGTTGCTTAGTATGTTACGAACTGCTGAAGGCAACATGAAAAAGGTTGGACCCAAGCCTATACTGATGGTCCGTAATAACAAGGGCAAGGAAAAGGCCAAAGTTTAGACAAAACCCAAGGGAAAATGTAGGCCTAAGCCTGGAAAAGTAAAGGCTGCATTGAAACTTAAAGGTGGGGTGGCTAAGGAAGGAAATTGTTTTCATTGTGGTGTGACTGGATATTGGAAGCGGAACTGCCCTATCTATCTTGTGGAAGTCAAGAAGGCCAAAATAAGTGGAACATCTGCTTCAGGTATTTATGTTATTGATATTAATTTATCAACTACTACTTCATGGGTATTAGATACTGGTTGTGGTTCTCACATTTGTACTTCTGTACAGTGACTACAAAGGAGTAGGATTTTGGCTAAAAGAGATGTGGACCTACGGGTTGGAAATGGAGCAAAAGTTACTACATTAGCTGTGGGAACATATAATTTATATTTTCCTAGTGGACTTGGTTTATGCTTAGAGGATTGTTATTATGTGCCCAGTTTGACTAAAAACATTATTTCAATTTCTTGTTTAGACAAAATTGGTTTTGAGATAATTATTAAGAATAATTGCTGTTCCTTTTATCTCGATAATGTTTTCTATGGTTCAGCACAATTGATTAATGGCCTCTATATTTTAGATCAAATGAATCCCATTTACAACATAAATACTAAAAGATCGAAAATAAATGACTTAAAATTAAACTTATCTGTGGCATTGTCGTTTGGGCCACATAAGTGAGGAACGCATATTCAAGCTCCATAAAGATGGTCTCTTGGATTCATTTGTTTTTGAACAATTTGAAGTATGTGAATCTTGACTATTGGGAAAAATGACTAAATCTTCTTTTACTGGTAAAAGTGAACGATCTAGTGATTTATTAGGCCTAATACATTCTGATGTATGTGGGCCAATAAATACACAGGCTAGAGGAGGATTTCACTACTTCATTACTTTCACTGATGATTTTAGTAGATATGGGTATGTCTATCTCATGCACCATAAGTCTGAGTCCCTTGAAAAGTTCAAGGAATTCAAAAATAAAGTACAAAATTAACTAGGAAAAACTATCAAGACACTTCGTTCTAATCGAGGTGGGGAGTATTTGAGCTTAGAGTTTGATGATCTTTTGAAGCAATGTGGGATTGTCTCACAACTTACTCCTCCTAGTACTCCTCAATGAAATGGAGTTTCTGATAGAAGAAATCGAACTTCGTTAGACATGGTTTGATCCATGATGAGTCATGCTGATCTGCCGACTTCTTTTTGGGGACATGCACTTGAGACAGCTGCTTTCACACTAAATCGTGTTCCATCTAAATCTGTTCAAAAGATGCCATATGAGATGTGGACTGGGAAATGTCCCAATATGTCTTTTATGAAAATTTGGGGTCGCGAAGCTTATGTTAAACGTCAGACGTCTACTGAGCTTGAACCCAAATCTGAAAAGTGTGTTTTTGTGGGGTATCCAAAAGAAACCAAAGGATATTATTTCTTTAATCCCATTGAGAACAAAATACTTATTGGTCAGATTAGTGTCTTCCTAGAGAGAGAATTTTTTTCTAAAAAAGGAAGTGGGAAAAAGATTAAACTTAAAGAAATTCGAGAATCACAAAATACCACTGAACCAGAGATAGAACAACAGCAAATTCCACTTGGAATTAAGGAACAAGTAACTGTTGTAGAAACACAACCACCGCGTAGATCTTTAAGAGAATGCCAAGCATCTAAGAGATATGGATTTCTCATTACAACGCATGGTGACATTCTACTTATAGATCAAGATGAGCCTAGGACTTATTAAGAAGTGGTGACGAGCCCAGACTCTGAGAAATGGCTTGAGGCCATGAGATCTGAGATGGATTCCATGTATGAAAACCAAGTATGGACTTTGGTTGACCTACCCAAAGGGTTTAAACCCATAGGGTGGAAGTGGGTTTTCAAAAAGAAAACTGACATGGATGGTAATGTACAAACATACAATGGGCGATTAGTCGCTAAAGGTTTTCGCCAAGTTCATGGTGTTGACTATGATGAAACCTTTTCTCCTGTAGCTATGTTTAAATCCATCAGGATCTTGCTCGCTATAGCTGCATTTCATGACTATGAAATCTGGCAGATGGATGTCAAAACAACTTTCCTTAACGGGAAACTTGAAGAGGATGTGTACATGACACAACCTGAAGGCTTTGTCAATCCAAAGAATGCTAGAAAGGTATGTAAGCTACAAAGATCCATTTACGGATTAAAGCAAGCTTCTCAAAGTTGGAATCTTCGTTTTAATGATGCAATCAAAGAGTTTGGTTTAATAAAAAATGAAGATGAGCCAAGTGTTTACAAGAAAGTTAGTGGGAGCACTATAACATTCTTGGTACTGTATGTGGATGACATACTTATCATAGGAAATGACATACCTACCTTGCAGTCTATTAAGACTTGGTTAGGAAGTTGTTTTTCTATGAAGGACTTGGGCGAAGCCACTTACATATTAGGAGTGAAGATCTATAGAGATAGATCAAGACGACTACCAGGTCTAAGCCAAAGTACATACATAGATAAAGTACTGAAAAAGTTCAGTATGGAAGAATCTAATAGAGGAGTCCTACCTATGAGACATGGTATTTCACTCTCGAAGGAAATGTGTCATTCAACTCCACAAGAGAGAGAACTCATGAGTAAAATTCCATATGCTTCCATTATTGGATCTATCATGTATGCCATGTTATGTACCCGTCCAGATGTCTCATATGCCTTAAGTATGATGAGCAGGTACCAAGTAGATCCCGGTGAAGGTCACTAGACCACAGTCAAGAATATCCTTAAGTACTTAAGAAGAACTAAGGATACACTCCCAATATATGGAGGTGAGGAAGAGTTGAGTGTAAAAGGTTACACTGATGCCAACTTCCAAACCGATAAGGACGATTCTCATTCACAATCAGGTTTTGTGTTTTGCCTTAATGGTGGTGCTGTGAGCTGGAAGAGTTCAAAGCAAAGTACAATAGTCGATTCTATAACAGAGGCCGAGTATATTACAGCCAGTGAGGCAACAAAGGAAGCAGTTTGGATCAAGAAGTTCATTACTGAACTAGGGATTGTACCTAGCATATCAGATGCTATAGAACTCCGATGTGATAACAATAAAGCCATTGCACAAGCTAAAGAGCCTAGATCTCACCAGCGATCCAAACATATACTTAGGCGGTACCATATTATTCGAGAGATTATCGATCGAGGGGAAGTAGAGATATGAAGAGTACCTACAGATGATAACATTGCTGATCCCCTAACCAAGCCTTTGACACAGCAGAAGCATGATCGTCACACTAAGTCGCTTGGTATTGCTCTTAGTGCTAGTGGGAGATTCTTAGAGTATGCCCAAAGATCAATCATGAGATGATTGTAATAACATACTTGATTTATCATATTTATTAATATAAGGCGTTACCATTATTATTTCAGTTTCTTTTTTGTGTGTATAAATAAACTATTTTATAATAATGTCCTGTGAGTTATATGATTATTCTTAAAAGGTCCTTAGTCAAGTATTATTGTTGGATAGGACAACAATAATGCATTAAGACTAACATGTAGTTGATTGATGATAAAGAGTGGACATTAATATGGAATGTCAAAATCGATGCATGAATATGTGTGTTAGAGAACAACATATTGGACTGACCCGTTATGAGTATGTTTCTTGGATTATTATGTAATTGTCATAACATTGCTCATAGTGATTAATATGTATATGATCCTCAGACTTGAGATCATCATAATCCCAACATTGTGAGTTGTATATTTTGATACAGTCAGACGTAAACCGTAACTGGTTGTTCTATAAAGGCTGATGTTGGATATACTACGATCTATGTAGAGGGATATGGTTGATCGATATAAGATAAGTCCCTCTTACATAATGGGAGTAATATCTTAGGTAACTTGATTGAGTGAGACTAGAAATGCATGGCCATGCTCAAATAAGCTGATATGAGATGTCATACTTATTTGTATATCATAGTCTACTTAAGATATCAAGGAATATGGAATGGACTATGCAAGTGTGACTATTCCATGACTTGTGTCCAATCCAGAGATAAAGGACTTAAGGATTATTGCATGAAAGGTTATTCATTAAAAGGTTATGTCGAATCATGATTTCTTGTGACTTAGGTAGCAATGATGCATTGCTAGGTGCCACTCATTGTTTGTAACATTGGAATCATTCTAGCATTACTGCTAACGTTACAAGAACCTACAGGGTCACACCCTATAGTTGAAATGAACGGAATAAAACATAGTTGGTATTGTGTTTGGTTGTTGCTTGAATTAAATTAATTATAGAATTAATTTAATTGGATAATCAAATATCGAACACATTATGCACAAGGTTGTTGTACGCATAATGAGAACATGAATTTTGTTAGTATATAAATTGAAATAAATATATAGTTTACCGAAATCATTATTATAATTAATGTAATTATAATTTTCGGTTTAAAACATAGTTATATTTATTTAATTTTTAGAAACCCTAAAAATAGACATAAAAATCTTGTTTTTTCTTTGCTTGGGGTCTAGCAGCCGTCAAAGCAAAGTTTTTTTTCCAAAATAATTTTGGGGATTCCTTTCGTTCATTGTCAACTGGATGGATTACGTAGAGGCCGGAGTCACGATAGATTGCGGCTTGGTTCGATAGTAGATCAGATTAGTCGTTGTTGAGGCGTTGCTGTCTACTCCGAATAAAGATTCTGTAATTTCAAAACCTTTATTTCACCCCGATTCATTCCTCACACATGGATCTATTGCTAGGATCGCCGAATGTTTTAATTTTCTGCTGCGCTATAGAGGTGCCGGCGTTCCAACAGCAACTTCCTTTGCGATTTCCAAATAATCCCCTTTAATAATTTTTTTGAATAAATGTTCTTGGGTTATATTAGGTGAAACCGTCGTGATGAAACAAGAACTTGCGTTGCAACTTCCTTTGTAGAATTTCCAAAACCAAGCCTTTCATCCCTGGTTGAGTTCCTTCATTTTGAAGGGAATTTCACAACTTCGCTTAACAGAACATTTCAATTCAACTTACCCTAGATATGATTTGCGTAATTTTCTTCTTCCAACCTATGTAATTGTAACTCAAATAAGGATAACTTGTATAAACACTAAAACATGAAAATTAACCAAATAGTAACCTATCTAACTCAAACAAAAAAAATTCTAAAAGCCAAATTAAATGGATTGATTTTACATAAAAATAAGCTTAAACCAAATGGAATTTGATTATGAAATATATACCTATTAGCCATCTATCAAACTTTCCCACACTTAAGCTTTCGCTTGTCCCTAAGTAAAATACCAGAGTTTTTAAACATATGGAAAAAAAAGAAAGAAAGAAGAAGACAACCCTTAACAATTAGTAATGACTCCTAATATTAAAGAGTTAGAAATATAAAGTCTGGCATTGAATAGGATTGATCATGTTAGCTTTGATGTCTCAAAGTTTTTAATATAACAATGTTTAAGATTAATTTTAAATATATTATATTTCCTAAGTCATTTGGTGAAAATATGATTGAAAATTTTATCAAACATTTTCAAAATACTCGTAAAGTATTCAAAAACAAGCTTCAAATGTGTTTTAACCTATCTAAATGTTTTTTAGTCAATATTAAAGTGTTCTAAGGTGTTTAAAATGTTTTAAAGGTATTTTGGTGGCTTAGTTTCGTTACTTGGGGGGTCAAGTATCAAAACTTGCAAGTTTGTAGCCAAAAAAGTCTCTCGAGGAGGATAATGTATCAGTACTTGTGACCACCTCTGAACGTACCAATGTCTAGAGTAAAAATATTGCACAAAGGATACAGAAAAATAGTATCCACAAGTATACGAGTCAGATTGTTATATAGTTACAACAGAGTAGGTGAGTACTCTAAGGATCGTACCTATGGGAGACAAGTACTAAATTAATCTTAACTTAAACATAAATAGACCTAATTAATACTCTAATTAGTTTATAGTACAAAGAGATAAAAGAGGAATTTTTGGATTAGAATAAAATAATCATAAAAGAAATAAAAGAAAAATAAAGGCTAGGAGTTTCGAGGGTATTTTAGGAATTTTAGCCTATATGTGCTCGAAATTTCGTAAGGTTGGTATTCGATAATGTTTTTGACACTGACTATTAGGAAATTAAGTCAATTTTTGAAAATGAGTTTTAAATACCTTTAATTTTAGGAAAAGGACTGATTTGTAATAGGGTAAAAACTGTGAGCATTTATGTTGTAATTTCGCCAATTCTTAAAATTGAACCTATTTCTTCCACCACCAACATGTTTTCACGTCAGATTTTTTCCCATCATTGTGCTTGCCGTCCCTTTGATTTCCTTAGCTCTCTTCACTTAGTTTTGACTCCCAAACTGTGATTCTTTGATTTCTATTATTATCAAAGCCTTAAACCTCCATAAAATATCTTCAAAATAGCCAAAAACTTCATTTATTTCACCATTATCAAGTTATTGGATTTCTCAAGTTTGCATCAACAGTTTGATTTTTGGAAATCAAAGGTAACGTTTTGATTCCTTATTAGTTTTCGACGATATCTAGTCATTAAAATTGAATTATTAGCCTTAAATCGCATGTTTCAAATAAAAGTAAAAAATTTGGCTGTTAATGGTGAATTTCAGGTTTGTGGATCAAAACTTGGTTTTAAAGTGTTTTAACATAATTAGAAAGTTCCTAAAGTTACTTTGAAGTTTCGTAGGAAGTTTCTCATGTTTTAATGAATTTTCGTTATTATGGCCAAAACTTGTCGAAAAATTTTGATACCTTGAAACATGTAGTTTTATGTAGTTTAAAAGGTTGAGAATGAATGAAACTCATTCCGTATGAAAAGATTAAGTGTAGATCGAGTTATTCAAATTTTAAGTTTGTCATGCTAAAGGTTTTGGTTAGAAGAGAATGAAGCTTAGGCTTATGTTTGTGACTATTTAAGGTGAATTATTAGTTGATTGTGGATTGTATAATTGTGTGGTTTGTCTTGTTGAAGTGTCAGAGTTAATAGGTCCTTCAACGAGTAGAGATAAAGGCAAAAAAAATCTTGCCTAAGCTTTCGGATTTCAACGAGAGCTAATCTTTCGTGAGTGTTTTGGAATAGCTGCTCGTAAAGGATTCATTGTGTAATTAGGAATTTAGAGGTAGCTTAAACCCCTATTCTAAATTTAGAGTGTAAGTGTTTTCACACCTATGTTATAATGTGATAAATGTGTGTTGTGCAATTGTGAAAATATGAGCATGTCTGAGATACTATGATATGTGTTGTAAGTTGATGATGACTGATAGGAAAGTGAATATACGAGTACGTAATTCATGCCATGAGACAGTAAAAAAGTGAGTACATTTTCATAATACGTAATAGTGGTTATAATGTGCTGATGGTATGTATATGTAGTGAACATGTACACAAATCAATATGTAATTATGTGTTGATAGTGTGGATATTTTGACCTTGTGAACCTGAAACCATTGGATATAGTTGGCACACCATAGGATTGTGGGTACTCACCTTTTTTTATGATATTTAGGGCATTGAGTCCCGGGATAGTTTTTGGAGAGATAAGAGAATGTGAGTGCAGCTCCATTCAATGGGATATGTGTGTTTGGAGTGTTGGGGAGTGTTAGCTATATGCTTCACTTATGGGATATGTTCACTCTACGAGTCTATGTTGTGTATTGGAGATCTGTGTATCTGATGAGAGGTGATAGATTCCACTTCATGTTTCATGATCCCAAGAGCCAAACTATCATTAAATGTATCTAATATGTGTTATAACATATATGTACATGAATAATCCTATGAACAGTAAGTAAAAGTATGCATGAAAAAGGGTTAACATGTGAAATATGACATGGAATTGAGATGTTATGAGTATGTTATAAGACTGTTTGTTGTTGCATATTGACTTGTTTGCGTAAAGGTTGTTCTGAGCATTCATTGAGCTTGTTTATTTATTATATGGGACTTTAAGGTAATGTGGTTGCGCTTTTGGTGTGAGCGGTGTGGCCTTCAAGCAAGTGATCCAAGCCATTCTTTTAGTTGCTATAGTAGGTGTAATTGGTTTATTTATTATATGGGACTTTAAAGTAATGTGGTAGACTTTATATCTATTTTGTTAAGTCATTTTTGGGCTATTTGCTTGTTGTTTATATTTGGAAGCATGTGGACTTGAACACGGTATTTGGGCTACTGTTTTACACATTTTGATGCTTATTTGACTAGTTGAATGAAGCATGATGTTTAGAGATTAAGTTGAATGGTTTTATTGCTTGTATATGTTCAATTTTTGTAACCTGGAGTAGAGGTATTGATATTAAGGCTTTAAAAACAATACTTTTGTATTTTTTGAAAGTGCAGGAAGACAAAATAGAGAATTGTAATCAATACCTCAGCCCAAGTATCGGTAATCAGGGTAAGTTTATCAATACCTTGCGAAAGGTATTGATAATTTTTTATATTTTGAAATTTAACGAGAAATAGAATGCAAGTTTGGTCTCGATTTTCCATGTGGTATCGATACCACTTAAGGAAAATATCGATACCTCCGAGACAATATCGATACCTACGTAACAGATTTGGAAAATTTGAAATTTGCCCTATTTGTAGGTTTGATTGATAATTTTAATACCCTTAGTATATGTACGACATGTTTTAATGATAAGAAGTGGTTATACAGCTATAATTCATATGCTTGGTTAAATAAAGATGACGATTGGTTAATTGTGAAATTGTTTGCTAAATAAATGATACGTGACGGTGGTGTAGTGTCATTGTATTCGGCTCGGTGATCGGGCTGGGTATAGGGTGTTACACTGCTATAATAGGGTATATCATAAATCTCATAGATATCTCTCAGAGTAATTGGCTCGTTTTCGCCTCTCATTGTGACTGAATCCCAATTTTGTCTTGTTCTAATTTCTTGGTCTCTTGCACAACTGAAGTTACTGTAGTTTCTTTGGGAGTGATATAGAATCACTCCTAATGATGGTATCTAACTAAAGTCTAGATTTCATTGCACAAAACCATTGAGGGTTCGAATTCTCGCTCTTGAATGAAATGTCTACCCTATAACTCAAGAAAATATTTTTCTGTATTTGGGTTCTCAAATTTTGCAAGGTCTGAAACTACTAGAGTTTCTTGGAACGTTGCTTTCTTACTCTTCCTAAGAGGCATCTTCTATTGTCTGACTTTTGAAGTAATCAAATACAAGTTAAAAAAATCAATGGAACATTAAAATGAGGAAAGAAATACTTAAACCTCGAACTCCTTGCGTCTTCTCCACATGCTTGATAGTTTTGCACCCAACCTTAGAAACACCAATGAGGTTGATGTAGTTAGGGTTTGGATTTGAAAATAGTGGTTTGTAGATAAAAGAGAGAAGAGAGTTTTTACTGGTTAAAAGAAGTTTAGAGGGTGATTGGAAGTGTTTTTAGGTTAAAAATTAGAGGTTCTTAAAGTTCAAACCCAGGTGAACTAAGGCTTATGCCGTCGGGTTGTACGAACGAGTCCGGTTGACCTTGCAGAAAATTGCAGTGGTGTCACGACATAGGGCTTCCGTGTCACGACATCCCTATTAGTTTGCCAATGTTGGGACACTGGGGTTCGTTGTCGTGACAGGCCCTACAGTTGAAATTTTGGGAAACTGTCCTCTATGTCGCGACATGGATGAGTGATGTCGCGAAGTCGATATGATTTTCACAATTTCTTGCTATTGGGACAGTGTTGTGACACAAGGTGACCATGTTGTGACATCAACTCTGTTTTTCCAAATTTTTCGATCTTCAGAGTGCTTGAGACGCTTGTTAGCCCTATTTTTGATCATCATATAACATCTCAATTAATTGATTAGCGAAATATACAATTTTATACAGTTAGTTGAATTTACATAAAAAAAGTCAGGTCTTGTTTTCGGATTCATCCATCAGCTTGGTTAGGATGCTCTTAGGCACTTCTTACAGTTTGTTTTTGCCTGTATTAGTCCAGCACCCATCGTGCCATTCTATTCTTCTTTGTTTATCCCGCTCTCGGTGTTTACCCGTTCAGTCTACCCTAACCACCGACAATTCCTTCTGTAGATCGTAACTATTAATCACTTGCAGAATTAAGGTACAACACAACCATCCTGACTATCCTTTATCGTCCTTATTCTGCAAAAGGTTTGGGGATTGCTGTTCATATTTATTATGAATAAAGCACTTAAAAAATTCTTCTAACATAAATGGTATTACAAGAGTGTCTTTAAATGTTTTGATTAGTGAGCCATTCCATACCACATAACTTGGATTCTTGTTCCAAAGGCCTTCAAGTTTTTCTACAGGCCGTTTTACTCTTCTATCAAGTGTTTCTTGTAGCAATTGAGTACTTCATGCTTTCTTCAGCCTTATCTTCGTGTTTACCAGCGAGATCATTTGGATGATGCCTATCATGTTGATGCGGAAACCCCGGATCTAGACACAAGAGAAACACAAATTAGAAATAAAAACGAGAATAAATAAAATTAGTTAAATAATAATAATAAAAAGGATAGATTTGCCCTATGGAACCCTTGGTTAACTTGTACCCAAAAAGGCCAATGATTGAGCGGCTCCCTACGAAACCCCTAGAAGAAGAACCTCTAGAAACACCGATGAACGGGAAAGAAATTTGAATATTTGTAACTCCGAAATACCCTCGAAAGTAACAAACTCCAAACTAATAGCAAGATAAGAATCACTCTACTCTCAAAAATTTACCTCACACAAATTTGGAAGAAAACAAATACTCCTTTTTTTATGTCCCCCGTAATGTATAGAAAGCAAGCCTATTTATACAAGAGTAATTGAACCCTAATAAAACTCTTTAAAATTATCTAAGAAAATAAATAAATAATAACCAAACCAATAAAATTACTTAACTCATAAGTGATGTGTCCTAACCAATGAGAATTAAGTAAATAATAATAATAAGATACATAAAAGATTAATCCACCAATTATGGGCTTTCACTATTCCAAGATTGGTCCAGTGAATTGCATTCTCGTATTTGTCAACATCACAAACATGATGAGTTAAATTTGTAGCAACAAAGTCTTGGACAAAATCATTCATCTTTGATTTTAATTGTCGTGCCTTGCTTCGAGTGATTGGACCACTAGGAAAAACAACCCCTTGAGTGTCACCTCCTTGGCTCGTATCACATGTGATCATAAGTCCTGTTGATATATATATTTTTAATCTTTTTCAAACATCGGGAAGATCCCTAGGTCGTTAAACTTTTGGGGCATCTAATTAAATATTACTGTCTCACAAAAAACATTCAATTTAAGTATTTCTCCTGAAAGTGCATGTTTATCCTCGTTCTTTCTCACAAGGTTATTATCCCTTGGGCATTCTTCCACTGGATTAGTAATGAATACCATCAGCTCAGATTTTCGGGGTATATCTATAATGTATTAATTTTACATGCTTTATCCATCGAGAGAATCTAACATTGTTGGAAAGATGAGTTCAATTCTTGACTGATTCTTATGCCAACTCACCATTTCCTCAATCAATTCTATGACTTCTTGGAATGTTGCTTTCTCTAACCGTCTTAATGTTTTGCTATACTCAATGTTAACAGGTTATTTGAGAGCTCCCCTTCCTAACGAGCATTTATAATTAAATTCTTCTCCTTGTTCATTCTTCGGTCTTGCTCGTACTGATATCTTACAAGATCTGTATTGATGTTACTAGTGTTATCATGGAGAGGGGTTGGATTATCTCCTTGGAGTTGGCTTAACTCAAATATTAATAATCACTTGTTCTCTTGAATTTCCCATTCTTCATAGACTCCTTCTTCGTAGATGTCATCATCGTATTCTGAGTTCTCATCTAACCACATAGAACTAAAGTTGTCAATTATTTATGCCTAATCACCCTTGATGGTTATTGCTGGCGATACTTTTGATAAGAATAAGTACTATAATTCCTTGAAGAACAGAAACGTGTTAGTAATGTCAACTAAATCTTAGCTATAACCTAAAAATTTCCTAATTATTCTATTAGAATGAAAAAATTAAAATAAATATTGTGACGTTGCCTCCTCGACAACGGTGCCAACAACTTGATTGCCTCTGGATGTACCAATGTCCAGAGTAAAAATCCTGCAAGAAAGATATAGAAAAATGATATCGGCAAGTATACGGGTCAGATTGTAATATAGTTACAATGGAGTAGGTGAGTACTTCGAGGATATACCCAAAGGAGGTAGGAACTAAATTAATCTTAACTTAAACATAAATCAATCTAATTAATACTCTAATTAATTTGTAGTCGAAGAGATAAAATAAGAGTTTTTGGCTTATAATAAAATAATAAAAGAAATAAAAGTAACTAAATGAATGGAAATCATGGTTCGATGTCGGAACATAATGATTAAGATGCTAAAATAGTAGGATTACCTTCGGTGTCATGACACAGATAGAGGATGTCGCGACACATCCCTGAACCCAAGCCTAAGCCAAGCAAACTGCCATAAGTTTTGCAACATAGAGAAGAGGATGTCGTGACTTTGGCCCTGTACGTTAAGAATTAATGAGCTGAGGGATTTTTAGTCTACACAATGAAATTTAACGTAAAAATTCCAATTGAACTAGGGTAGGGACGACAACCAACCCTAATGTTAAAAATAGGCCTCATTAAACACTTGAGAGACATCTTTTCTATAACATAGAATTTTCCTTTCAGTTTAGTTTTTAATTTTTAGTTTCTTTTGTACTTAAGATTTCTTTTTAGTTTATTGTTAGTGTTCTTCGAAGAATCTAACCTGTGGATTCAACCAACTCTTTTTGGATTTCGACACTTTAATTATTCAATACAAATAAGGATTTCTCTAAACTTTTACTCTTGATCTATTTTTCATGTTAATTTTCTTCATCAAGTTTATATTATTTATGGAATCCATGAGGAAGTAATCCTCTTGTGGGGGATCAGGGAGTGGACGTGAGAGTAATAAATTTCTATGAAGGGTTTCTTAGTGGATCAAATATTTGAGTTATGAAGAACTTAAAGCCTAGGTGTAACACCTGTAACCTATATCCGTTGCCAGAACAGGGTTACAGAGCATTACCAGAGTTTTCAAATCAATCAGACATAAATTTCAAACTTTTCAAATCATACATTAAAACCAATTCAAAACAAACATATTGTCCCTTAAATAAGCCCTCGAGGCCTTAATTACACATTAGAAACAAGTCGGGACTAAATACAAAACTCAGAGAACTTTTAAAAAAATAATGATAATTTTCAACACTCCAAGGGTCACATGGCCAAGAGACACGCCAGTGTCTCAGGCCGTATGGGCATTTGAAGTAGGGACAAACGGCAATGTCCCAGCCAGTGTCTGTGCCCGTGTAACTCACTGATTTGGGTCACGCGGCCAAGCCACACGACCATGTGCCAAGCCGTGTACCATTCGAAATAGCCCCATACGCCCATGTGCCAAGCCGTCTGCTAGGCAGTGTCATAGCCTGACCTATAACCCTTCAAAAGCTACATGGGACACACGGCCATGTCACCTAGCCGTGTATCACACATGGCTGAGACACACACTCGTGTGGACGAAAATAGGCCATTTTAAGTACCAAGAATAACATCTAGCGCAAAAGCTTCCTCTTGTGCGCGAATAGCGTAAGCCCAAGCTAGTGCTTGTGCCTCGAATCTCACAACAGAGACCTTTGTTATACCACGACTACCACTCACATTTCTAGGGTTACGAGGTGGTCTACCCTTCGTGGCAGTGTTGCTGGGTCGAACATTCTAAACTTTTTCTTTCTCAGATATTTCTGGGCAATCACGAATAAAATGCTTAAGCGAACCACACTTGAAACACGCCCCATCTTTCGCTCTGCACTCGCCAAAATGTCAACATCCACATCGTTGACAATAAGGTTTATTATCTTTAACACTATCTATGCTAGCCGCAGACGTAGCTTGCATCTTAGAACCAATAAAATATTTTCCTTGGTCTCTATCAGGGTAACCCTCTAAAACAATCGAGCAATTATGGTATTCTTTTGATCTCTTTGATTGTGACTGGTATGACTTTCTGTTCGACCTTTCTCTTGAATTTCTGGCTTCAAAATCAGCTTTTCTTTTCTCATTGTTAAGCTCCTTAGCTTTATGTGCTCTGTCAACTAAAACAAGAATTTCTTTTAGCTCAAGGATCCCAACTAAAAGCTTTATATCCTTGTTTTATTCGTCTTCAAACTGTTTACACATTGCAGTCTCGATCGAAATGCACTCCCTGGCATATTTACTCAATTGAACAAATTTACGTTCATACTCTGACACTGTCATACAACCCTGCTTAAGCTCAAGAAATTCTTTATGTTTCTGATCAAGGAATTTTTGACTTATATATTTCTTTCTGAAATTGTTTTTGGAAGAATTCCAAGTCGATATGCTCTCTCGGCACAATTGAAATAAGGGTATTCCACCATTGATATACTAAATCTTTTAGTAGAGAGACTACACACTTTACACATTCAATTGATGTACAAGATAACTCATTGAAAACTCGGATAGTATTCTCTAACCAAAACTCAGCTCTTTTAGGATTCTCATCAACTGTAGCTCAAAATTCTTCAGCCCCATATTTTTGAATTTTATTGGCTTGCAATTTATTAGCTCGCACTGTTTCCACGCCTAAGGGAACAACAGGAACCGATTGGGGAATAGGTGCGGTGGAGGTCGTTGAGCTGCCGGGTTTGTTCGTACAAACTCGGTAAACCACTCACTCATCATTTGGAAAAAGGCTTCCTTAGCTTCCCCTCCCTGGCTCTCAGATATGGGCCTCGAACCACTTGATGTAGCTTTGCGAACGGAGGCTTACGCGTTACTTTAAACTTCATCGGAGTCGACTCGATTAGATGTCATTGCTACATGAAAACATATTTTAAAACGATTAGGAGATAGCGCATAATCACAGGTTATATAATGACATGTATAACTAGACTCATACACGTTACATTTTGTCTGAGAATCAACTAAATCGTAACTCTGATACCAATAATTATAATACCCCTAACCCGTATCCGTCACCGGAACAGGGTTACGGAGCATTACCAGAGTTCTCATATAAATTTCATACTTTTCAAATCATATCAATAAACACATTAAAACCAATTCAAAACATTAAATGAGCCCTTGAGGCCCTAATTACATGTTAGAAACAAGTCGGGACTAAATCAGAAACTTAGAGAATTTTTTAGAAAATAATTAAAATTTTCAACACTGTAGGGGTTACACAACCAAGAGACACGCCCGTGTCTTAGGCCGTTTGGGCATTCAAAGTAAGGACACACAGCCGTGTCCCAGCTCGTGTCCGTGCCCGTGTAACTCATTGATTTGGGTCACATGGCCAAGCCGCATGCCTGTGTGCCAGGCTATGTACCGTTCGAAATAACCCTACACGCTCGTGTGCTAGGCTGTGTAATAGCCTGACCTGCAACCTTCAAAAGCTATGGGGGACACATGGCCGTGTGTCATACACAGCTGAAACTCACACTTGTGTCTCTGCCCGTGTGGACAAAAATAGGCCATTTTACAAGCCATTTTTCTCGCCCAAACTAGCATGTACCTAAAACCAAAATGCACATATGCACATGCTTTAATAAGACACCAAAATCAAGCGTAAACAAGTCATATAATATGGTATAACATCATACAACCAATATGCCTTTAGACACCTCAAATGACAATATATAAACATGTCTAACCATGTATTCAAATTGCCCAAAATGACTAACTAACTTTCAACTAAACTTACATCAATTCAAACCATTGAATTAACTTACCAAAACCTATCAAATGGTACAAAATATGCCATTCATTCACTAACATCAATAGACATATATATACCTTTCATAACAAGATACCAAACCACAACAAGTTATAAGGCTTATACAATATGCATATTCATCTATTACAATTCAAACATATTAAGCCAAACATCGACCCTAATAAGGTTAATATTTACATGCCATAAAATAAGCTGATATAAACATCAAAATGCTAAATCACAAGCCAAAACAAATGGCTATTCCAACAACCAAAACACGTGGCCAACATTAGCCAAAATACCTATACATGCCATTATAACCAAAATTAAACATTCTTAAGTACCGAAAGAGCCGATAGATAGTGTGATTGATCTCCGATGACTTTCCAACCTGTACAAGCTTCTGACAACTACAAAACAAAAAAAAATTAACACAAAGTAAGCATGTCATGCTTACTAAGTTCGTAACACATACAGTCTAACCTTGCTAATACAATATACAACCACAAAGCATGTAAATCCAATCCAACATTAGAATAACTAATTCAAAAAATTATATATGTACATTCATATTCTTAACTTTCACAAGGTATGCATTACTTACCTTTCATCAAACTAATATAATTTACATTGAAAGCTCTTACCGAAGTTCACACGAGGTAATAATACAATGGTTGACCCATCCTTTTTCATAATTTGATAACCAAAGTTATCCCTTTTCATAGTTCGATAGTCGAAGCTATCCCTTTTCATAATTTGATGGTCGTCACCACCCCTTTTCATTGTTCGATGGTCGTCACCATCCCTTTTCATAATTTGATAGCTGAAGCTATCCCTTTTCATATATCGATAGCTGAAGCCATCCTTTTTCATAGTTCGATGGTCTTCACCATCCCTTTTCATTGTTTATGGTCATCACTATCTCTTTTCATAATCGATAGTCGAAGCTATCCCTTTTCGTATTCGATAGCCGAAGCCATCGCTTTTCATTTGTCGATGATCGACGTTATGCCGTTAATTTTTCGGTCAACACTTAATTTAATACTTTACAATTATATCATTCAATTCATAAAATAAAAATGAAACTTAAATGTATGAACTTTCCTTGACTATAAACATAGAAAAATGAAGTCGACTAATCCGAAGTTTTTTCTCTACCTCGATCTAAAGTCGTATGTGGTTTATCTTGATCTAAATGAATATATTCAGCTCAATTCAATAATCACTCTACTCGATTTAACTCAATTTCATATTTTAGCAAAATTATAATTTTGCCCCTATACTTTTAATCTTTTACAAATTAGTCCTTAGGCTCGTAAAATGAAATTCATGCAATTTCATCCCTACCCAAGCCTAGCCAAATATCATACAAGCTTATAGCAGCCCACACATTTCATTAATTCACAAATTACACCATGAATGTTTCATATTTTTCAATTTAACCCTAATTAACAAATTTATCAAAAATCACTTAACAAAAGTTTTTTATCTAACAAAAAGGATTCATTTTCTTCCATTAAACATGACAAACAGCTAAAATTAATTCATGATAAAACCTTAGAAATTTAAAAATGTTGCAATTTAGTCCCTGAGCAAGCTAGATTAAGCTACAATGACTCCAAAAACATAGAAATAATTAAAAACAGGACAAAATGACTTACATGCAAGCTAGAATGCCATGACCGAACCTAGCATGCTTCCATGGTGTTTCTATTCTTTCATTTTCGGTGGTGAAGATGGAAGGAAGATGATATCTTTCTTTTCTTTATCCTATTTTAATTACTTAATTACTAATTCACTTAATTAACCTTGATATATAAGCTTTAAAATCACCTAATAAATGTCCATATTTTTCCACTCAACATGTCAATGGTTAGTTACAACATAAAACCTCTAACCATTTAATTTCATAGGTAATAAACCCCTTTAGCTTAGAGAACTCTAGTTTTGCACCTTTTGCAATTTAGTCTTTTTTATCGAATTAAGCATGCGAACAGTAAAATTTTGTATCGAATTTTTTATAATATATTACTAACATTCTGTAGACATTAAAATAATAATAAAAAATATATTTTGACCTCAAATTTGTGGTCTCAAAACCACTATTCTGATTTCACTGAAAACGGGCTGTTACACTAGGCCTGATAAACCTATGAAATCATTTAGGTGGGAATTAACCTAAAATTTGTATTGACTATCCTCGAATCCCTTACCCCAATCTGGTCTAGACTGTGAGGTCGAGAGATAAGTAGTTCTTGTAGACTCGTTAGTTTAGTGGAAGATTGAGAGATCCTGTTACGTTAACGACTAGTTGATTGAATAGAACCCGGAATAGGAATTAGTTATGACCACTGAAGCAAGTTAGTCTCCCATGCTTAGATTTGATTGAGTCAACATATTAGTTCTTTAGATTTTTTCCTTTATACAATTTTATTTATTTTCTTATAAAAACAAATTCTTTTCCTTTTATGTTTTATTGTACTATAATTTATTTAAATTACTAATTAGTTCTATTAACATTTATATTTTTATTAATTTAGTACTCACGTCCCTTGGGTATGACCCTCGGAGTACGCACCTACTTCGTTGTAAAAATTATATTACAACATGACTCTTATACTTTCGGACATCCCCTAAATTCCATATATTTTGTAGTAGTATTCATACTCTCAATGTTTGTACGTTGGGAGGCGGTCATTCTAATGTTACATTGCATCCTTGGTTTGAGAAATATATTTCTTGATTTGTTTTAGCGCATCTAGTCAATTATGTTTGAGAATGACTCCTAGGAGGACTAGAAGAACTAATGAACAAGAGGCACCAGTGATTGCGAATCGCTCAAACTTTCCAAACCTGAATGTCAAAATTTTTTTCTTAGAACTTCAAGGATAAAAGTTCATACAGGAGAGGGTTTTTGAACCATTGATGGTCTTTTGTACAAAAACTTGGCCGTTGGTCCAATACCATAGTTGGGAATGATTTTGCATAACCCCCAAAGACTCCGCTATAATCCTAATAGTACAAGAATTTCATGCACCTTTCGGGGATAGGTAGTCTAGGAGACCATATGATGCTATTTGGGAAAAGGTTCCCGTACGGGGCATATATATGCATGTCATCCCTAGGGAAATTTTTGAATTGTATAATGCTTCGTATTATGAATCCAATTTTATGGAAAACATTGAGTTAGAATACTTTGGGGATATTAATATGGATAACATTATAAAATATTTGACAGAAGGCAGGGGTGAATGGAAGTATGCCCTAGGTACTGATATTCCCACTTCCTTTAATCAAGCAATTATATTTCCTATTACGAAAATGTTGATGCAATTTTTATGCACCCGAATTGCTATTACTGTAACATTGCAAAGTAGGGCCTAGAAGTTGAGCCTGGTGAACAGAGGTCGCTAGAGGCTTTGGAGAAGTAGGGTTTGCCAGTGTGTTTAGTGAACTATGATCTCCAATAGGCCTAAAGAGTTGGTGTTCACTAGAAGACTTGGCAAGCTGGAGTTTGCCAGAAGGCTTGGCGAGCTGGTATACGTCAGTAAGTCTAGCAAGATGGTGTACGCCAGCAAGACTGGCGAGATGGTGTTCTCTAATAGGTTTGGCAAGCTAGTGTTGGATAGTTGGCCTGGCGAGTACGTGTTCACCAGTAGGCTTGGCAAAGCAAGGATTGCTAGTGGGCCTAGTGAACTGGGGTTGCTAGTGGGCCTTATGAATTGTGATACTTATTTTGGGTCGAGAGTCAATAGTAGGTGTAGTTGAATGGTAATTATACCAAAATTAGGAAGCCAAGTTATTTTACAACACTATTTATGCACGTAACTTCTTTCCTACTTCTATAGCAACTAGGGTATTCTAAGAACATTAGAGCACTTGGTCCCTATAAATTAAGCCCTTTCCATTAGAAATATCATATTTTGATATGCAACAAAATTCTCTAAAATTCATCACCGATTATTCTATTACCAAATTTTAAGAACCCACACTTAGCTCTTAGGATTTAAGGTAGGATTCTATTTCTCTGTCATGTATAGAAGTAATTAAGAAAGGTTAGCAAACAAAGGTAACTAGGTTCACCAAAAGGTTGGCATGTGCGAACATATGGTCGTTTGTAATTATGTAGGAGTTTTCATGTTCTTTTTCTATTAGTAAATTTTATATGTTTGTGAAAGTGCAAAAAATTTATCTGATAGTAAGTATTTGTGAACAAGACTTCGCGTAAGCAAGGCGAACCCTGTTCTCAAGTTTTATGACTTTGCTAAAGTCTTGATTAAATTATGTTTTGTATGTGCATTGTGGTTATTCTTTCCTTTATATTCATTAAGTTCGCAAGAGCTCACATACTCTTTTCTAAATGCTACAGATAATTAGATCACATGGTGAGTAATGATGAGGTGGGTGAACCAAGAAGCCTAAATGCTAAGAAGGTGATACAAGAGAACTCTGTATTTAAAGCAAGGTGAGAATTATGCATGGGCTTGGAGATATCTTTGTGATGACTTCGCTGTTTATGACTCCTTATGTTTCTCTTAATGCTTCTATTTACGAAGCTATATTACCTTATAAACATCTAAGTTTCAGGTACGTGAATAAAATCCAAGTCTAATTTAATGTTTACCTAAGTCACAAGTTCATATTAAAGTAGTTTAATTTCTAAACATAGTGTTCACCATAAGCAACAATATGTAATGAATTAAATTGACTAACTTATAAGGAGTTTTCCAAAGTTACTGCGAAGTGATAGGGTGTGAACCCTAAAACATAGTGAACTACTTTCAAGTGAACCTTTAATAATACATAATAGGAGAAAACCCTGTGAACACAGAATCTGAATGCATAGTCTGAGTCCATACGCCTTACACTGTTTAAAGGAATTGTTATATTTGTGAATCTTATTCGTAGGACCAACCCTGTTTAGTTAACTTAGAACCTTTGTGTAATGCAAACACTTAATGGAATTATTTTACGAACCTTATGTAAACCGATAAGTGAACCCTAGATGAACTTAAATATGAACCCTTATAAGTTTACGAACCCTTAATTGTATGTGAACAGTACTAAATGGAAGTTAGTTTAGGAGTTTGATGAAAGTACTTATATAATATTTCACTGTACATTAATAACTTAAGACATATTTTATGCTTTATATTGTAGTGTGATAGAGGTTAGGTTTGGTGTTAATGGAGAGTCATTTAAGTGGTTAATGTGGCATTTCATAGCTCGAGAGGACCGGGTATAGGGTGTTATACCTACTTTAAATGTTTCTAATGTTAATACTTTTTGAGCGATTTTTTATGCACTATTTTGTAGAAAAAACAGGTATGCATCAGGATGTGGATCTACCACTACATGAAAAGGTGGATTAGTTGCCAGAAAGTGGGGTCTTTTCCCCCTATTTAGTGTCGACCCTTTGCAAAACGGTCTAAATTCCAGTGACAACCATAGAACAATTTATGAAGTCTTCCAGGATTCTCACCATAGATTCATTTTACAAACAATACACAGAGCTTCAAAGAAAACAAATACGAGATTGGAACAAATAGAGAAAGGAAAAGATGGACGTCTCTGCTTCATTTAAATGAAAATAAAAATGAACATCTTGGAGAGAGTTAAAGGGAAGCAATATCTTGGACACCTAATGGATGATAAGGTGAATACAGGAAATAGGCCTGGTAGGAGAAGAGCTTGCATGAAAAAAATGGTATGTGAATATCAAATTTGCCACCAAACAAAGATGGCCCCATATACTCCCATCAATTATCTAAGGAGAAAAAAAGTGAGGAAGAAGAACGAAGTGATGACGAGGATGTTGAGGAGGAGGAGGATGTTATGGGGCAATTTTCCCAAGAGGAAGACGATGAGGACTATGAAGCGGAATTTTAGCTGTAACAATCTACACAGAGAGGGCCCATCATCTGTAGCCTAACCCGACATGCATATTCGCCAGGTAGAGGCTCTTCTCGAGGCCATGTCTAGGGCCAAGGGAAAGCACTGAGAAAGGGGGAAATCGCCCCATTTTGATGACTAAAATCAACTTTTAATTTTTGGACTTATAAAATAATTAATTAGAATGATTTTATTTTTCTTGTTCTAGATTAGGAGTAAGAGTAACAGTAATTTATTGATATATATTTGTCAATTTTCTATGCAAGAATCCTACACGAAGAAAGCACTACATTTACGAGTTGTAAGTGAACAGGGAATGAAGCACCCATAATGTCACGATCAATTGGGCAACTTCGTTCCCTATATACTCTTAGGTTGCACATTAAGGACAATTTGCTATCTAAAGTGTGTGGGGGGGTAACATAGGAGATTTCATTTGTATTTTTATGCTTTATTTTATTTTATTTCTATTCGAAAGTGTGCTTGAGCTTGTAGAAATACAAGTGATTGGTTAAGAGCATGTATATAGGATGATTGTATTTAATGTAAATTTGGCATAACAGTGAATGAGTTTAAAATTTTAGTTATTAAACTTCTAAGTTATATATATTAAACTATAAATAGGCTTTAAGTATAGCAAATGATAGAGTGAATATAGAGAAATGAGCATGCTAGTATGAATGGTAAACAATTAAAATTGTGATTGCTTGATTGATTAAATTTGTGAATATTTAGATACCTAGGGATGACCTAAGGCATTGTTTGGTACAATCTAGAGCCAAAAAGCCAACCTTATTCATCAATCCTTAGTACCCATATTTGAGCTAGAAAACTCTTCTTGATGAACCCTTATACAAAACACGAAACCAAAATGCAAATTTTTATTTAACACTTATTATTTAGTCTTTGAATTACAAAAATATTAGACGTTGGACCATATGTATTGAGGGATAGGTAGAGAGACACAACGTTGGTTTTGTAAAGTCAGAGTGAAATAAGAAGTAGTGTGATGTAGTGATTTGAGGTCTAGCCATAATGTGCAAAAAAAAAATTTGAAAAATTCAAAACGAGTAGAAGTACTTGAATAATGAAAAGCATTGTGAGAGAGATATGTTGAAAAAGTCAAAATTGAGTAAAAAACAAAGTCACAAAATTAGAAAACTCAATCATTAGTGCACAAAAACTCCAAATTTGATCGTAATTACTTTATCATGTTGTGACTTCTATCATGGAGATATAAAGAAAGGGAGGGAAGGAGAAATAAGGGGGTGAACAGGAATTACGTTTATATATACTTGCTCAATATATTCAAAATTAGTTTGGTTGTACTTTGTAATATACTAAACTTAGGTGTTTGAAATTGACAATGGTAAATTGTTTACATATCATGCCGAAATTACATGTATGTATGATTATTCCTAGTTACGTTGTTCCAAAACTCATCTTTGTATCATACTTGCTCAAGAGTCGTCTTTTATATTTCATTTTTCATGTTTTCTTACTTGAGGACAAGAAATGACTTAAGTGCAGGGGAGTTTGATCTACTGCAATTCGTTGTAGCATATTAAACCATTTTTCATACTTAAGAAGCTTCTATAAAAGCAATTTTGTTATATCTTTCTTAGTTTTCATATTTAGGTATTAAATAATAAAAAGTGCGATTTGAGCTACTTTTATGACCTTAGGGGCCATAATAGGTGTAAAGTAAGGGTAACATATTAGGTGACTGTGCAAGACACCATTCGGAGGCATGAGAACATGAAACTGGTCACAATGTTGCAACACAGAGTGTCAATTTCGCAACATAGTAAGCCAAGCACCCAAAAGTGCAAACTTCCTTTAGTTTCGTGACACAACTAGAGGGTGTCGCGACACTGCCATGAAATCTAGCCTTAGCTCGAATCGACCATCAGTTTCGTGACATAGACTAAAGGATGTTGCAACACTACCTTGAAGAGGAGAATTAATGAGCCAAGGGCGTTTTGATCCACACAACAAACTTTAACGTAAAAATTTCAACTGAATAAGGTCTATGGATGATAGCCAACCCTAAATGAATAAATAGACATCATGAATACTTCAAAATGACTTTTTATTCAAGTTTTAGCTTATGACTTTAATTTAGTTTTAGTTTTCAGTTTCTTTAGTTTATTTTATACTTAGGTTCTTTTACTGTTGTAATTTGCTTTCATTTTTATTTTATTCTTTGGAGAATTCAATTCGTGGATTCATTAACTCTTTGTGGATTTCTGCTCTTATGATTATCAATACAAATAAGGATTCTTCTTAAACCCTATGTTTTATTTATTATTCATGTTCATCTTTTCAATCAAGTTTATGATGTTTGTGAGATCCATGAGGAACTAATCCTTTTATGGGAGATTAGTGAGTAGACGCGGGAGTAATTAATTTCTATGTGGGGTTTCTTAATGGATTAGCTGGTTGGGATAGGAAGAACATAAATCCCTAGGCCTACCAACCATAGGAAGTCATCTAGGTGGGAATGAGCCCAAAATTGGTATTGCCTATCTCTGAACACCTTACCCCAATCCGATCTAGATTGTGAGGTCAAGAGATAAGTAGTTCATACTGACTCATTAGTTTAGTGGAAGATCGAGAGATCCTGCTAGGTTAATGATTAGTTGATTGAATAGAACCCAAAATAAGAATAGTTATGACCACTGAAGCGTGTTAGTCTTCCGTTCTTAGAATTGATCAAATCTACAAATTAATTTTCTATCTTTATTTTTGCATCTTAATTATTTTTATAAAGTATGAGTTTTCATCACAATAGGAATTATAGTAATATAGTTTAGTTAAATTACTAATTAGATTTATTAACGTCGAAGTTAGAATTAATTTAGTTTCGCCTCCCTTGGGGATGATCCTCAGAGTACTCCAATACTTTGTTGTATAATTTATATTACAACCTGACCCATATACTTGCAAAACCCGCCTAAAGCTTATATTTTGGTTGCAATATTCACACTCTAGATGTTTTTACATTCGGAGGCGATCAACATCCCAGATAATATCGAAGACAACCCTTGAGAAGATGAGAAGGAGCAACCAATGACAATAATGTTCTGCACAGGTAAAGTCTTGAGTAATCTAGCTGAACTAAATTTAGATGAGAATAAAGAAGATGCAAATGATTCTCAAGAAGAAATTGTTCCAAAGGATGATGCTAAATCAGAGTCAGAACCAGTAATCGAGTTGGCAACTGAATCTAAAAATGTGCCAAAGGCTAAACTTGTCCCCACAAAGGCACCATTTCCCTCACGGATGTAGAACGAACAACATAGGGATGAAACAGAATGTGTAAGTTTCTTGAACTTATTCCAGTCACTTAATATTAGGTCACCCCTCATTAAACCAGTAGAAAAAAAACCAAAACACACAAAACCTTTAAAAGAAATAATGGAAGGGCATAAGAAATTTTAAAAGGGAGACCAAATTAACATCGATACATACTGTGGAATGGTAATCCCTAATCATATACCTCTAAAATTGAAAATCCTGGGGAGTTTCACGATTCTAATAGAAATCGGGAACATAAACCTTTGTAAGGCATTATGTGACTTAGGAACCAATATTAATCTAATACCTTTATGAATACAGAAGAAGCTTTGGTTAAGGGAACTTAAAAACACCCAATTCATACTAGAGCTAGCCGACATACATTTGGCTCAACCAAAAGGGGTGTTCAAAGATGTGTTGGTTAAGGTGTGTAGAATTACAATTTCGATTGATTCTATAATTCTAGACTTTGAAGCAAACTATGAGAAACCCATTTTACTAGAGAGATCTTTTTTAGCCACCTCTAAGTTACATGATGCTACATCAACCAACGAAACTTAATCATATGCATATGCGGTTTCAAATAAGAGCAACAACGACTAAATTTAACATTCAAAGAAAAGTTCATGGCTAATTTAAACATTTAAATGGCGATAGAAATAGTTTTAACCATAATTAAGGTTCATTTTTAATAAATTTAAAAAACCATGTAGGTACCGATACCGAATGAGTAGGTATTGATTTTTTTATCACAAATATAGATACTCGTATATGGGTATTGATACCAAAGTTGGATTCTTTCAAATTTTGAAAACATCCCTACTTTGAGGTATCGATATTCGTATTCCGAGTATCGATACGTTTACCCAAAATACCAAAAATTCACAGGTTAAAATGTTATCCATGCTCAAAACAATGTTCTACTCAACACACAATTATAGTCTAATTTAACTAAACTTATTAACATCCTTAAATCATTTATCATGCCACATCCACACATTTAAATAAAAATATCTAACATGCATTATCAACCTTAATCTCAAATGTCAATTTAGTCGCAAACGAAGTCCAAAACAACATCCATATTCCATCAATCCAATACCAACCCAAAATCGATAAAATAATGTTAATAAAAACTAAAAATCTAACCCATATTGCCTTTTTTTAGTGAGCTCAAAAGAATCGTAAAAACCAACTACTTAAAAATATTACCTTGCTTAGATCATTTCCTTCCCCACTCCACTTACACCAAAAAAAAAAAAGAAAACTACTTATCTGTAAAGATTTAGTGAGGAGTGTGTGAGCTTAAACAAGCTAAGTGAATGTCGGAATAACCACAAAATATACACAACATCAAAGGTGAAACAAGAGTATACTACAAAACATTCACAACCATATTCTAACCAAGTCAAAATAACATATTCAAGCTTCATTAAATCATAAAACTAGCATATATTCTCACATGCAATTACACTCAACTCGTATATATATAATTCATTTAACAATAATTCATCAAGATAAAACAACATATTCATGCTTTAATGACCCACTTTTATATTCACATGCATTTACACACAACATTTTCATGTATTAATCAATTAATGATAATTTGGAAACTTAGAAACATGAAACATAAAAATGGGCTCTATCACCACACATTGGATACACGGATATCCATCACACCAATGACTCAAAGTGTGTAACATATCCCATAAGTGTAGCATAAAGCTAAGCACTTTCCAACACACTAACATATCCCGGTGAATGGAGCTTGGCTCAACATCCCTTATCCCTTCAATCTGTACCGGGGCTACAATGCCCAAGTCACAAAACACAAGGGTGAGTACTCACAACCCTATGGCATGCCAACTATATCCAACGGTTTCACGAGATCACAAGGCCAAAGTATCCAAAAATACACACATTTAATTACTGTTCTTATGCACTTAATCTTTGTTCATAAACATCAATTCACATCACAATTTGTACACATAGCACACTTATCAGATTCACATTTAGTTGCACTTTAAGTGCCACAAATACGCTCATTAAGCCATCACATATCCATTCACATGAATGCATTAAAAATCATATTGTCACATACCACGTGCCAATATTCACTTACTTTACCTGTCACATCAACATCATATTCCATAATTCGACATACATTATGCATATTATCATAACAAGAAAAAAAGTATAAGAAAGGCTTACTTTGGGACTAAGGATAGGGGTTTAAGCTATTCCTAAGCTCCCAATTAATTCTATGACTCACGCATACCAGCAGCGACTTCAGACACTCACGTTCACACTTTCTTCTATTTGTTGAAAGCTTAAATTAACTTTTTCTTACCGTTTGCTGTACTCGAGGAAGGACTTAATGATTCCGAAGCTTCACACATAATAACCACACAGTATACACAATTAATTTATAGCTATAAACACACCACAAATAATTAAAAATGCAGGTCTGTGGTTAGTTTCTCTTGGAACTAAAATTTTTGACTAGCAAACAAGAAACCCAAATATCTTAATATTTATTCATTCCCATTGCCTAAAATCAATTCCAATAATCTAATTACTCATCTAAGAATAATTCTCAACCTTTAAAGTATGCAAAACTGCTTGGATTCATGGTTCCATAAATTTGACATACACGACCCCTTTTAACGAAAACTCAACAAAAGCTTCGAATTGTTTAACAAAACTTTAAGGAGAGTTTAAAAACCTTGTAATCACATCAAAACAAGTTGAAAAGCACTTTGAAACATTAATTTCATTCAAAATCCTGAATTTCACCATTAACAACTCCAATTTCGACTTCTAAACAAAATCTTTGAATCAGTAGATTAAAATTTGTTTTAGCTGACTAGACTACACCAAAAACTGTTAAAAATACAAAACATTACCCTGATTGAGTGAAAACTACAAATGGTTGACTGAAATCTAAGAAAACCCACAATATGAATAACAGTGGCTTTAATGGTGTTCTTGATGTTCATCTTTGACTTAAGACAAGATTTGGTGTAACAACCTATTTTTCAATGGTGATAGAATAGTGGTTTTGGGACCACAAATTTCTATTGTGTGGACACGTAAATGTTATTTATAGAATAATTATGGAGTCATTAGGGCCATATTAAATTTTGATGAAGAAATTTTATCGTTTACTTAGTTAATTTGAGAAAAATGACTAAATTGCAAAAGATGGAAAAATCTAGTTATAATTGAATTAAAGGAGATAGATGGATTATTTAATAGAGGGAGTATTTATGTGGTAATTAGACCTTAGTATGGTCAAATGGATGGTTTTAAATGTTGAATTAGTTAGTTGTATGTTAAATAAAAAGGGGTATAATTGTAAATTAATAATAAAACTAAAGTAAAATAATAAGAAAATAACATTGTCATCTTCCACAAGTGAAGGAACCAAAAATTGAGAGTGAAAGAAAACCATTTTTATGAAGCTAGGTTCAACAATTCTTATTGCTTGCATGTAAGCTCATTCTAGTTCCGTTTCTTGTAATTTTTATGTATTTGAGATTGTTACAACTAGGTCCAGCTAGCCCGTACCTTCGTTTTTGAATCTGTTAAAATTTTTGGAAGTTAACATTGATGAATCTTGGTTGTTTTTTATGATAAATATATGTATGAAGCTTTGATTATGCAATTTGATTGTTTTGTGAAGTGATTATTGTTAGATTTTGGTTTAAGGATTAAATTGTTAAAATGTCAAAATTTCAAGGTATGATAGTAAATTTGATGAATAATAAGGACATTTTAAAGGCCTAGAATATTTGGTTGTAATTTGATTTCTAGAAAATGGTCAATTTGATGATTTTTGGGTTAAAGGACTAAATTACAAAAGTTAAAAAGTTTAGGGAAATGTGTAATTAATGAAAAGATAAGGGTCATATCCATTGAATAGAATTTGAGATGTTTATGAGATTAGTATATTGTGCTTAATTATTATATAGATCAAAACTTGGATAAAAAAGGCAACAATAGAAGAAAAGGAAAAATAACAAATTAGTCCCAACGTTTTGATCGACATTAAAAAGTTGGTAAGTTCATGGTGTTTCAATATGTAAATGAATTTCTACTTGTATTCTTATATTATAGTTATTTAATTAAATGTTTATAATTAAGTATTGAATGAATGCACATACGTGCCCCTATTTGTACTTTGGTACCTCTGAATGAACTTATGTGCCCCTATTTATACTTCGGTAACTCTGAATCATATATTATAGGAACTGCATTTAATTTTATTTAGATTAAACGTTATACTATGTCCTTACTAAGCTTATTAGTTCTTTATGGATTATTTTTTAGAGAATCGTTGTTGACATTTTGGAAGGATCATTCAACCGGATCACACTATCCATATAATTTGGTAGCTTTTGTATCTCCTAGGGTAGTGCCATGTATATATAGATGAAAATGTAGTTGAAATGTAAAGGATGTTGTGTAATGGTGCTTTGATATGTTTAGGCCTTAAAGATTATGTTTTGTTGGTACATTTTTATGTTTACCAAATGTTTTCATTTTAGTTTCTTTTTAAGGCATGTAAACATGGCTCTTATGGTGTGTTTTAAATGGTTTTGAAATGGTTAAATGTGTTATGTTTTAGTACCTAAATAGACTAGGTTTGTATGCATGAAATGAGGCATGTGAACATGTTTAGGTAAGTGATGTACTGTATGCTTATTATGATGCCTTTGAATGACATATTGGTTAGTTGAATTAGGGTCTTGTAAATGGAATTTATTGGTGTTCTTGGATGATGTTTTGACCCCTTGCAAGTGTGCATAATTGGATTGAATGCTTATGCATGAAATGGTTTTGAAATGGTTTGATTTTAGGTAAATTTTGGGCTCACACGGCTTGGGACATGGGCGTGTGACTCAGCTGTGTAAGGCACATGGCCTGGTGACACGGCCGTGTGTCATTTGAGAATTTCAAAGGGTGCAAGTCAGTGAGTTACACGGCCTAACACTCATCCTAGCACACGGGCGTGTTGAACAACTTAGAGAGTTACACGGCTTGGCACATGGGCGTGATACATGGCTGTGTGAACCTACTTAGTGAGTTACACGAATGAGGACATAGGCTGGGACATGGCCGTGTGTCCCTATTTCAAATGTTACACGGTCTAGGGCCATGTTACACAGCCTAGCTCATATCTGTTTCCAGAATAGGGTTACAGAGAATTACCGTAAAATTTGAACATTAAATCATACATTTCATACATTAACATATCATGATATAAAACACTCATTCACATACATATTATCCCTTAATCGAGCCATCGAGGCCCTAAAAATACTTTAGATATAATCTGGGACTAAATTAGTAACATTTGAAAATTTTAAACTGTAGGGGTCGCACAGCCGTGTACTTGATAATTCGTTGAAAACTCTCATCATGTTTTCTAACCAGAACTCAACTCTTTCTGGATCATCTTCGAATATACCTCTAAACTCTTTAGCCCCATATTTATGAATTTTATCAGCTAGAGGCTTTCTCACTCGTACTGGCTCCAAACCTTGAGGAGCTACAAGGACTGGTTGGGGGTATAGGTGGGGGTGGAGGTCGTTGAGCCATTGGGTTCGTTCGCACGAACTTGATGAACCATTCATTCATCATCTGGAAGAAGGCTTCCTTAGCCTCTTCTCCCCGGCCCTTAGATATGTGCCTACTTCCACTAGACGTTGCTTTGCGAATGGAGGCTTGCGTGTTACTTTCTACTTCATCGGAATCAGCTTGGTTGGATGACATTTTATCTATATGAAAACATAGTCCAAATAGAGTTAGGATTTATCACACTATCACAGGTTATATAATGGCATGTATTTTTAGACTCGTACATGGTACGTTCAGTCTGAGAATTGACTAAACTGTAGCTCTGATACTACTAAATGTAATACCCCTAACTTGTATCTGTTTCCAAAATAGGGTTACAGAGCCTTACGGTACAATTTGAAAATTAAATCATACATTTCATACATTGACATATCATGATATAATACACTTATTCATATGCATATTGCCTCTTAATCGAGCCCTTGAGACCCTAAAAATACTTTAGAAATAATTTGGACTAAATTGGAAATATTTGGAAAGTTTAGGAAAAAGTTAGAAAATTCAAACTGCGAGGGTCACATAGCAGTGTGGCCAAGCCATGTGACTCACAGGGCAGAGACACACGCCCATGTCTTAAGCCGTCTAATAATCGAAATAGGGACACATGACTGTGTCCTAGCCCGCATCCTCACCTATGTAACACTCTGACTTGGGTCACACAGCCAAGCCACACGCCTGTGTGCCAGGCCGTGTAACTCTCAAACTAGACACACACGCCCATGTGCCAGGCCGTGTGCTGGGCAGTGTAACAGCCTGGCTTGTTTGCATTAAATCCTACAAGGGACACACGGTCGTATCGCCTAATTGTGTGTCACACACGGCTGAGTCACATGCCCCTGTCTCTGGTCGTGTGGACATGAAATTGACCAAAATCAAGCCATTTCCATCACCAAAACAAGCATGCACCTAAAAACATTTTGTGTACATGACTAAAGAATCAAAACCTTAGCAAAACATGCATGAAAAGACCAACTCAAAAGACCAAATCCATTCAACCAATATGCCATACAATGCACCTCAAATGCAAACATACAAATATACCTAAACATATATATATATATACTTGACCATATTTCATTCATAAACATCAAGTACATTTCTATCTCAAAACATATCATAACTTGTCCTATATCACTTTCACATAAACTTACCATTTGAGCCTTACCATTCATGCATCATATGTACCAAATTGACACAATTCAACCATTATCAAAATGGTACCAAAACAACCAACTCATAAATACCAAAATCAACATCTAAGCATTCAACTAAACATCAAACACAAGTCCACCTATACATGCCATTATAACCTTGGCCAAAACATAAAAAACTATCGATATAAACCCTGGATAGTATGATATATCTTCGACGAGCTTCCAAACCAATCGAGCTTCCGATTATCTATAAAACATAGGAAAGAAAACTACATAAGCACATAATGCTTAGTAAGTTTGTAAAACATGAAACATAATTTACCATTTCAATACATAACATTAAGATTAAACATAACATAATCCAATCATAAGCTTGGCATAAGCCCAAACACCATTAACAACACATCTTAGTTCGTTCAAACATAATTCAATTGAATTAACATAAGGTAAGCTATGTGTACATGAACATATTTCATTTGAAAATATAACACCCTTAACCTGTATCCTTTGCTAGAATAGGGTTACGAAGTATTACCGGAGTTTATGTTTCAAAACGATAAAAAATTTTAATCATTTAATAACTCAACACCAATCATAGAAAAATCAATTAATATCATTCATATTGTCCCTTATACGAAACCTCGAGGCCCTAAAAACACATTAGAAACAAGTCAGGACTAAATCAGAAACATATAGAAATTTTTGGAAAAAGATGAAAATTTACAAACTGTAGGGGTCACACGATCGTGTGGCCAGGCCATGTGACTCACATAGCGGAGACACACACCCGTGTCTTAGGCCGTGTGGGCATTTGAAGTAAGGACACACGGCTGTGTCCCAGCCCGTGATCGTGACCATGTAACTTTCTGACTTGGGTCACACGGCCAAGCCACACGCCCGTGTGCCAGGCTGTGTACCCTTCGAAGTAGCCTCACATGCCCGTGTGCTAAGCCGTGTACTAGGCCGTGAAATTGTCTGACTTGCTACCTTTGTAAGCTACAGGGGACACACGACCGTGTCGCATGGCCGTGTCACACACGGCTGAGACATACGCCAGTGTCCTTGGCTATGTGGACGAAAAATAGGCTATTTCCAAGCCAGCTTTTCTCACCCAATCATGCACACACCTACAACCAATTTCCCATATGTAAACAAGCTTTCAGAATGCACCAAATAATGTATCTACAAGCTAAACCAATAAGGTATATGTGCATACAACCAATTTTCCCAAAAGACACCTCAATCACAACAATTAAAAATTTATAACCATATGCATAGTTTAGCCAAAATTTCAATCAACTTATAACTAAGTTTATGCCAAAACTTAGCACTTTATTTACCTATCAAATTCACACCAAAATACCAAATTGGCCAATTGAAATTTAGCACCATTAGCAATATATGTCCACTACATTCCAAATTCTGAAAGAACTATATTTAACCATGTCAAAAAACATTCCATTACACACATTTTAAATACCATTTCAACTTCCATCATTTAAGCATCATAAAGACTATAAAATAAACCATTACAAGGTCACATATATATACCATAATTACAAGCCAAAACATAATGGCTATAACATCAACCAAAACATATATACATGTGCATATTTAACCAATTATCACTTAACTTGTTTTCATGCCAAAACATAACATAATTGATAACCGCAACCAACAAGCTACCAATAATACCTTAAGTACCTCAAATCCAAGGAAACATTTCTTGCCATAATCATCAACCAAAATGGCACATATATACCAAACTCATCAATTAAACATTAGACATAGTCCACCTATACATGCCATTATAACCTTAACCAAGACATCAAAATGTACCGATATAACCATTGGATAGTGTGCTAAAACTCCGACGAGCTTCTAACCTGATCGAGCTTCCGATAATCTAAAAAGTAAAGGAAAAAAACTATGTAAGCAATGAATGCTTAGCCAGCTCGTATAAACTTTAGTCATATCAATCCATTTCAAATATGAAATTTATACATATCAAGAATAATCTTATATCGATACCGCTAGATTCATGAAACCATATTCAATAACTCAAAAAATGAATAAATCCACAACATCACATATACATATCATCCCTAGCATAGTAGGATTTTATAAAACTTTAAACCCTTTCAAATTTTCTTACTTTCATTTACATTTCATTACTTTCCATTGTATTTACTTTCTTTAGCTTAAATAACAATATCAATTCAAATCATCATTCCCTTTTCATTATTTTACACTTCAACTATTAACTTACTATTTCATTACTTTTCCACACCCATTTGATATGCATAACACACAAGACATAAGCATATCATCAACCATAGCCACAAGCTAGTGCATTTAATCATAGTTCTTTTGAAATTAATCACATGATAAACCATTTCATAAGAAATTACATAATTTAAACCTTACCACTCTTTCATGAAGGCAAGCATATTATTATTTGGGCACTTACCATTTAAATGCATAACTTATAAGTAAGCATAATACAATCCAACCAATAGCTTGGCCAAAGGCTAAGCATTCACACCAAACATGTTAGAAATATAAGCATTAGACTTAGGCAATTTACTCATAGATGATCACAACATTTAAGCATGTAACATATGGATATATCATCCATCTCAAGTTACATTTATCCATGTACCACTAATTCAATGCAATTCACATGTGAATATGTCTTAGTTCATATCAAACTCTTACTATTTCCTTTCAAATCATTCTCGTTGAGCCGTTTAGAATACCGTTGGATACTCAGGATAGCTCACACAAATTGCTAACTCATAAAACCGTAATTCATCAATTCTTATAGATATATGCTCACACGAGTTGTGAATACGTATGCTCACACGAGCTATGAGTCAGAACATAGCTACATGATGCTGCTCACACTAGTCGTGGAGTATCCACAACACATGCCAGACCTTAGCCATCGATAGGACGTTCAAGACCAGCACCTGAATCATGTAAACCTTAATGACATATCATTTGTATCCTACGAATTCCTAAGGTTCAAACGGGGCTCGGTAGTTTTCGTACGTCGTTAGATTTACGTTGTTTCATTACACGATAAATTACATACTACCACATATATATTGATTTAATCATAGTATAATCACATATTAACATTCAATTTAATGAAAATTTTATAGAATACAGTTCATACAAACTTACTTGGCTAACTTGCAAAAATACTAAAGTTTAGGGGCATTTTGGTAATTTTCCATTCTCTTTGATTTTTCCACTCGAACTTGATCAATTTGGCTTTTCAAATTGTCAAAAATCCAAGGTTAACAATGAATTCTTTCTGCCTTAATAATCCGTGAAGAAGACAATGTAAAAGATGAATAAATAATTTGGTTTTATTTATTTAATTTAATTATCAAATGAGCATTTTAACCTTGGTTAATAATTAAATAAAATATCAAATTCATGTCCATTGTTGTCCACTAACACCTTGAATGGTCCAAATACCATTTAAGTCCCTTTTCCTTTATTTAATTAACCATTGAATCACTCAAATCAAATAGTGATCAAAATTTACATCTTTTACGATTTAGTCCTTTTTAATTAATTAAATATCGAAACATTGAAAATTTTCAACGAAACTTTAATACCACCTTAATAGCACTCCATAAATATTTATAAAAATATTTACAGCTCGATTTATAGAAATGAGGTCTAGATACCTCATTTTCTAAAACCACTTGACCTAAGGGTCTTACCATTTGAACTTAACAAATCACCTATAACATAAATTATCAAATCAAAAACCTTTTTAAAATCACATTTGACTCGTAAATATTAAATAATAATATTTACAAAATTAGTTGTCAGATTTGGTGGCCTCGAAACCACTATTTTTGACACCACTAAAAAATGGGCTGTTATAGAAAACATCATTTTCATGAACATAAACATACTTCCATTAAAGCTTTCCATTTCAATGCTTTTCATAATTTCATGATATAGTTCATTTGAATACTTACCGTTCCTTTCCTTTTCATCCCTATTGAACCATTTAGAATATCATCAGATACTCGGGAAAGCTCACACGAAGTGTGCTAAACATATAATTGTAACCTTTCATTTACATCGTTGCTCAATCGAGCTGTGAAATGGGTCTGCTCACACGAGATGTGGGTCTAAATGTAACCTACATGATACTACTCAAATGAGCTATGAAGTATCTGCAACAAATGCAGGACCTCAGCCATAGGTAGGACATTCAAGAGCAGCACCCGAAACATGAAAACCCTAATGACATGTCATTTGTATCCTACGAATTCCTAAGGTTCAAACGAGACTCGATAACCGCCGTGACATCATTGAATATACATCATTTAGTTACATGGACAATAACACATTAAGATATAGATCAAAATAACATTAAAATGATATTTACTCATACTAACTTACCTCGATGAAAAAGATGTAAAAACGAGATCAACTAATCTGAGGCTTTAGCTTTTCCTCGATCTAGATCCGTACCAAGTCTATCTTGATCTAAATAGACAAATTGTATACATTTAATTCTTCTATTATTTAATTCAATCCATATATCGTATTTTTGCAAAATTACTATTTTGTCCCTAATATTTTAACTTTTCACAATTTAAAATCTAACCATTTTCATCCTTACTTCATGCTACCCGAATTCATTAGGGACCTATGTCAACCCATATAAACCATCATTTCACAAATTTACCATGAATTTTTACTACTTTTACGAATAACTCCTTAAATGACATTTTCATCAAAAATCACTTTAAATTTCATAACTAATAGAGACCTTTAACTAATAGAACTCTACTTTTGCTTTTTTTACAATGTAGTCCTTTTACACAATTAAACATGCAAACATAAAAAATTCTTAACGAAATTTTAATACGTCCCTACTAACAATCCATAAACATTAAAATAATAATAAAATAATTTACTCGTCATATTTGTGGTCCCAAAATCATTGTTCTAATTTCACTGAAAACGAGCTGTTACAACATGACCGTGTGATCCTTATTTTTCAAATTTTATGTCTTTTTCCTAAACTTTCCAAATTGTTTCAAATTAGTCCTGAATTGCTTCCAAACTATTTCTAGGGCCTTGAAGGCTTGATTTAGGGACAATATGCATATGAATGAATGGTTTATGATGTTATTAATATGTTGAATGATATGATGTTTAAATGTTTTCGATTGTACGATAATACCCCGTAAACCTGCTCTGACAATGGAGATAGGTTAGGTGTGTTACATTTAGTGTTTGGAAGATGGTAAAAATAAAAGAGATTAGAGTTTTGAGAATCAAAATTGGTGAATGAGGTTTTAGGGATTCAATTGACGACAAGAAGGGGAAGGGAATGTTTCTATTCTTTTTTTTTCCGGTCAATATTAGGGTGAAAGGGGAAAAGATGGGCTAATTTTTAAAACTTGGTATAATTGTATGTAAGCTACTCTTAAATTAAACCATTTTACAAAATAGTCCACTATTTAAATTTTAAAAGCTTTTTCACACTATTTTCATAAATTGGTTTAATTTTCAAAAGCCCTAGACAAAGATATTTATCGGGTTACCACATTCTGAATTTCTAAACTCAAATTCAAGACAAAATTCCACAACTACCCTTGAAACTTCTAGACCCAATTTTGGGATGTGACATGTAACAACCCATTTTTAGTGGTGTAAAAATAGTGGTTTCAGAACCACAAATCTAACTTTTGAGTCTGACAATTTTATTATTTTATTTTATTTATGTGGGTAAAGTAAAAGTATAATGAATTTTGATTTGGTTAAAATTTTATAATTGAGCAAAATTTAAAGTATAAGTGGTTGTCCAGAAAGTCAAGTGGTTTCGAAAAATGATGTATCAGAACTTCGTTTTTGTAAAATGAGCTCTCAAATATTTTTGTAAAATGGACTTATTGTTTTTGGTATGTGAAGGTTCAGTTCGAAAATTTTATTATTTAGATAGTTAATTAAGGAAAAAGGACTAAATTGTAAAAGATAGAAAACTTAATCATTATTGAATTATAATGATTAAATGGTTTAATTAAATTGAGTGGAAGAATTTCCATGGTAAATACTCCATTTTTTAATAGTGGGGTGGTTAATAGGTATTTTATTACATTTTATACATTAAATTAAAAGTTAAAATTATTATAATAAAAGTAAAACATAAAAAAAAATGGTTACCATATTCTTGATTGTTGCTCGCCAAAACAAAAACAAAGAAACTTGAACTTCCATTTTTAAGAGCTTTAAGGTTCGGTGGCATTAGTTTTATGCATGTAAGCAATTTCTTTACCTGTTTGTAATATATTTTTATCTTTTTGAGATCGTTGCAACTAGATCCACTTAACCCGTATCACCGTTTTTGAAACTGTTAAATATTTTAGATTTTATCAGTGATAAATTTTAGTTATTTTTTTATGTTAAATGATGAATTTTTAGTCTTGATTTTTGTTTAGAACTATGTTGTAAAGTGATTTTAATTAATTTTTAGTTAAAGGATTAATTTGATAAAATATGAAAATTAACATGGAATTTTTGTGAATTGTGAATAATTTTGGATTGTATTAAAATAGAAATAAGTTTGGCTAGCATTGGGTATTTGAGAAATTTTATTAAATTTGAATTTTTGGGTTTAGGGACTAAATCGTGAGAAATGTAAAATTTTAGGAAAAAGTATGTAATTAATAAAACTTAAGGGTTCTATGCATAAAATGGGTTGAAATATTTATTTGAATTTGATATATTGAATTTAATCATTGTAGAGATCAAGCATTAAATCTTACAGAGGTTGACCGGGGAAAAGAGAAAATTTCTAATTAGTCACTGCGAGTCAACCAGAAGCATAATCTAGGTAAGTTCCTAGCATTATTGAATAAAGTTATATGTTTATGAATTATGGTGAGTTCTAATTGTTGAAATTGAGTTGCGATTGAATATTTATTAAAGAAATTTAATTATGAATTGTTATAATTGAGTGTAAAGTAAAAGTGTTACATGGTCTTTTACATGGTTGGCCACAGAACCATGTCCCTGAGCCACATGGCATGGGCTTTGTCACACGGCTTGGCCACATAGCCGTGTAGCCCTTGTTTTCTAAATTTTTCGTACTTTATTTTTTAAATCAGATTGATTCCTGATTGATTCCAAAGTCATTTTTAGGTCTCATATACTTAATGTAAGACATGTAAATGTTTGTATGATAAGAATAATGTTTGATTTGAATTATTAATTTGTAATTAATAAGTGTATGTTTAAATGGTGTTATTTGTATTTGATATGCATTGTAATGCTCCGTAACCCGAATCCAAGAACGAAGATGGGTTAGGGGTGTTACAAGACAAGTATGCTATAAAATGTTTATAAATTTATCTAACAACCTTGATCGGAGAAAGGTGTTTTCTATGATCAATGCAGGATGAAAGACTAAATTTTGAGAGCGAGATAAATAGAGCATGGTGGAATGGTATGATAGATGTTCGACAAATTCTGATAGACAACCAAAAGAGAAAACATCCAAAGATAGATTAACAGAGCTGGCAGATGAATTTGACAACAACACCTGATCCTCCTTACATCATGTTAACTTTTTTAAATTATTGTATTATAATAGGCTTACATAGTACTACAGGTAGCTTAGGATTTCATTTTATTTAAACTGTTCAGAAGTAGCTTATGTATGTAGCGAGCACCTTGGAATTTAAGAAAAAGGGCCAAATAAGGCTGGTATCGCTACATTGAGGCCAAATCAAAAAGATTTTAAAAATCTAGTTGATGTTGCGTCACAAGTACCCCTGTGTCACAACATTGAAGATAGTAGCCCCCAAATCCCAAAATTTCAAGGTGTTTCATGACATTGAACCCTCATGTCATGACATTAACAATTTGCAAAGGGTGTTGTGACATGGAACCCCTATGTCGTGACATCACTGTAATTTTTTAAAGGGTTGACCCGACCCATTATGTAAACCCAACGGCCAAACCTTAATTTTACCTAATTTTCTGACCTTAAAACACTTTTAGTCAAAAAACAACACTCTAACTCTATTTCTAAACAATCTTTAACTCTACACCCTCTCAAAAACCTCCAAAATCCCTTTTAAATTAAAAAAAAACCTAATCCCTATATTATATTCTTTTCTCATTATTCTTGCTGCAATTTCTATTTCTTGTCCTTTTTTTATTTTGTAGGTATAAGCTCCACATCATCAATGAATTTGCAACAAATTCTCACAAGGAATCATAAGCATTCGAATAAGGTTAAGGGTTCCTTTCTGATTTTTACTGTTATAATGCATTTTTCAAATATATTACATGGTTATTAGTGACTCTAGTTAAATAACTCACGAAAAATGCCTTTGTGGAAAGGTAGATGAACTAATGAACAAGAGGCACCGATGATTGTGAATCCTTTCAATTTTCCAAACCCAAAGATCGAGAAATTTCTCTTAGAACTTCAAGGAAAGACGTTCATATAGAAGAGGGGTTTTGAACCATCGATGCTCTAGTGTGGATAGATTTGGGCATTGGTTCAATAGCATAGATGGGTATGTTTCGAGGTAATCATAATAAAAACTATCATTGCTCTTGTAGTACAAGAATTCTATGTATTACTTAGAGATGAAGAGTCTAGGATATCGTATGGTGTGGTTTCAGAACAGTACCAGTAAGGGGTAAAGAGGTGTGCATCACCCCTAGAGAAATTTGTAATTTTACAATGTATCATACTATGGATTTGATTTCCTCGATAATAATAATTTGACATACTTCAAAGACATAGACATGAATAACATTGTAAAGTACTTCACTGAGGGTAGGGGTGAATGGAAACACCGGCCGAGTATCGAAGTTCCAACATCTTTTAATCAAGATATTATGTTTCGAATTTCAAAAATATGGATGCAATTTTTATGCACTCAGATTGCACCTGCTCTAAACATATCTAACGTTAATACTTTCTGAGCTATTTTGTTATATGGTATTTTGCAGAAGAAATAGATATTTGTCGGGAGATGGATATACCACATTATGAAACAATGCATAAACGACCAGAAAGTCAGAGTCTTTTTCCCTCATCTGGTGACAACCATCTGCAAAAAGGCCGGGGTTCCAATGCTAGCAATCGAATAATTCATAAGGCCATCAAAGAGCTTGATAGTAGATTCAATATACACTCAATAGGTCGAGCTCCAATGAGAACAAATAGAAGATTGGAAGCAAGGCAGAAAATAAAATATGGATGTTCTAGCATCCTTGAAAAGGAAAAGACAGTAGCTTGGGAAGGAAATATGAGAAACAATATCTCGGATGTAAAGTGGATGATAGGATGGATGCAAGAGATAAGCCTGGTTCGAAAAAAATTAACAAGGAAAAACTGATGCGAGTACCAAATTTTCCACCAAATAAATACGAGCCAATGCAATATCATCACCAATCTGAGGAGCAAGGAAGAGAATAAAATGATGAGGATGAGAAAGATGATGATGATGAGGAAGACATGGAGAGAGATTGTCAAGAGGAGGATGATGGTGACTATAAGGTGGCATTTTAGCTGCAACAATATACAAAGATGGGCTAATCACCTATAACCCAACTCGATATGCACATTCATTGGGTGGAGGCTCCTTTTGAGGCCACGCCTCAGGCAAAGGGACAGCTCCGATGGAGGGGGCAATCACCCCATTCTGATGATTAAAAGATGATTTTTAATTTTTGAATTTGTAAAAAAAAAATAATTAGGATGATTTTTATTTCTTATTTTAGATTAGGGGTGGGGTAACAGTAGTTTATATATATATATATGTTTTTGTTCTAAATTTTCTATGTAGGAACCCAATATGAGGAAAGTGCTAAAGCGATAAACGTAAACGAAAAGGAAGGAAGAACCCACCATAAGAATACGATAATGTCATGATCAATCAAGTAACTTTTTTACAGTTTGAATATTTCTATGTAGGAACCTCACATGAAAGAAGCACGACAATTTTCAGCTTTCAACGAAAAAAGAAGGGAGCACCCACCATTACTCCACAAAGATATCACGATTAATTGGGTAAATTCTTTCCTTATATATTTAGGGTTGCACATTAGGGACAATTTGTTATCAAAAGTGTGGGGGTAACAAAGGAAATTTGATTTTTATTTTTATGCTTTTCTTTTAATTTTGATTGTCAAAGTGTGCTTGAGCTTGTAGAAATACAAGTGATTGATTAGGAACATGTACATAGGTTGATTGTATTTACTACAGATTTGGCATGGTAGTGGATGATTTTAAAATTTCAATTATTAGACTACTAAGTTCTATATATTACACTGTAAATAAGTATTGAATAATTGAATATACCAAATGATATATAAAATATAGGGAAACGAGCATGCTAGTATACATGAGAAATAGTTGAAATTGTGATTGCTTGATCGATTAAATTTGTGAATATTCAAATACCTAGAGATAACCTAAGGCATCATTTGGTATAAACCAAGAGCTAAAAATCTAACCCTCTTTATCAATCTTTAGGACCTATTTTGTGATAAAAAACACTTATTGATGAACCGTCATACAAAACCCAAGCCAAAACTATTAATTTGTACTTACCCTTTTTATTTGGTCCTGAATTACATGAATTTAGACATCTGACCATGCATATTGAGGGTTAAGTAGATACATCATGATGAATTTTGTAAAATTAGAGTGAAATAGAAAGAAGCAGTGTGATATAGTGACTATAGGTTAGCCAACATGTGACAAAAAAAGAAAGAAAAACTCTAAAAGAAAATCAATACGAGTAGAAAAAATAAGTAAAAAAACAAAAGCATTATGAGTGGCATGTATTGAAAAAGATCAAAGGTGACAAAGTCACAAAAGTAGAAAAACTCAGTCATTCGTGTATAAAAACCCATGAGCTAGTTGTAGTTTCTTTATTATGTTTTAACTTCATATGTAGAGAAATAAGGGAGGTGACAGAAGGAGAAATAAGGTGGTGAGCGGGCAAGGGTTATTAACGGGGGAGAATAGGGAACAATACGATGTGCCTAACTACATTCGTGCTTGAAACTATTTTATACTTTCTGTTCTTGAATTCCATACTTGCTTTTAGCCCTAGAACATTACAAGTTGAAAAGCCTTATGTGACCTAGGTAGACTTATTCATGAACTGATATTGTATTAAGTAATTTCAATAATAACTATTTGTATTATGCTAGGATAACCAAATTACTTGTATGATTTATTAATGGGTTCATATATTTGAAAACCTTAATGTTTGTATACTTTGTAATATACCAAACTTAGGTGGTTGATATTGAAAGTGGTAAGACATTGATATATCCTTCCAAAGTTAAGTGTAAATACTAATATGCCTAGTTATGGGTTTCCAAACCAATCTTTGTATCATACTTGTTCAAGGGTCACTGTCTATTTCATTTTTAGTTTTCTTTGCTTGAGGACAAGCAATGACTTAAGTGTAGGGGAGTTTGATCTATTGTAATTCGGCATAGCATATTAAACTACTTTTCATACTTAAGGAGATTGAATACAAGCAATTCTATTATGTTTTAGTTAGTTTTTCTATTTTAGTTTTAACTAAATAAAAAGTGTAAATTGAGTCATTTTGTGATCTTAGGGGTCGAATGAGGCCTAAGGGTGAGATAACGTACTTAGTGAGTGTGCAAGACATCATTTAAAGGCATAAGAGTTCAAAGTTGGTCGTTGTGTTGCAACATGGGAAATTCAATGTCCTTATATAGAGGATAGAGCGCAAATATTCCAATACTGCCTTTGGTGTCTCGACACAACCAGAGGATGTCGCGAAACACCCTTAAAGGCAAACCTGAACCAGAGTATACTATCTTCAATGTTGCGACACAGGCACTGGTTGTCGCGATATTGACCCTATATGAGAAGAATTATGAGTGAAGGGCATTTTGGTTAGCACAATGAAAATTAACAAGAAAATGTCGGTGAACTTCGGGCTAAGGAGAATGACCAACCCTAACTCTATAAATAGGCTCATTGAACACTTGTTGAAGGATAACTTTCATAGTTTTGAATTTTATTTCTAATTTTAGTTTAAGTTTTCTTTTCTTTAGGCTTTATATTTATTTTCAGTTATTTCTGTTTGTCTTTTTCAAAGAACTTGATTTGTAGATGCGATCAAACTCTCTTGGATTTCTACACTTTCATCCATAAAATATAATTAGGATTCTCTTAAACCTTATTTTTGACTTGTTCATTATACTTATCTTATTTATCAAGTTTATTATGTTTACGGATTCTATGAGGAACTAATCCTCTTATGGGGGGTTAGTTAGTGTAGGTGTGATTAATTAATTGCTATGTAGGATTTTCTCAACGGATCAACTATTTGGGAGAGGAATAACTTAAACCCTAGGATTGATGACACTAGGAAGTCATTTAGGTGAGAATTAAGCCAAAATTGATATGGCCTATCCGTGAACCCCTTATCCTCAAATCGGTCATGATGTAAGGTCGAGAGATAAGTAGTTCTTTCCGACTCGTTATTTTAGTTGATGATCGAGTGATCCTACTAGGGTAGCAAATAGTTGATTGAATAGAAACCCAAAATAGGGATTAGTTATGATCTAAGTGAACTAATCACCCATGCTTAGATTTGATTGAGTTTAGAGATTAAGTTTTTCATTGTTATTACTTTATGCATGTCATTTCTTTTCTTAGATTCATAGAGAATTTCTATTCTTTATGTTTATTCCTAATATAAATTGTGTAAAGTACTAGTTATATTTATTTGCATTTAGGTTAAATTAAATTTCGTACTCACCTCCCTTGGGTACTATTCTAGAAGTACATACCTACTTCGTTGTAAGTATATTACAAACCTGACTTGTATACTTTTGAACAATGGCTTAATCCCATACATTTAGTTACAATGTTTACATTCTAGACGTTAGTATGTCGGGAGGCAGTCGTTAACCAGATTACTAGACTCCGAATGATTCTTAGCCTCTTTGTAAACATCTCCAACTTTTCTCAAATATGCATTTCTCTCTTTGAATCTTGCGATATTAGCATTGGCATGGTAACAAAAAATTTGTAAACCATTTAGGCTAGTTCTCATTAAAGGCTAGTTTGGGTTAAAATGTACTTCTGGAAAATGCTTTTGTAAATTGTTGGTGGAAATGATATGAAAAAAATATCGTTTATTAATTTAAATTGTTTGGCATTGCTCTCAAAAAGTGATGTCAAAAGTTACAGTGTGCATTTTAAATATGATGTTCCAAAGTAAAATATAAGTTAACTTAAATTGTATTTAAATAATTTAATATACTAATACATGCAATATAAAATTGAAATACATTTTAAACAATTAATAAAAATATTTGTAAAATTTAATTTAAACATTTAAACCATATTAGAAAACTAAGATTTTTTGTATTAATCTATAAGCTCATTCCTGAGTGCTATGTTTAAACTTTAAGAAAAACTTATTTGATTCCTACAAATTTATTTAGTTGTAAAATAAATATTATCTGACAATTAATTAATCTTTAATTGGATGGAGAAGGAATTAATTATGGTATTTTGATAATTTTACATTCGAAAGTCAAAAGCTCTTTTACTCGACTTTTGAGGTTAGGTCTAAAAGCTTGTTCGAAATGAATTTTCGATTCCAAACTAATCCTTTTCTTCAATGCTTAGAGTGTCAAAAGTGCTTTTGGCTCCGAAAGGTAGTTAGAAACAAAATGAAGAACTAGGATTAAGTCTTCCACTTGCTCTTTTTGCATTTGTAATGTTGGGAAATCTCACAAAACCAAATCTTCTCTCATTCTTGGATCCTTTCTTCTAAATGATTTTGTCAATGACCTCTCCACGATATTCAATTATCTTCCACAATAACTTGCACTAAATTCTAGGTGAAAGATTCAACACAAGAAATGTCCAACATCCATGGGGGTTACCTCCTACAACTTTCGTCCACGAAAATGGACATTGTCTTAGGAACCATGAAAACTATAAGGTGAGTGCACTTAAACTCTTGACCTCAATCATTCAAACATTAAACCCATAAGATTACACCATTGTCATAAAAAAAACATTGTAATGTAATGTCAAAAGCAATCTATTCAATACAAAGGCAGCAACAGGGACAAGTAGGGGTTTATCCCTTTTAAAAAGGAAAATTTCCCTTTAGCCTATATAAAATTTATAAAACTGTCAATAATATACGGTAAAATTACAGTCCCTCCAATGAATAAATTTTATTTAATTGCTAAAAAAATTATGAATAATAAAGCTAATACATTGATAAAATTGTATTTTAATTCTTATAAAAATATATAACTTTGTTTTGGTGAGAAAACATTTTGGCTTCACCCCTACTTCAATGGACTAGAAAATGTCAAATTATTTAGTTACTTAAATTAAAAAATAAGAAAAAGAAGTCAAACATTACGGGGTTAGTAGGGGCAAAATACTAATAAAAGCCCTTTTTTTTAAAAATTACTGAAATGGGCTCGATAAAAAATTAATTACCGGAATGGCCTAATTCCCCGAAAATGAGTCCACGTCAGCGCATTGTCAAGTGACAAAGCAGGAAAACTCTTCCTCAAGGAAGTGTTTTGTCCACGTGGATAGAAAACGCATCCTTGAGGGCGTGCTTTGTGTCCATGTGGACAATGTGCTTCCTTGAGGAAGCGTTTTCCCCGTGTCGCTACAATACCAATGGTAAAAAAAAAGCTGTTGGTACCCCTCCAATGGTTAAAAAAAAAACTATAAAATCCCCTTTTCATTTTCTTCACACTTAAATCCTTTCTCTCAAATTCTCTCATATTTCTCTCCAATATTCTCTCACATTTCTCTCAAATTCCTCACAAATTCCTCTTAAAGCTCTCTTTAATTATTTAAAAAAAGCTTTAATTTTATTGTTTTTGAATTTCTTTTAAATCATAAAAATTTGATTGTGTTAGTAATGGTAGGAGAATTAATTTGTCTCGATAACAAGCACATATATGTCGAACAAATGAAAATGGTAAGTGTTAAATTTTATTTTTAAATATTATTTAAGATTTTTTTCATTTATGAAATTTTAAATAATTTTTATTTTATTATTTCTTATAAAAGTCTGTAGATCGGATATTGCAATGCTATATCCGTAATATGCATGGTCCTCCACCACCGTTGATAGAGAATTACTTGCGGGAATTGGGTTTTTGGCACGTGGTGACAATAGGCTGGGGATGCAAGTTGGACTCGAAACTCATTAACGCATTGATAGAGAGGTGGAGACCCAAGATGAACACATTGCATCTTCCATGTGGAGAGTGTACTATCACATTGGAAGACGTAAATTTACAATTGGGATTGCCGGTGCACGGGTATGCAGTCACCGGGTTTATTCAATATAGTGATTGGGGAGCGATATGCTACGAGCTTTTGGGTGCTATTCCAGATAATATTAACGGAGGTTGGATCGAGATAGGCTGGTTACGAGACACATTCCCGGAGTCGAATGATGATTCTACCGATCTAGAAAGAATCTGATATGCTCGGGCATACATTCTTGAGATAATTGGAGGTTATCTGATGTCGGACTTGTCACGGAACCTTGTACATCTGAGATGGCTATTGAAACTCGTTGATTTTAGAGCAGTTGGTGAATTTAGTTGTGGGTCTGCCATGTTGGCAACATTGTACTAGGAGATGTGCGGGGTGACGCGACTGAATAAAGTGAAAATTAGATGTTGCCTATCATTACTGCAGTCATGGGCACGATTTCGCTTTCCATTTTTACGTCCTCGAGTGGACCACCCATATACATTCCCACTCATAACGAGGTAAATTTTATATTAGATTTTATAATTACTACGTAGATTTAAAATACAATCGTATGCTAAAAATTTATTTACTTAGGTGGAACCATTCGGCAAGTTATGCTCGATTACTTACCACTCTTGAAGATATACGGCTTCTATTAGACCAACGGTATGAAGCACAAGTAAGTATTAAATAAAATAGATATACATAATGAGATAGTCAATTTGTACTTAGTATTTAGTATTATGTATATAACTAATATTTCCATCATGTTCATTTAGTTTTAATGGACACCATACGAGGATCCGGCAATTCAGGCAGTAATTCTGGATGAATACTTCCAAAATTCGAACGCTTTGCATGTGAAAGCCCCATTGGTCAACTTTGCGATCGTGGAGATGCACCAGTCGGATAGAGTATTACGGCAATTTAGATTCTGACAACCGATTCCCGTGGCACTTGAGGTGTTGGATGATCATCATAGAATCGACTTACGGCAATTGCTTACGGATTGGCCGAGATTCTGGTCACACTATATGCAAATGTGGGAAGATCGGTATGATTATATACCTACTCGGGAATCGATCATTGTTCCAGAGTTAGCGTGCGTGCAAAAATACATGTCATGGTTTAGGATCCATGGTAAGCCGTATTTACTGTCGAAAGAGGAGAGGTAATGGCAATTGCGTGTCCAAAGGGAACGACGTGGCCTTTTAAATCCAATAAGAAGGGACGACGACGCAGGCCCATCAACAGCGCCCATATAATCACCAGGGCCAGCAACAGCACCGACACAGTCACCCAACCCAACACTTCAACCGACGACACCCATAGCACAGCCTTTTCAGATGATGCCAAGTGCTTATCCTAGCCCTTTTATGTATCCTAACCCTTATATGTTTCCTTTTTCTAGTCCTATGGCAGGTTGGAGTCCATGGCCACGTTCATTTCCATTTTCGTTTACGCCAAGTGGACCGTTAATCTATATGCCATCGTCGCATGAGGGATCGCACAAGGGGTCGTCGGGGAGCTCTTTTTTTTTCCAATCCCCATCACCTTATGGGTTTCAAACACCTTCGCTGTTAGTGATGCAAACACCTCCAAAGTCACTATTCTATCAAGGTGGGTCATCCTCTCAACACCGACAACCAGATCCCCTACCGGAGGAACCAGAATCCCCTCGGAGCAACCAAAACCCTCGTTGAAAGTTGGACAAAGGAGGAATCTAGCGCGTAACCGTCGACGACCGCCACGTGGCACTGAATCCGGTGGGCACGGAGATTGATTTTTATTTTAATATATTTGTACAAACATTTTGAATATTGATGCCTATTACATGTAATAAAATAGAAATTCTGTTATATTATTTCATGTAATAAAATAAAAATTTACTTTTATATTTTTAATAAAATAGAAATTATTTTAAATAAGGTAATATTTTAAATATTTCTATATTATTTCATTTAATAAAATAAAACGTTGTTTTGAATCAAGGAATTGTAATTTACTTTAATATTTTTAATAAAATAGAAATTCTTTTAAATAAGGCAATATTTTGAGTATTTATATATTATTTCATTTCAAAAAAATATAAATAATACAATATTGTTTTTTACAGTAACGTTCAACTATTGCGATTTGGACATGATCTACTTGTATGGCCTGATTTCCTACACCATCCGCACAACTTCTGTTGATTGGCTATTTCTCGGATATCCATATTGTTACGTATTCTAGTGGAGCAAGGTCGACCCTTTGGTTTGCAACGCAATTCTCTATCTGGTAATAGCTTAAAGGGAGCAAGCGATACAGACGGCCACTTATGTTCATCTGGGACCGATGGGAATACGTGTCTCCAGATGTTGTACATGTTTTGTAAATTGTACACTATGTCGACATAGCTCATCGAATCCAGACGGAGATTCTAACAAGCTACAATTACATGAGCGCATGGGTAACGAAGTGCGTAAAACATCCCACAGTTGCAAGTCCTATTTCTCAAGTGTACACGATATTGCCCGCCAATAACACCTTGGTGCGGTCTGTCAAACTCTGTCATGCAAAACCATAAGTTGTCTCAATCGTGACATACTGTGTGCATGGTGTTCGGCCACGCCTTCGCCTTGTTAATTTCTTGCACTACCTTACTGTACCATACATGGCCTCCCTGTATTTGTCTTGCATAACTCGTTGCTCGCTTTGGAAATAGTGCTGCTAAAAGAAAATATGTCTCTCGCACAACCGATGTTATCAGTAGATGGCACATTCATTTTAGAATAGAATTTATGCATTCAGCCAGGTTTGAGGTCATATGACCATATCGTAGGCATTCATTGTATGCTTGTGCCCACTATTCGAAAGGTATGTTACAGAGGTAGTCCGTGCCTTCACCGTTAATTGAACGTAAAACTGCCAACACCTCATGAAAACGGTCTTTACTTATTTCATACCCTCCCAATATAAGTTCATAGCGAATATTGCATACCATTCTTTCATTTAGAATAAATTCAAAATGACAAATGAAATTATATTAATAGAGACTAAATACCCATTTTGGTCACTTGTCATTGTTCACTTTTAGATGGATATTGCCTGTAGTAGTTGGAAGCAACGTGCCTTAGGCAATACCGATAGTGTGTGCACTACCATAAGCTTCCCTGTCGCTTAATTGCAGCTAGTATTTTGGTGCCCCGATCTGAAATAACGTAGATATCAGGTTAGGGGCACACATGCCTCCTTAACCTGGATAGAAAGAAATCCAGTCATCAGCTGACTCCCCCGGTGTTATTGCAAACGCAATTAAAAGATTCTCCCACTGCCATCCTGTGCCACTGCTAGCAATAACCGATGGGTATATCCACCAAACATAAAGGTACCGTCAATTTGTACCAGTTACTTGCAGTATAGAAATGCATCTCGGCATTGCTTAAAGGTCCAAAACAGGCATTTGAACACTTGGTATCCACGTACCAATCGACCGTTGTAGTACGCATGTTCCGTTTCAAGGTCTGTTATGCAACCTGGGACATATCTCTCTAGCACTTGACACCACTGCCATATTTCATTATATGAAGCGTCCCACCCACTATGCATCTTCTCCAATGCCTTTTGCTTAGCTATCCAAGCCTTGCGGTAAGAGGGCGTGTACCCCATTTGGCTACGAATATTGGCAATTAAGACTGGCACAGAAGTCCTGGGATCTGCCTTCACCGTGGGTAGTGTTAAGCTAGCTAACATAGCTGAATCCATCTTGGGATGATCTTGTGAAATACCTGTCAATGGAGTACGTTAAATAATACAACATTACATAATAACAGTATTATTCCAAATCCTTCCAATACTGTACCTGCAGCACATGTATGTAGACCTTTGTTCTTTTTTATCTCCCATAACCTTGCCCTTTTCCTCAACGACGTGTAGCTTTTCCATGAACATGTACCGTCTTGCACTGCACACTTCGCCTCAAACTTATCATCTTTGGATTTAACCACGTGGTAGTTAATGCCGTTATTGATGCTATGTTGTTTCAATGCACCAATAAAACTATCCTTATTGGAAAACTCATTACCAACTTCAAATTCACCCGAATCCAGTAGTGAACTTGTACGATCATGCATTCTGTATGGTAGATCTAGAAACTCCAACGTATGATCTGTAGATAGATCGACATTATGCATGTGGCCTAGAGGCGAGTATGCCCTGAATCATGGATCTTCTTCATTTGAACCCCCTTCAATATCTTCAGGTTCAGTTGGAATAGGCTCTGGTTCAGAAAATAATGCAACTTTTGTACCATCGGGCCCGGGCTCTCGAGGTGGATCCACATTGGAGTCATCTTCAACCCACTATCATCTGTAACGTACGAGGTCCCCTCACCGGTGGACGTCGTAGGGAATACAACATCCCTTCTTCTGGGCATTTCATAACGTCCCCAATTGGATGTAGATTGCTAACCACTAGAAGTTGATGCCGTTCCCCAGTATGTATTTCTAGCATCAAACATCGACCCACCGAGGTGCATGTCCCATCCACTGACGGAGTGTTGTGCAGGGGTTGTGTATTCCATACCGCTACCAAACATGGGCGGTTCCGTGTTTTGTAACCCACTAACTGAGTGTCGGGTGGGGGTCGTGTATACCTTTCGAACAGCAGTCGCAACTGTATCATTTGGTGATGTAAATTGTACATATAACTCAATATAGGGTGCTCCACTAGCGAGATGAGTTTGCACCATTGCCTCCAAGTTAAAAGCACTTTTTATGTCGAACGAGTCATATGTCACCGGATTAATAGAAGAACAAAACTGATACGTAATAGACAGAACTTTCATTGGCGTTGTTTCGAATATTTTACGCCTAATTCTTTTACGAAGTTCTGTCAAATCTATGTTCTGGTTAAAAACCAGTCGCACTGTATTCTCTAATAAAAAAATAACACCGTTCACGGTGTGACGAACCTCACCATCATAGTAAATAACAGCACAAATACGTTCACTCATCTTCAATTTCTATTCTTCTTAGCCTATCTAATTTTTTTTGTTGTAACTTATGCAATCTGAGAAAAAATGTTGGCTCATTTATAGCCTAAGGCCAAATAGGAACTACTGTAGCAAAAGAGCGTCCACGTGGGAGCTTCTTTCAGTACTTTTGCTGACAAAGCAACCTGCTTAAAGCGTTTTTGACACTATTTGCTCAGAAAGGTCTTCTTGAAATTATTTTTCAAGAACTACTGTAGCAAAAGAGCGTCCACGAGGGACCTTTTTTCAGTACTTTTGCTGACAATGCATCCTGCTTAAAGCGTTTTTGCCACTATTTGCTCAGAAACGTCTTCTCAAAATTATATTTTCAGTAACTACTATAGAAAAAAAGCGTCCACGTGGGAGCTTTTTTAAATAAACAAATAATTTAGTTAAATAACCCTAAACCCCAAACCCTAATTTATTTGAGTTTTTCCTTAAAACCCTAAACACTAAACCCTAATCTATTTTTTTAAAATTTATAATTAATTTACTCAAGTAACCCTAAACCCTAATTTATTTGATTTTTCCTTAAAAACCCTTAACACTAAACCCTAATCTAATTTAAAAAAATTAATAATTAATTTACTCAAGTAACCCTAAACCCTAAATTAATTGATTTTTCCTTAAAACCATAAGCACGAACCTTAATCTAATTTTGAAAATTTTATAATTAATTTAATTAAAAAACCCTAAACCCTAATCCCTTATTTATTTAATTTTTCTTTAAAACCCTAACCCTAAACCCTAAACCCAAAACCCAAAATCCTAACCCTAACACAGAGACACGGGGAAAACGCTTCCTCAAGGAAGCGCTTTGTCAACGTGGACACAAAGCGCGCCTTCAAGGATGCGTTTTCTATCCACGTGGACAAAGCGCTTCCTTGAGGAAGCGTTTTCCTGCTTTGTCACCTGACAACGCACTGACGTGGATACGTTTTTGGGGAAATAGGCCCATTCCGATAATTAATTTTGTACCTGTCCCATTTCAATAATTTAAAAAAAGGCTTTTATTGGTATTTTGCCTAGTTAGTAGCTATGATGTAAATGGATGCAATTTCATACCACTTATAAAAATAACATCTGTGGCATCGTCCATTTTTTTGGTCCACAACTTCCAATCCAAATTTGTATTTAAAGGCATCAAAGTGCTTTACTTTCTTTACATAAATAAGTGCTCTTTTATATCTTTTTCCATCATTCACTTTGTAAAATAGTATTCAAAATGGCACAAGTCACTCGCTCATCAGCTTTAGCTACTTTCCTTCTTCTGTTGGTTCTTCTAACAAAAGGTTGTTTTGAACCTATTCTAAGCTTATTATCTTTTGATTTAATTACTTGATTAACTAAGATGTTAAGCTATTCATAAAATATTAATATATAACCTAATCAAATGGACTTTGGATAAGAGAGTCCAATTTATATTCATTTCTTAAATTAAGTTTTTTTTAATAACATCTCTCTTAACTATTATATAAACCACAAGGTCTGTGTGTGGTCCTATTTATATTTCATAGTTTATTTAGTTATTTTGTTATCTCATATATATATGCATTTATATATACCTTCATGTTCTATACCTTTCTACAAGTTTTTATGTTGCAATTAGATGGAATAAAGTAGAGATGGGCCTAAGATAGTAGGAGGTAGAAAATGTGAGTCTCTAAATAAAAAATTCAAAGGGATGTGCATGAATCGTGATAATTGTGCCACAGTTTGCCATACAGAGGGTCATGAGGATGGCAAATAAGAAGGCTTTTTTCGTCGATGCATATGCATTAAGCCTTGTTTTTAAGCAATCTATTAATATTTCATCATCTCTGATGATTGAATGTTACACATGTTGGTATGGGCCTAAGAGTAAATAGAATTGAGAGGGGTTGATATTATTGACATAATTTTGTCATAGAATCTATTAGAGTTTTAAAAAATTATTTTATGATGTTGATGTCACATATATAATATCTTTGATTTTAGTTCTCTTAAAACTTTTGTATTGTTCTTGAATTAATTGTCATGAAAGAAAGATTAATTATGACTACTCTTCTAGATTTGTTTATAAATTGGATAAATTTAGATGGAATTCAAGTAATAAAACATGTTTTAGCACTTAAAGAACTTATTGTTATGAACAAGAAAATTGACAAAATTGTACATTCATTTTGGTGAGGCCACGAGAAGGGGCAAAAGAAATTACATTTTTGTGCTTTGGATAAGTCTATGCCTCAAAATCAGAGGGAGGATTCGGAATTTGCAGGATAGATTAATGAATTATATGAATGCCCCAAACACTCTTTTTGCTTTTGTACTGAAAAAGAAATGTTGTAGGTCTAAACCCTTTGAATTAGTTGTGCCAAAGCATTCATACTCATTGATTTGGAAAGCATGATACAAGGCCGTTACTGGGGAGGCAACGCTACTAAATTAGTTTTAATTTTTGCGTTCAATAGAATAATTAGGAAAATTTTAAATTATAGATACAATTATAATTTTTTATTTTTAATTAATTTAGTTTAGTAAGCTTTTTCTTTCTCCTGGTAGATCTTAGTGTATGCCTCAGTGGTGAGGAACACCTATCTAGTTAGTCACTGACTCATAGAGGCTAAGTCAACAAAGATCTTTTAACTATGGATGAGTCTAGTTACATGTGATTTGACGATGAAATGAACTATGGTGATGAAATATACAATAAATGAGTATATGAAGAATGAGAGATCATGGAAAATCAGAAATTGTTTATGATAGAGCCGAGTCAACACGAAGATATAACCTCAACACACTAGTGGAGTAATGACCAAAGTACTGATATAATTGAGCATCGAAATGAGTTCACTAGTAATTTGCATTAGGCACTTAAAGAAAATCATGATATGCCTGAACATTCAGAAAAGCCTCTCTGTGATACGTATGAGATGCCTTCATGTGAAACCACCAGGACGACCAACTATGAGGTATTATCAAACATGTTAGACATGATGGCACAAATGATGAGAATGATGCAAGAAATATCCGAAGAGCTACCTCCATGGAAAGAGGACATGTCTTATATTCACAACTCAGATCATGAGATCCCTTGTGTTATCGATAACCATGATGAGATTCAACTTGATCTTGTAACTGAAGATCAGAGATGAGTTGAACATAGTCGAAATAATCTCTGATCTAATTGAACTACTAGTTGATTTATCCAAAAAGGTAGAAGTGAAAGATGAACTAACCACTAACATGGAATTTAAACCGATATTTAATGAAAGTGCAAAAGATCCAATACACTTTCTGGCCATAACAGAGAAGGTGTCAATCAAAGAGGTCAAGGAGTTTGATTCATTCTCATTTGACAATGGCAGCAAGGCTCAAGCAACCAAAACTTCACGAAACATGGAAGGGAGGAAGCTCAAGGCAATAATACCCCGAAAAACACTTTGGGATTGGCTTAGATTTGGTAATAAATGGCTCACAATGTGGACGTCACGATGGTAAAAAAAATGAAAAATCATTGGAATCTAACAAGGTGGCAGTTTTATATACATCGATAGAAAAAAATGTTAGATTAAGGTGTCGAGAACCAACTGGAGGATCTTCTGCGGTGGCGACACAGATCATCCTAGCTTTTAAAGAACTTCAATTTTTTGTTCTAAATTTTCTTTTTTTTTATTACTTTAACTTTTTATTTTATTTATTAATTTATTTTCCTTTATATTATATTGCATATTTCATATTTCTTGTCATAGTATTTTCGTGTAGGTACTTTCTGCCCGCTTAGAGGAAACGAATCTTGATGTCAGTACAACAACAAGAATTTAACCTTTTTAGGGAAGTTTTCTTGTTTGCGCTTTATTCATTTTACAGTAAGGGTAATGTATGCTCTAAAGTGGGGAAGGGGGCAGAAGTACATCAGGACTGATTTATATTAGGATTTAATTTTCTCCAAATTTTTTAGAATTAGGTTATGTATGTTCCGAGCCCTTTGAAATTCAAGAGGAGGGGCCGAAATAGAGTCAGTGTCGCAAAATAGGACCTCCATGTCGTGACACTACTAATAGACTCAAGAAATCGAGAAATCCATCTATATGTCGTGACACAACACCTCTATGTCGTGACAAAGAAGTCAGTATACCCCAAAATAAAATATTTTAGATTGTTTCGTGACATCGAACCCCAATGTCGCGACACCGGTAGACTACCAAGGGTGTCGCGACACAGAACCCCTATGTTGCGACACCGCTACAATTGTCTATAGGGTTGACCCGACCTATTGCGTGACTCAACAGTTTAAACTTAGTTTTAACCCAATCGATAACCTTAAAGCACTTTAATTTTAAACCTAGAAACACTTTTAACACAACTCTAAAAAATTCTTAAACCTTTGAAACCTTAAAACCCTTTTCTCCTTATTCCCTACTTTTGCAAACCCTTCCTTTCTCTTGGTGTTTTACTTGGTACAAGAACTGAAGTAAAACATTGATAGAGCTATATCAACCCAGTTTTTACAAGAAATACGAAGTAAATAATTCGAGGTTAAGGGTTCCTATCTTGTTTTTACTATTCCATTGATTATTCCTTGATCTCTATTAGTTATTTTAGTTTTTCAAATATTGAATATGCCTCCTAGGAAATCTAGAAAAATTAGTGCATAAGAACCATCGTTGGTTTCGAATCCGTTGAAGTTTCAAAATCCGAAAGACCAAAAATATTTTCTTAAACTACAGGGTAAAAAAATTATCCAAGAAAAGGGATTCGAGCCAACAATGGTTCTTTGCAAAGAGATTTGGTCGCTAGCACGGTATTATAGATGGGAGTGCTTTTGCACAATCCCGAAAGAGAACGTTGCTATCCCAATCGTTCAGGAATTTTATGCTGCCATTAGGAATGAAGAAACCCAGAGACCACATGGTGTCATGTGGAAAACGGTAACAAAAGCATTGTGAGTGAGATGTATTGAAATGATCAAAGGTGACAAAGGCACAAAAGTAGAAAAACTCAGTAATTAGTGAAGAAAAACTCATGATCTAGCTGTAGTCGCTTTATTATGCTATAACTTCCTATGTGGTGAAATAAGAGAGGTTAGAGAAGGAGAAATAAGGCGGTGAGCAGGAATGAGTTATTAAGGGGGGAGAATATAGAACAATACGATGTGCCAAACTATTTTCGTGCTTGAAATTGTTTGATTCTTCCTGTTTTTGAATTTCATACCTGTTCTAAGCCTCAGAATGTTACAAGCAAAAAGCCTTATGTGACCTAGGTATACGTATTCATGAACTGACATTGTATTAAGTAATCTGAATAATAATTGTTTGTATTCAGCTAGGATAATATAATTACTTGAATGATTTATTGATGATTTCATATATTTGAAGACCTTAATGTTTGTATAATTTGTAATATACTTAACTTAAGTGTCTGCTGTTGAAATTGGTAAGACATTTATATATCGTGCCAGAGTTAAGTGTAAATACTAATATGCCTAGTTATGTGTTTCCAAACCAATATTTGTATCATACTTTTTCAAGGGTCATTTTTTATTTCATTTTTAGTTTTCTTTTCTTGAGGACAAGCAATGAGTTAAGTGTGGGGAGTTTGATCTGTCATAATTTTGTGTAGCAGATTAAATTACTTTTCATACTTAAGGAGATTGAATACAAGAAATTCTATTATGTATTAGTTAGTTTTTCTATTTTAGTTTTAACTCAATAAAAAGTGTAAATAAAGTCATTTTATGACCTTAGGGGCTGAATGAGGCCTAAAGGTGAGCTAGCATACTGAGTGAGTGTGCAGGACATCATTTAAAGGCATAAGAGCTCAAAGCTGGTTGCCGTGTTGCAACACGGAAAGTCCAGTGTCACAACATAGTGGACAAAGTGTCACAGCCAGAGGATGTCACGAAACACCCTAAAGGCATACCTCAACTAGAGTATACTACCTTCGGTGTCACGACACAGGCACTGGGCAAATTACAAGTGAAGGGAATTTTGGTCCGTACAATGAGAATTAACACGAAAATGTCAGCAAACCTAGGGCTAAGGATGACGACTAACCCGAACTCTATAAATAGGCTTATTTAGCACTTGTTAAAGGACAATTTTCATAGTTTAGAATTTTCTTGTAATTTTAGTTTATGTTTTCTTTTCTTTAGGCTTTAGATTTATTTCCAGTTATTTCCGTTCATCTTCCTCAGAGAACTTGATTTGTAAATGCAATCAAACTCTTATGGATTTCTGCACTTTCATTAATAAAATATAAGTAGGATTCTATTAAAACTTAGTCTTGACTTGCTAATTTTGCTTATCTTATTATCAAGTTTATTGTGGTTACGGATTCTATGAGGAACTACTCCATTTATAGGGGTTAGTGAGTGGATGTGTGATTAATTAATTTCTATGTAGGGTTTTTTCAACAGATCAATAGTTTGGGAGAGGAAGAACTTAAACCCTAGGATTGATAACCCTAAGAAGTCATTTAGGTGGGAATTAAACCAAAATTCGTATGGCCTATCCATGGACCCCTTATCCCCAAATTGGTTTGGACTGTGAGGTCGAGAGATAAATACTTCTTGCTGACTCGTTAGTTTAGTTGATGATTAAGAGATCCTGCTAAGGTAACGTCTAGTTGATTGAGTAGAAATCCAGAATAGGGGTTAGTTGTGATCACCCAAGCGAACTAATCACCCATGCTTAGATTTGATTGTGTTTAGAGATTAAGTTTTTCATTGTTATTATTTTATGCATGTTATTTTTTTTCCTAGATTCATAGATAACTTCTCGTATTTATGTTTATTCATGATATAATTTTTTTTAAAGTACTAATTAGATTTATTTGTTTTTAGGCTAAAGTTAATTTAGTACTCGCTTCCCTTTGGTACGATCCTCGGAGTACTTACCTACTTTGTTGTAACTATATTACAACCTGACTTGTATACTTGCGGACACTGCCTTCTTTCCATACATTTAGCTGAAATGTTTACACTTTGGACATTAGTAAGTTTGGAAGAGGTCATTAACCATCTTACTAGACTCCAAATTATTCTTAGCCTTTTTTGAAACATCTCCAACTTTTCTCCAATATGCATTTCTCTCTTTGTATCTTGGAATATTAGCATTGTCATGATAACCAAAAATTTGTAAACCATTAAGGCTAGTTCTCATTAAAGGCTATTTCGGGTTAAAATGTATTTTTGGAAAATGCTTCTAGAAAAAATGCTTTTGTAAATTATTGGTGGAAAGTGATATGGAAAAATATGGTTTATTTATTGAAAGTGTTTGACATTGCTCTCAAAAAGTATTGTAGACAGTGAAAGTGTCTATTTTAAACATGATGTTCCAAAAATGAAATATAAGTTAAATTGTATTTAAATAATTTAATATACTAATACATGTAATATAAAATTTAAATACCTTTTAAATAATTAATATAAAATATTTGTAAAATTTAATTTAAACATTTAACTCATATTAGAGAAAACTAAGAATTCATTTTAATAATCTATAAGCTCATCCTAAGTGCTTTGTTAATACTTTTAAGAAAAGTATTTGATTCCTATGAGTTCATTTAGTTGTAAAATAAATATGATGTGACAATTAATTAATCTTTTAATTGGTTGGGAAGGAATAAATTGTGATATTTTGATAATTTTACATACGAAAGTCAAAAGCTCTTTTACTCGACTTTTGAGGTTAGGTTTAAAAGCTTGTTTGAAAAGAATTTTTGGTTCCAAAATTATTTTTTTCTTTATTGCTTAGAGTGTCAAAAGTACTTTTGGCTCCAAAAATTAGTTTGAAACACAATGAAGAATTAAGCCTAAGTCTTCCAATCGCTCTTTTTGCATCTGTAATGTTGGAAAATCTCATGAAACCAAATCTTCTCTCATTCTTGGATCTTTTCTTCTAAATGATTTTTTCAATGACCTCCCATGATATTCAATGATCTTCCACAAAAATTTCCACTAAAGTCTAGGGGGAAGATTCAACACATCAAATGTTGAACATCCATGGGAGCAAACTCCTACCATTTGAGTCCACGAAAATGGACATTGTTCTAGGAACCATAAAAACTATATGGTGAGATTAACTTATTCTCTTGACCTCAATCGTTCAACATTAAATCCATAAGTTTACACCATTGAGATAAAAAAAAAATTGTAATGTAATGTCAATAGCAATCTATTCATTACAAAGGTAGTAACAGGGGTCCTACCCTTCTAAAAGGAAAATTTCCTTTTAGCCCATTAAAATTTATAAAATTATAACTAATATATAATAAAATTACAGTCTCCTAATGATAAAATTTTGATTTAATCACTCAAAAATTATGAATATTTAAGATAATACATTGGTGAAATTACATTTTAGTTCTTATAAAAACATATAACTTAGTTTTACCCTTCAAAAATCCTTTTGGCTTCACCCCTACTTCAATGAACTAGAAAATGTCAAATTATTTAGTTACTAAAATTAAAAAATAAGAAAAAGAATTCAAAACATTACGAGGTTAGTAGTTATGATGTAAATGGATGCGATTTCATACCACTTAGAAAAATAACACATGTGGCATCGTCCATTTTTCCCGTCTACAACTTCCAATCCAACTTTGTATATAAAGGCATGAAAATGCTTCACTTTCATTACATCAAAAAGCGCTATTTTATATCTTTTTCCGTCACTCACTTTGTAAAATAGTATTCAAAATGGCACAGTTTATTCGTTCATCAGTTTCAGCTACGTTCCTTCTATTGGTTCTTCTAGCAGGTTCTTTTTAACCTATTCTAAGCTTATTATCTTTTGATTTAATTACTTGATTAACTAAGAAGTTAAGTTATTCATAAAATATTAATATATAATCCAATCAAATGGAGTTTAGATATGAGAGTCAAATTTATATTCATTTATGAAATTAAGTTTTTTTAATAACATCTCTCTTAACTATTATATAAACCAGAAAGTCTGGGTCCTATTTATATTTTAATAGTTTTCTATTTATTTTTTTCTCATATATATATTTGGATTTATATATACTTTCAATTTCTATACCTTTTTTACATGTTTTTATGATGCAATTATATGAAATAAAGTAGAGATGGGGCCTACGACAGTGGAAGGTAGAAAATGCGAGTCTCCAAGTCATAAATTCAAAGGGATGTGCATGAATCGTGATAACTGTGCCACTGTTTGCCAGACAGAGGGTTATGAGGATGGCAAATGCGAAGGCTTTCGTCGTCGATGCATATGCATTAAACCTTGTTTTTAAGCAATCTATTAATATTTCATCATCCCTAAAGATTGAACCTTACATATGTTGATATGGGCCTATGAGTAAACAGAATTGAGAGGGCCTGATATTATCAACATAATTTTGTCATAGAATTTATTAGTATTTTAAATAATTCTTTTGTGATGTTGATGTCACATATATAATATCTTTGATTTTAATTTTCTTAAACCTTTTGTATTGCTCTTGAATTAATTATCATGAAAGAAAGATTAATTATGACTATTCTTCTAGATTTGTTTATGAATTGGATCAATTTAGATGGAATTTAAATAATAAAATAAACTATTTGTCCAATAATTGGTTAAAAACATATTTTATCACTTAAAGAACTTATTGTTATGTACAAGAAAATTGACAAAATTGTACATTCATTCTGGTGGGGTCATGAGGAGGGGTAAAAGAAATTACATTTATGTGCTTGAGATAACTCTATGCCTCAAAATTAGAGGGAGGATTGGGAATTTGCAGGATAGATTAATAAATTATATGAATGCCCCAAAAACTCTCTTGGCTTTTGTGCTGAAGAAGAAATGTTGTAGGTCTAAACCCTTTGAATTAATTGCGCCAAAGCAGTCATACTCGTTGATTTGGAAAGCATGATACAAGGCCAAAACATTTGTAACAAAGGAAAATATATCCAAATTTGGAGTGGCAGTAGTTGTTGGGTTAATGCAACACAAATTGGGATTCATCTTGATACTGCTACAACTCGTGATTCTTCCATTAAAGTTGACTCTTGCCTCAACTTTAATAGGAGATATTAGGACATTAATGCCTTCAGAAAGCATCTTTATGAAAGAGGCCTAAGAGAACTCATCTTTAGGCCGACATCATTCTTTGAAGGTGTTGATAAAATTATTTGGAAAGATGAACCTGAAGAATTGCTAAAATGCTTATAATTTCCTGCGGAATGAGCTTCACAATATCGATCCAGCTAGGAAGATCAAATATGGAAAATGTAAAGCCTTATGGTAACTTAAGTTACCTTTTAAACTTATCGTATTTTTTTGGAAAATCTGTAACAATGTTCACACTGTTATAATGGATCTTGCTAAGCACTACATAGTGAATGAAGACCTTTGTCCTATATGCTTTAACGAAGTTGAAACCTTAGAGCACTTCTTTTCCTAGTGGCAGTTTGCAAGGTGTATTTGATGTAACAGTTCCCTCTAACTAAGGGTTGAGCACCTTATCCTCTCCTCATTTGCAAATTGGTTCTCCCAATGATTTGTTATTCTCGATCTCAACAAGCTTGTAACACCCACACAACTTGATCTCTAGATTCGACTATGGTATGTCACAACGTAAGTCCATTTAAGTTAAACGTGTAACACCCATGCTCGACCTAATCTCTAGATCCAGATCTGGTATGTCACAATGTAAATTCATTTGGGTTTAAGAAAAACACTTAAAAATTTTTAAAATTTTTTAGGTCTCGGCATGTACCACGATATAATAGTAAATAACAATCAAAATAGTAATACGCCAAGAAAATCTGGCGAAAGGCCTTATAAAAGTTTACAGGGTTCTATGTAAAATACAAGATGGGGTTTTCCCATACAATAGTTTCAAGTGTATCATTGGGGATTAAAACAATATTCAAAACTATTTGGCATATATGTCAAAATGATAATCTCATAAACCATGATTTATTAGATTAAAATACATACTCCCAGAGTTCATAAAAGTTCTCATATAACAAAGTCTTGAAAAAAGTTGCAAATAATTATACAAGCTGCTTATAAAACAGATCTACACGCCGCCCCCAAAAAAGCCATGCATGATACAGAAAATAGACAAGTGGCTGATTACCAATAGCAACTCTGGCGTAGTCCCCTTCAACAAAATTACTTCTTTCTATCAACACGTCTAAGAAGGAAAAGATAATGGAGTAAGTTCATGTGATGCCCCAAACCTAGTCGAGACAGTTCGACCCAAATTCTGAACGTCACATTAGCCACCGAGGTGACACTCAATTTAAATCTTTACAAACCACACCAACAGACTGTACACACCACACAATTGGAAAATAATTCATATAGGAAATTAGACCTAAGTGCAAGCTTTTCTAAATTAATCATTTCATTCACACAATTAGAAGGTATAGGGCGTGCCTTAATTCTCAACGGTCTTCCTTAGCTGTAAAAATTTGTTAGTTCATTTAATTATCATCACATTAAGCAAGTAATTAAACCATCCAGATTAGCAATCAAGCAAGCAATTATAACGTTCAAAAATCCCAAAAAATATTAAACAGTCTGAAATGTCCATTTACAACCCGTTGAAAATTTATTTTAAAAAGTCTAGGTCTAATTCTATTACTAAACCCTTGGAACGACCCACATTGCCTTCACCTTGGAGTTAAGAGATCAACATACATACTCCAAAAAAAATGTCTTGCGATGGATCACTGATTTACCACCCTCTTCGTTAGCTCGCCAACTATTTATCTACAAGGTAAAGTAAGGAGTGTGAGCTTGGTAAAGCTCAGTGAGTACACAAAGAATTGCCACAATTAGACATAAAATCCATAGTTGAAAGAAAACATACTAAAACTTGAAACCATGGCATAGCATCAAACATATCACAAAGAAAACACAATGATATATTAACATAATGTGACATGGAAGATATATATAATTAGTAAAGCATTGGATAAGTGGATCTCCAAACACTCCTCATGACTCAAACTCGTATGCAATCTCCATGTAAGTGTAGCATGAATGCTCACACTCTCCAAACACACCAAGCTATCTACGGTGAATGGAGCTATGCTCGACATTCCTTTATCTCTCCAACGCTACCTCCGGGCCACAATGCCATAACACATAATTAAAAGGGTGAGTACTCACAATCCTATGGTATACCAATGATACCCAATGGTTCCAAAATAATCAAAATGCCAACATATCCACTTATACACATTCACTCACTGTTTTATACAAACTTTCACTTGTTAACAATACTTTCTCAACACTTTTAATACACTATCAAATGCTATCAGAATTGCTCAAAAGAGCCATAATCATATAAAATTATTTAGCTGCGCATAAAACCAACAAGCACTTATCAATCATTTCATTTATAGATAACACAGGCTTAATATTTCACATGATTCACATATCACGATAAATAAGCATCGAATTTAATACTACGCAGATCAAGTAAGAAAACTTACTCTCAAAGCATAGATTAGGTGTTTAAACCAACCTAAGCTCCTATTCAACCTTGGGAATCATGCTTAAGAGTTGCAATTCTGAACACTCACCTAGTCGGTGCCTTTGCACAACAATTTCGAATGAGCTATTCTTTCCCTCTTGTGTTGCTCGTAGAAGCTTCCGATGAGTCTGAAACTTTACATTCACATTAAATAAATTAAATCAAATTATTAATAGCCTTTAAATGAAAAAAACAACTCAAAATCACTACTTTAAGGTCACTTTTCTCATACAGAAAATCAACTTATTTTGTCGAAATATGAGGTTTCCTCACTCGATTTTTGTTCCTAAACCTTAATTAAGTTTCTAAACATCCTATTTAACCTATTATTACTAATATAAACCTTTAATTTTATCTAATCTCATGGATTTAAAATTTTGAAAAATCAAGCTTGTATGAACATACCAAAGGGGAAATTCGAAATTCATTAAAATTGGATACCAATCAATCAAATTGAGTTCAAAACCTTCTATTTAGTTAAAAGTAGATTAGAAATCAATCAAAATAGTAGGTTTACTCATTATTTGATTTCACCAATGTTGAACCGAAATTTGATTAAAAACTTTAATTCTTAAAAACTCTCAATACACTCGGTTAAATTCTAAATTAGAAAAATAAAAACCTTAATCTAATCATAATAAGTCAAGACATTACCTCAATTTGAAGAAATAAACAAATTGTGAACCTAATTTGAAGTCGAATGTAAGAAGAATAATTGCGAATTTGATGAGGATTTAATGATTCTTCTTTAAAATTGGAAGGTGTTAAGGTGTTTGGATAGCTACGAACTCACCAGGGATGAGTTAATTTTCTGAGAAAATATTAGATTTGAATTTGAGAATTTTTTTGAATGAGAAGCTAAATGAGAAGGAAGGGTCGTGGGAGGTTTTAAAGGAAGAATATGAGTAGTTTTTTTTAAAAAAAAAGGAAAAATTGCCTTTTTAAAACTCTAGGTTTTCCCTTGTTTTTCAAATCATCATTAGTTTAATTAAAACACATTTTTCCTTAAATATTTTCAAACTCGATTTTATTTTTAAAGTTCATTTTAAGTTATTTAATAATCAACTGCCTAATCCTAATTTTCACCACCTAATTTTAGACCCAATAATTATTTTAATATTTTATTATTACCATTATTATTTAAGTAATTATTTATCCTATTTTAATTTCTATAATATTAAAACCAATTTTTCTTTCGAGCCTGCAACCTAATACCAAATCTACCAACCTGATTTTCGGGATGTGATAACTCTCTCCCTCTAAAAGAAATTTCATCCTTAAAATTTACTTGAACTGAATAGATAAGGATACTGACGTCTCATTGAATCCTCGGCTTTCCAAGTAGCCTCTTCGGCCTTATGATTACACCACATAACCTTCACTAAAGGTATGGTCTTGTTATGCAACACCTTATTCTTACGAGCTAGGATCTCGATCGGTTCCTCTTTATAGGTTAAGATCAGGTCGAACCTCAATATCCTCTATCGGAACAATATACAACAGGTTAGAACGGTGCTTTCGCAACATGGACAAATGGAACACATCGTGTATACACTCAAGTTTTTTCGGTAACCGAAGTTAATACGTTATCGATCCAATCCTCTCAATAACCTCATAGGGTCTAATAAATCTCGGACTTAAATTTTCTTTTTGTCCAAATATTAAAACCTTCTTCCAAGGTGAAACCTTAAGAAACACTTGATCCCCAACCTGAAACTCGATATCATGACGTTTCAAATCCGCGTAAGACTTCAGTCTGTTAGAGGTGACTTTCAGTCTATCACTAATCAGTTTAACCTTCTGCTCAGTCTCTCGAATCAAATTCATTCCCACAACACATCTCTCATCTAGATCAGACAAACAAAAAGGAGTCCTATACCTCCAACCATATAATGCCTCGAGCGGTGCAATCTGAATACTCGACTGGCAGCTATTATTGTAAGCAAATTCCACTAAAGGCAAAATTGCTCCCAACTACCACTAAACTTGATGACACAATTGCACAACATATCCTTGAGTATTTGAATTACTCTTTCCGACTAACCATCTATCTAGGGGTGATAAGTCGTACTAAAGTTAAGCTTCAAACCCAAAGTTCCTTGAAGACTCCTCCAAAATCTCGAGGTAAATCACGAATCTCTATCAGGGATGATCAAAATCGGTACACCATGAAGTTGAACTATCTTCGTCACGTACAACTCAGCTAATCTCTTCATCAATTAATTAGTACGCACTGCAAGAAAATGTGTAGTCTTCAAGAATTAATCAATAATCACCCAAATTAAACCTTTTTTGTTGAGGTCAGTGGCAAACCCAAGACAAAGTCCATTGTAATCCTCTCCCACTTCCACTCTAGAATCTGAATCGGTTGTATCAAACCCGAAGCATGTTGATGCTCTAGCTTCACCTTCAGGCATACTAAACATCGACCCACAAAGTCGGTAACATCTCGCCTCAATCTAGGACACTAGTATAATTCCTGAAGATCTCAATACATCTTGATACTCCTGTGGTATATAACATATGGGCTACTATGCACCTTGATAAGAATCATGTGCCAAAGCTCCAAATCAACCGACACACATAATCTCCTACGAAAACGTAAGATACCGTTGGGATTCAACCCAAAGTCTCGACCATTACCATCCTCAACCTATATGATCTTTTTCGCTAAAAACTCATCAACCAATTGCCTTTCCTTAACCTAACATGATAGAGTCAGTTTCACCTGATGTTCGACCAACAAGCCGCCATCACTAGTTAAACTCAACCATACAAACATGGTTCACAACTCAATCATCGACTTTTGACTCAAATCATTAGCAACCACATTTGCACAACAAGTAACTACAAATCGTGGGTTGGGTAATTACACTCATGTGGCCTCAACTACCTCGAAGCATACACTACCACCTTCCCATCCTACACTAGAACACACCCGAGTCCCGTATAAGATGCATCACTGTAAACCTCATACTCTTTTTCAAACTTTGGTTGAACCAACATTGGCGCCTCAGTCAACACTGTCTTAAGCTTCTCAAAGCACTTTTGCCTTTCATCGGTCCACTCAAATGGCACATTCTTCTGAAGTAGCTTTGTTAAGGGTGCATCTATGATAGAGAACCCCTCAATGAATCTATGGTAATAACCAGCTAACCCTAGAAAACTTTAAACCTCGGTGACACTCATCGATTGCTTCTATTCTAGAATAGCCTCGACCTTCTTAGGGTCAACATGGATCCCCTCTAAAGATACCACATGATCGAAAAACATCACCTCTCGAAGCCAAAACTCGTACTTACTCAACTTTGTATACAACTGCTTCTCACACAGAATCTAAAGAACAATCCATAGATATGCATCATGATCATCCTTGGTTTGAGAATACACAAGAATGTCATCTGTAAAGAAAACTATGAACTGATCCAGATACCAGTAAAAAACTCAGTTCACCAGGTCTATGAACACTGCAGGGGCATTGGTTAACCCAAACAACATAACCAAAAACTCGTAATGCCATATCGAATCCTGAATGCAGTCTTCAAGATATCAGCCTCTTTCACCTTGAGTTGATAATACCCAAACCTCAAATTAATCTTCAAAAACACCATCGCTCCATTGAACTGATCAAATAGGTCATCAGTCTAAGGTAACAGATACTTTTTCTTAATGGTTAACTTGTTCAGTTGTCGATAATTGATACACAGCCTCAAAGTACCATCTTTTTTCTTTACAAACAACACAAGTGCACCCCAAGACGATATGCTCAATCGAATAAACCCTCAATCCAATAACTCTAGTAACTGGATCTTTAACTCTTTGAGTTCTTTTGGTGCCATGCGGTAAGGTGCAATAGACACCGGTGTAGTACCAGGATAAACCTCAATACGAAACTCAACTTCTCGATCTGGCAACATATTAGGTTACTCCTCTGGATACACATCAGGAAAATCCCTCATAGTGCAAATATCTTAAACCATGAAATCCTTACTTCTCGAATTGAGCACATAGACTAAGTAAGCTTCGTAACCTTAAGTCAATAGCTTCTCAGCCTTCGTCACTGATACCATATTAGAGAGGAATTCGGGTCTCTCCCTAACAACCATAATCTCCAACCCATCCTCAACCCTCAAAGTAAGTTATTTCTTCTCAAAATCTATCTTTCCCCCATTCTCGGTTAGCCAATCCATTTTGAGAATCACATCAAACCTGCAAAATGAAAATTCAACTAGAACACTCTCTCCCAAAAAACTCGTCACTATCATACCCTGTTTAATGGTCTCTACTGGAATCCCCAACTTACCAGCCCGATCAATCACAATATACGAATGGGTAGAACCCGAATCTACCAACAAAAATAAAAAAAATGACTTCTATATGAGTTTACCTGCAATCACATCCGTCGTCTCACGATTTTGTGGCTCCTTCACAGCGTAAACACGAGCGGGTCCACCAGACTCTGTCAATACAACAGCTGTATGGGCAGCTATCCTCTGACCTATTAGTCTCTCGTTACCACCACTACTTCAATTTGGCCTCAGCCTCTAGCAGGTACGGTAGTTTGAGCCAACTCATCTCTCTTTGAGCTTGTTACAATTCTTTTCAGGGATATCAAAAATAATGGTTTTGGGACCACAGTTCTTATGAGTGACTTATTATTTTATTATTATTTAATGTCATCGAGACTATATTAGGGTTGTAATAAAATTTTGTTAAGAAATTTTAAAGCTTACTTGGTTAATTAAGAAAAAAAGACTAAATTGTAACAAGTGTAAAAGTTGAGTTCTATTAGTTAAAAGGGTAAATGGCTATGAAACCTAAAACTAAAGGACTTGAATGGTAAAATATACCATTTAAATGAGATATTGGATGTGCATGGCAAGGTTTTATTGTAGTTTTAATAGATTTTAAAGGTTACAATGGAAATTTAGAAACTTTAAACTTAAATTAAAAGAAAAGAAAAATGGTATCATCTTTTATTTTCACGCCTTAATCGATTTTAAAAGGAAGAAAACGTCCATTGTTGGTAGCTTGGTTCGGCTAAGCATAAATTGGTGTATGGTAAGTGTTTTTCATCCCGTTTTTAATGATTTCTATGTTTTTGAGATCGTCTTAGCTTAATCTAGCTAGCTCGGGGGTTAATTTGTAAAACTGTTAAAGGTTGAGGGTTATGCCATGGATGTTTTTGAATAATTTTTTATGCTAGTTGATAGATTATGAATCTTTGTTGAAGAATAAACATGTTTTGTTAAGTGATTTTTGATGAAATTACATTTAGGGATGTATTTTTGAAAATAGTAAAATTTCATGTTAAATATATGAAATAATTGTTATAGTGGGTTGATGTGAGTCATGAAGAAATTTGGTTAGCTTGTATGGAGAATTAAAATGGTTTGATTTCAAATTATGAGTTTAGGGACTAAATTATGAAAAGTTAAAATGTTAGGGGTGAATTGGTAATTTTGTATAAATATGAAAAATGAATTAAATTGAATACTAGAAGTATTTAATTGATCGGAATTACCTATTTAGATCAAGATAAACAATGTTTGGACTTAGATCGGGGAAAAGCTAAACCTTCAGACTTGTTCGATTAAACTACTACGCCCCAAGTTATCGAGATAAGTTCGTATGAACGGTGATCGTGTTAGTGTTATTTAGATTGAATGTTTACTATGTTAGTTTTAATGTAAATGAATCAAAATACAAATGTATCACTGCTATGATGAATTGACGGATATCGAGTCTCGATTGAACCTTAGGAATTCTGAGGATATGAACAACATGTCATTAGGGATTTCATGTTTTGGATCCTGGTATTAAATGTCCTACTGATGGATGAGGTCCTGTATTTGTTGCGGATTCTCCACAGCTTGTCTGAGCAGCATCGTGTAGCTTACATTCTGACCCACAGCTCTTGTGAGCATCGATGTAACGGAAAAGTGACGGTTATATGTAAATGCACACTTTGTGTGAGCTTTCCTGTGTATTTGATGTAATTCTCGATGGTTCAACGGGTAAGATAAGGGGTAAGTATGCAAATGGATTGAATCATAACTTAATGAAAGGTTTGATGAGCTAAATGATGTTGCACATATGGAAATTTACATATCTTATGGTTGATTTCATTTATGTTATGGATAAGCATACTAACTTGTGAGTTGGTGATGTTGATTAGGCTTTGCTAAGCTTATGTGATTGGTGTTGAATTGTGTTTAATCTATGTATTGTATTATTGAAATAGTAAGTTATGTTTAAAGTTTATACGAGCTTACTAAGCACTCGTTGCTTACGTAGTTTCTTTCCTTTTTTATAGATTATCGGAAGCTCGATTTGGTTGGAAGCTCGTCGGAGAGCTATCACACTATCCAAAATTTGATTCGGTAGATTTTCAGTATTTTGACCAAGGTTTATAATATCATGTATAGGATGTTGTGTAATGGTGCTTTGACATGTTTATGTTTTGAAGATTATGTTTAGTTAGTGCACATTAATGCTTATCAAATTTTGTCATTTTTGGTCACTTGCTAATGCTTGTAAATAAGACTCTTATGGTGTGTTTTGAATCGTTTGAAAATGTTTATATGTGGTTTGTTTTGGTACCTAGTTCGAATAGGTTAACATGCATGAAATGGAACAATATTGAGATGTTTTGATATAATTGTGGTGTCTTTGAATGGCATATTGGTTATTTGAATTAGGGTCTTCAAATGACATCCTTTTGTGTGTTTGGATGATGTTTAAGTCCCATGGAAGTGTGCAAAAGTGGATTGAATTTTTATGCATGATTTGGTTTCGAAATGGCTTGATTAAGGTAAATTTTGGGTTCACATGGCTTGGGACACGGGCATGTGACATAACTGTGTGAGGCACACGGCCTGACGACAATGCCGTGTGTCATCTGAGGATCTCTTAGGGTTCAAGTCAGTGAGTTACACAGCCTAACACACGGCCTAGCACACGAACGTGTGTGGCAACTCAAAGAGTTACACGGCCTGGCACACAGGCGTCTGACATGGATGTGTGATCCTACTTAATGAGTGACACGGGTGAGGACACGGGCTGGGACATGGCCATGTGTCCCTTGTTCAAAAGTTACATGGCTGGGGTGATTTCATACGTCCTGGCCTTATGGTCGTGTGACCCATGTTTCCAATTTTTGGAACTTTTTCCTAAACTTCTTGTTTTGTTACAAATTAGTCTCAGATTGCTTCTAAGCTATTTCTAGGGCCTCAATGGCTCAATTTAGGGACGTAATGTATGAGATTGAATGATATATGATATAGTTGAAATATTGAATGTTAGAATGTTAAAATATTTTTGATTGCACAATAATGCTCTGTAACCCTAATATGATGACAAAGACAAGTCAGGGGTGTTACATTTAGTGGTATTAGAGCTACGATTTAGTTAGTTCTCAAACTGAACGTAGCATGTAAGGAGTCTAGAACTAAATACCATTATATAACCTATGATAGTGTGATAAATCCTGACTCAAATTAAACTATGTTTTCATATAGATAAGATGTCATCCAACCGAGCCAACTCTGATGAGGTAGAAAGTAATGCGCAAGCTTCCGTTCATGGAGCAGCTAGTTCTAGTAGTGGGCCCGTAGCTGAGGGCCGGGGAGGTGAAGGTAAAGAAGCTTTCGTCCATGGTTTACAGAGTTCGTGAGAATGAATCTGTTGCATCAACGACCTCCACCCCCTCCCGTACCCCAACATGTCCCTGTTATTCCTCAAGGTTTGGAAAAAGTACATGCAAGTAAGTCACCAATGGATAAATTTCCAAAATATAGGGTTAAAGAATTCGATGGCATAGCCGAGGATGATCCAACAAAATTTTGAGTTTTGGCTGGGAAACACAGTGATATTTTTTGATTAATTATCTTGTACACCGGTTGAATGCTTAAAATGTGCTATTTCTCTTCTGAAAGACTCAGCGTATCAGTGGTCGAACACCTTGATTGGGTAGTACGTAAAAACCGTGTGAATTGAGAATTCTTTCAGACGGAGTTTAGAAAGAAATATTGTAGCACCCCTTACCCGATACCGTTTCCGGAGTCGATCTCGAGACATTACTTTACTTAACTTACTAGTTTGGGGCATAAAAATTTGCTTTTAAAATTTATGTCACTATTTATGATAAAGCTATCTACTCGCGCAGCAGTCACTAAATCATTTATAACTTGAGCTACAGAACTCAAAATATAAATCTGTAATTTTTTTTCCTAAAACTAGACTCATATATATTCTTACCATAAAATTTTCAGAATTTTTGGTTTAGCCAATTAGTACAGTTTATTAGTTAAAATCTCCCCTGTTTCACCACTCGACTGTCCTGACCTCTTTCCACTAAAAATAAGTTTTCTCATTGTAGAATTTTCATATGGTGTTCTCACTTATTTGTACAGAAAATAGACTCAATAAGGAATCTAGACATATAAATTAAAACTTATAAATATTTTTTTACAATTTTTAGTGATTTTCTAAACTCAGAATAAGGGACTCCAAAAATAGTTCTGACCCTGTCTCACCAAAATTCACATATCTCAAAATATAAAATTCTTTTTGCTAAACCGCTATTTTTCCATGAAAATAGACTCAACAAGATTTTATTCTCTATATTATACACCCCATAATTCATTTTATACTATCCTAAGCAATTTTTCAAAATCACGTCACTACTACTGTTTGAAATCTGTTTCTTTGCAATTTATTACTCTTTTATGATTTCTATGCATAATTTATCACATAGACATGTATAACAACAAACACCTTCATACTTAGCCATTTTGACAGCCATTCATCATTAGATATTTACACATCATTCTTTATCAAAATCATAATACAACATTTAAAATAAGTAAGTCCCTATACATGCCATAGTTAAAACATAGTTCATCATAAAATACCGAGTCGTTATGGTTGATAGTGAGGACGATCTCCGACGTCTTTAGGATCCTCGACTTTGATTAATAATACTATATAAAAAGAAAATAAACAAAGTAAGCATAATACTTAGTAAGTTTACAAGTAAATAAATAGCAACATTAAGCACAAATAATAATACCAAGTAACATAATCTTTAATTTCCTCTTTACTTAATCTCTTACTCATTCAATTACTTGTATACTTAGATAACTCATAATTATGACTAACTTTTCTCATGCTGAAATGTTGATTCTCAATGGGTAACGTAATATACTCTTAACTCACTTGAACTTGCCATTTATGCTTTTAACTGAACTTTCATGGACATAAGTTATTTACTAGCCCGTTGAGCCACATTGGAACAATAAGGATACTTGGGTCTCTTTCTGATAATAATATGCCAAAGCCATGTCCCAGACATGGTCTTACATGGGATGTTTCATGTACTACCAAAGCCATATCCCAAATATGGTCTTACATGGGAGTTCTCATATCGGTGCCATGCAATGTCCCAGACATGGTCTTACCTGGGACCTCTCATGATCTCAAGGATGCCAATGCCATGTCCCAGACATGGTCTTACACGGGATCTCTTTACCCAAATGTCAGGATATTTGTATCCAATACATTCCTAATGTTTCAACGGGACTTGTATCACTAATTCTCTGTCATCTCATACTTGAGTCAGCATTAGATAAATTCATGAAATAAATATATAATTGCTGGAAAATAACAACATTAATAATAATTATTAAAATATTACATTTATTTACCGTAAACTTACCTCGGTATCAAATATAGCCAAATCTATCACTAAGTCTTCAATCTTATTCTTTCCTCGATCTAACCTCGAATTCTGTTCTTCTTGATCTATAATAGCAAATTTAACTTATTTAATACTCACATTCATTAAAACAGCCCTTGACTCTAACTTTGGAAAAATTACAATTTTGCCCCTAAACTTTTACATAAATACACTTTTGCCCCAAAGCTCGGAAATTAAAATTCATCCCTTATTCTTATGTTTTTCAACATGCTGAATATTGTTCTCTTCTATGAGAACATCAAATTCTCACTCTAACATCTACTTATGAACATTAGGTATTTTACCGATTATGGAGTTTTACTCGTTTTCGCTTAAAATCGACTAGCAAAAGTTGTTTAACATAATTTTCTAGCTTCATATTATACCTTAAAACATCAAAATAAACACTTTTCACCTATGGGTAATTTCCAAATATAAACCTTAGGTTAAATTATTGATAGAATAAGCTAAATTAAGCTACCGGGATCTCAAAAACGTAAAGAACATTAAAAACGGGGCTTGGAATCACTTACTATGAGCTTGAGAAAGTGTGAAAACCCTAGCTATGGTATCCTTCAAATTTTGGCAGCAAGCTTTTTGGATAAGATGATATTTTTGCCATCTTTTTCCCTTTTTATTCTTTTTATTATTCAATGGCTAAAATACCCTTCTTTAAAACTTTAGTTATTTTTATCTATGCATGCCTATTTTTGTCCATGGAAATTTTATGGTCTAATTACTATTTAAGGGCCTCTACTTTGATTATGCACCTCAAATAAATTCTTTATCATCTAAAACTCATATTTACCCACTTTTGCAATTAAGTCCTAATAGGCAATTTAGGCATGCAATCAATAAAATTTCTTATCAATACTCTAATACTTATATCTAATCACTCGATAAATCATAAAAAAATTAATAATAATTTCACTTTAAATCAGACTTGTGGTTACGAAAGCACTATTTTGATAACCTTAAATTTGGGCCATTACAAATATGTTAGCCAACAATTTCTCGACATGAAACACAAAGAATTTATAAAATTGAAATAGGGTCGTATGTCAGTAGCCGAGTACGAGAGAGAATTTATGCAATTCAGCAAATATGCTCAGAAGTGTATACCATCATAGGTTGTTATGTGTATCCAGTTTCAACGAGGTTTAAATGAAGACATCAAGTTACTAGTTGGGATTCTAAAGCTAAATGAATTTGTGGTTCTGATTGATAGAGCACATAAGGCCGAAGAACGCAGTAAAGCCAAAAGAAAAGCATATTCTGCGGCTCATGATATAAGAAAAAGACTTATGGGAAAGTCATTCTCATCTCCATCAAAGAAATCAAAAGAATTTCATAGTCATTCATTAGCTTCAGTAGGTTTCTCGGGGAGAGATAAAGAAAAGTAGCATTCAAGTTCGAGACCTCAGGCTACATCTGTAGCGAGTGTGGGTAGTGTCAAAAACAACAAGCCTGAATTTCAACAAGGTAATAATTATATTTCAAGGAGTGCAGATTGAGAGACAGATTTTATTTCAAATGCAGTTCTTATGATCATTTTTTTAGAGACTTCCTTGAAAGGTCTGATAAGGAGAAGGCTCAGAACACTCGTTCGAGTAATACAACTGTGAAAGGGAGACCACCCCAAAATACTGGAAATATGGCTAACAGTCGAAGTGGAACAAAAGATTCTACTATTAGATCTAAGGCACGGGCACCAACTAGGGCTTATACAATTCGTGCTCAAGAGAAAGCTTTAGCACCTAATGTGATCATTGGCACATTTTCTATTTTTGATATTAATGTTAATGCTTTGATTGACCCGGGGTCAACACATTCATATGTATGTAGAACTTTAGTGTCGGGTAAGAAAATACCTTTTGAGTCTATTGAATCTGCAGTTAAAGTAATGAATCCTTTAGGTCAGTATGTGTTAATTGTTAAACTTTGTAAAAATTACCCATTGGTGATTTGGGATTGCAACTTTTCGGCTGATTTGATGTTATTACCCTTTGATTAGTTTGATGTGATTCTGGGTATGGACTGGTTAACTTTGCATGATACTGTTGTGAACTTAGATGAAAGCATATTGTGTTGAAATGTTAGAATGGTGAAAGGACTTGAATTGAATTAGATAGATTGATGGTACATCTAATGTTATCTGAGCTATAACAGCATATAAAGACGTTAGAAAGGGCTGTGAACCATATCTAACTTACATCTTTGATTCTAGGGTTTGAGGGTTGAAATTAGAATTGGTTCTAACTATTTATGAATTCATAGATGTGTTTTCAGAAGATTTACCATGGTTACCACTTGACAGAGAAGTTGAATTTGCTATTGACTTAGTACCGGGAACTTCTCCGATATTGATAATTTTGTATAGAATGGCACTTACAAAATTGAAAGAGTTAAAAGCACTGTTGCAAGAGTTGACAGATAGAGGCTTTGTTTGACCCAATTTTTCTCCTTGGGGTGTTCCGGTATTATTTTTTAAGAAAAAAGATGGGTCTATGCGATTGTGTATTGACTATTGACAACTCAACAAAGTCACGATCAAGAGAAAAAATCCTTTGCCATAGAATGATGATTTGTTTGATCAGCTAAAAGGTGAGACAATATTTTCAATGATTGACCTTCATTTTTGTTATTATTATGTACGGGTTAAAGGCTTGGATGTGCCGAAGATTGATTTCAGAACCATGTATGAACATTATGAATTTCTTGTTATGTCATTTGGTTTGACCAATGCACCTACTGTATTTATGGATTTGATGAACAAAATATTTAGGCCATATTTAGACAGATTTTTGGTTGTGTTCATTGATGAAATATTGATTTATTCTCGAGATGAAATAAAGCATGCCCAACATTTAAGAATCATTTTATAGACTTTGCACGAAAAATAGTTGTTTGCTAAGTTTAGCAAATGTGAGTTTTTGCTCCAAGAAGTTGGATTTTTGGGACATGTAGTATCAACAGATGGTATTAGAGTTGATCCAAGTAAAATATCGACTATACTGGACTGGAAGCCTCTGATGAATGTTTCATAAGTAATAAGTTTTTTGGATTTAGCTAAATATTATTAGATATTTGTTAAAGGATTTTCGATGCTTGCTATGCCGTTGACAAAGTTGCTTCAAAAAGACGTCAAGCTCGAATGGTCTGAAAAGTGTCAATAGAGCTTTCTTAGTTGAAAGCGTTGTTGGTCGAAACCCCTGTGTTGATTCAGCTAGAGTCCGGTAAGCAATTTTTGATTTATAGTGATGTTTCATTGAATTGTCTAGGTTGTGTTGTAATGCAACATGATAAGGCTAACTATATACATATCAAAATATAGCAAAACACAAGCCAAAACATATGGTCACAATTACAACAAGACATATAGGCCAGCATTAGCCAAAATAACCTATACATTCCATTATAACCAAATTTAAACCAACCGAAAGTACTGAGTTAGCTGATGGATAGTGTGATCTAGCTCTGACAAGCTTCCAACCCGAATGAGCTTCTGTTTCACTAAAAACATAGAAAATACACAGAGTAAGCATTTAAGCTTAGTAAGTTCGTATAACAGAGAATTTAACTTACCATTTAAGCACATATTAGGTAAGTAAACAATATATATCCCAGCACAGCTTGGCCAAGTGCCTAAGCACATACTGTAACACCCCAAACCAGGCCTAGACGTTATGGCCAAATCGGGGAGAGTTACGAAGAAGGGTTTTGAAATCAGTGTTACTTCAATAAAACTTTGTATAGTTGTTTGATAAATCATCCAAGTTTAACTCATATTCGTTCATCCAACTACTATTGGAAACGTTATTTGATTAATTCACTTGCCAAAACATAATTTTCAGCGGAAGTCTTAGAAACTGTTATATTTTGGAAATCCAGTTCATATTTATAGAAAAACATTTGTTTTCGTAAAACTGTGATTCTAGTCAAACGTTGCAATAGAAGAGTCAAAATGCATATAAAAACAAAAATAAAAATCAAACAGTTCGGAGAGTCCAATAATTACAAAACTCTAAAAAATACTCCTTAATTTAAGTAAAAACCGCATTAAAGATAGTTCTCGAATTTGTAGTCACTGAGGGACTCCATCGCACCAATCGGCCTATGTCTGAGGATTACCTGAACATAACAGACAAACAAACGTGAGTTTTCATAAACTCAATGTGTTATCCAATAGAAATAGTCATGCATAGAATTTCATGATCAATTAGATATAGATTTGGACCTAAGTCCATAACAGATACAGATATCAGAATAAGATTAACAGAACAAATATACGGAATCCTACCCCCATCCTCTACACACCATCTTTGACCATCCCATCACACCATCTGGGGTTAAAAAAAAGACCCACCCATCCCTACACACCATATAGTGTCGATACGACACATAATAGATAATCTCCAGTCAAGCTGCCAGAAAATAGGCGAAAAGTCACCATACAGATCACCTCCTCCACATACAAAATTCCCACCCCAAACACAGATACAGAATAAAGATGCAGAAATATTAGAGTAAAAATGCTTAACATGCTCGTATATGGATGGATACATACTTTAATAGTACAGTCAGACATACATATAGTATCCTAATCAGACCAGTCTATTAGAATCATAGCACATGAAATAGAGTTTCGCATAGCCCTTACCGACCCTACGGTAGGTCCACAGTCGATCGAAATGACCTGTGTGACCCTAGGGAACATTTTAGAATTATGATCCCACATGCTCGTAAGGCTTACCCGTGTTGGCCCACAAGCCCGTGTGGTCCACACGCCTAGATTGGCCTTACCCATGTGGCCCACAAGGCCTAGCCAAAAACCCACACTCACACCATCACACGGCCGTGTCTTGCGCACGACCACACCTTCGTCAGTCACACGGTCGTGTCTCGCACACGCACAACCACACGGCCTGGCACACGCCCTTGTGGCATCGATAGTACCCTTTTTTGACATTCGTCAAACCTTGATTTTTTGTGTTTAAGGTACACACTTGGTTCGTTTTAGATTCTACAACAATCCCGAGCCCTCTGAAACCTAAGAAATAGCATCCCAATTACGAATTAGCAATCAATTAATGAATCAACACTTAACTTGAAAAAACACACATAACTTACCAAAGACACGAAGAGGCACTACCACGATTTAGGCTGTCGGAGTAAAACTTCACTGCTCACAATCTTTTCCTACACCATATATTTGCAGAAATTAGATCACTTATCTACGCCACTATGCTACCACGAAAAGAAAATAAACCGATAGCTTACCCAAATCACATAAAAATGTCAAGTCCAGAGTGCAACGTGAAGAACAAAAGATGAAAAACATTTTGAAGGAAAAGAAAATGAACGAAAAAAATCAGAGAATGTAGAGAAGGAGAACAAGGAAGAAACGTTAAAAAAATGAGTAGAAACTGATGTCAGAATTTTCAGAGAGACAGAACCAAAATTTTGAAAAACAAAAACAAAATAAGATAAAAAATATCTCAATTCTGCCCGTTATCCCACTAACAAACCGCCCCACTATCTCACAACTTGATTCTCATCCAACAACTTCAGAGCTTCGGTTCTACCGAACCTCTATCAAACAACCAAAGCAAAAATTATGACCCACACTCACGCAGAGATTCGAACACAGGACCTCCAACACACTAACTCCTTACCACTCGAACTAACAGGCTCATTCTGATATGAGTTTACAAACAATATTCCATCAACCCACCTAACAGGGATAAGGCTAAGACCAAAAATAACAGAATTTCTAAATGTGGGACTTGAACCCAAGACCTCACACACACACTCAGAACACTTAGCCACTAAAGCATATACATATTTGTGTCAGGTATTTATAGAAACAAAAATAAATTATTCTAAAAGAAATTTCGGCCTTGAAATTTAGCTGATCTGGACAGATGAGGATACTGGTAACTCATCGAGTCCTCATATTCCCACGTGACTTTCTCAGTGCCATGATTCTGCCATAAAACCTTAACCAACGGTATAGACTTCCCGCTTAGAACCTTAGTATCTTGATCCAAAATCTAAACCGGCTTCTCCTCAAAAGTTAAATCCATTCTAACCTTGATCTCCTTAACAGAGACAAAGGAACAGGGTTAAAGGATATTACCGAACTTATAACTCAATTAAAAAAACCATTCAAATTCATTCAGATAGTCCCTAATACGAGCCCTCAAGACCCTAAACAGACATTAAAAATAGTTCGAGACTAAACCGAGCACTCAAGAAATTTTTCAAAAAACATGGAAAATTTTCAAAGATGTAGGGGACACATGCCCGTGTGGCCAGGTCGTATATCTCACAAGGTCAAGAAACAAGCCATTGTCGCAGGCCGCGTGGGCATTCAAAATGGGGACACATGGTCGAGTCCTAGCCCGTGTTCGTACCCGTGTAACTCACTGATTTGGGCCACACGGCCAAACCACACGCCTGTGTGCCAGGCCGAGTGCTAGGCCGTTTGAAAATTGAAGGGTATACTGACTTGTACCACACAGCCAAGCCACTTGCCTATGTGTTAGGCCATGTGAAGCTACTGACTTCTTTTCTATAGAAGTATCAGGGGACACACGGCGGTGCCACTTGGCCTTGTGTCACATACTGCTCAGACACATGCCTGTGTCTCTGCCCGTGTGGACAAAAATAGGCTATTTTCCAAGCTATATTTCTCACCCAACTTGGTACCAACCTAAATATAACCATTTCCATACAACCATGGCATAATTAGACATTCAAAACTAACAAATATCAAGCTTATAACTTGTTAAAACATCACATACAAGTATGATTCCAATAGACACTTCAAATAGACAATTTAAAACTTGTTAATTATGCCTCCAAAGTATACCTATATGGTCCAACACATATATGCATCAATTTTGCCTAAACATATCATGCATGCCACTTATCCATTTCAACCATTTGATACCCAAAATACCAATTCACAAACAAGGCATTCAAATGGCAACCATAGACCACATATACAAAGGCAATTTATACATATATACATCACAAAACATACCAAATTCAAGCCAAATCAAATGGAAAAATACATGACAAAAACATATAGGCTACCATTAGCCAAAATGACCTATACATGCCATTTAACTAAAAATATAAAGTCAAAAGTACGAAAATAAAGTTTGATAGTGTGATGAGATCCTCGACGACTTCCAATCCAAACGAGCTTCTGAAACACTATTAAACACAGAAAAATAAACAGAGTAAACAATTAAGCTTAGTAAGTTCATATAGTAAATAATTAAACTTACCATTTAACCACAATTTAGGTAAGTAAATCAAAGCATAACACAATTTAATTTGGCCAAAGCCTACCACATAATCATTAACCAAGTTAGCCATGTATTCATATAAAAACCGAGAATCATGTATGAATTCAACAATAATTAAATTCCATGTACATGTACCATCAATACCGTGTATCTGTATAACCTACATATATCATTTCCACGTAAATATCTGTAATAGTTCGTATTGAACTTGTATGATCTCATAATAATACTATGCCCGTTGAACCACTTGGAATATCGTTAGATACGCGGGTAGTACATGCAAGGTGTACTAAACTGTAACCCGTCAATTCTTGTACATGCATGCTCATACGAGCGATAAATGGTAAGCTCCTCCAAACTAAATAATGGTAAGCTCATAAGAGCTGAGTATCGATAAGCTGATAAGAGCTGGACTTGGTAACCCTAATGACAGGTCATTTGTATCCTACGAATTCCTAAGGTTCAAACGGGGCTCGATATTCTTTGTATATCGTTGGTTATGCTCTCGATAATTATACATAATAATTAAACCATTCACATACATATATTTCAATTAAAGCATGTAAATACGCAATTTAATTGCACGAACTTACCTAAAACTCGTACGGAGAAATACGATCCTTTAGTTCACGACTTTATCCTTTCCCTGATTTAATTCTGAATGTTATTTTCTTGATCTATATAATCAAATTTAACTAATTTAAGCATCATTCTATTCAATTCAACCCAAAATCATTTTATGGTAAAATTAGTACTTTGCCCCTATACTTTAGACTTCTTTACAATTTAGTCCCTAGGCTCGTAAAATGAAATTCATGCAATTTCATCCACACCTAAGCATAGTTGAATTATATATGTGATTATAGCAGCGCATACAATTCACAATTTAACACATTTACCACACAATTTTCAGATTTCACGAATTAACCCCTAAGTGATAATCTCAACAAAACTCACTTAACAAAAATTGTTTAATTAACAACAATGATTCATTTTCTTCCAATAAACTTCAAGAACAAATAAAATACTCTCATGGAAAAACCCTAGACTTTTAACGATTGAGCAAATTAGTCCCCTAATTAGCTAGGTTAAGCTACAACGATTCCAAAAACATAAAAATCAACAAAAACAAACACCAAATTCACTTACATGCAAGAGTTTATTTTTGCTGAAATTTTGAGCTCTTTAATGGAAAAAAGCTTGCCGAAATTTTCGGTTGCAAATATGGGAAAAAGATGACCATTTTCTTTTATTTAATTTTAACCTTTAATTGGCTAATTACCTAATTACCTAATTACCAATACCTAACTTTAAAAATAACAAATTTGCCAAGCCATGCACATCCACTAACTCATTTAATGGTCTAATTACCATATAAGGATATCCACTTTAAAGTTTTATAGCTAATTTAACACCTTTAGCTAATAGAACACAACTTTCGCATTTTAGGCAATTTAGTCATTTTTCACAAATTGAGCATACAAACGAGAAAATTTCTTAACGAAATTTTTATACTATCATATTATCATGTTGTAGATAGTAAAATAATATTAAATAAATTTTTTGACTTTATATTTGTAATCTCGAAACCACTATTCTATTTCACTTAAAACGGGCTATTACAACTTTCCCCCTTAGGAATTTTCGTCCCTGAAAATCTTACCAGAAAATAGGTTAGGATATTTTTTCTCATAGTTTCCTCTGGTTCCCAAGTAGCCTCCTCAATCTCTATTGGAGAAATTATATGTGAAGAGTCCGACAAGTATCGCTGTAACATAGATACATGGAACAAATTATGAATCTTCTCAAGTTCTGATGGTAAATCAAGTCGATATGCGACTGGCCCTATTCTCTCAATAATCTCGTACGGTATGATAAATCGCGGACTTAACTTTTCTTTACGACCGAAACGGAGAATTCTTTTCCAAGGTGATACTTTCAGAAACACTCTGTCGCTAATCTGAAATTAAATATCTTTACATTTCAAATCCCGATATGATTTCTGTCAATCTGAAGCTACTTTCAAACTGTCACAAATCACTTTCACTTTCTCTTGAGTCTATCAGATCAAATCAACCCCGTGTATCTTTTGCTTACTGAGCTCAGTCCAGTATAATGGAGTTCAACATTTACAACCATATAAAGCTTCATACGGTGCCATCTTTATGCTCGATTGAAAACTATTATTATAAGCGAATTCAACCAACGATAAATATTTTTCGCAATTACCTTCGAACTCTAAAACACAGAATCGAAGCATATCTTCTAGAATCTAAATCCCTCTCTCAGATTGACCATCAGTTTGAGGATGAAATGTGGTGCTAAAATGCAATCCCGTACCCAAAGCTTCTTGTAACTTCTTCCAAAATCATGATGTAAATCGCGGATCCCTATCCGAAATAATAGAGACTAGCACTCTCTATAATCTGATGATCTCAGAAATATATAAATCAGCCAACCTATCGAGTGAAAAGTTTATACGCACCGGAATAAAATGTGTGAACGTCGTCAAATGATCAATAATGACCCAGATATCATTATTCTTTTTTGGAGATAAAGGTAATCCCGATACGAAATCCATGGTAACTCTATCCCATTTCCACTCCGGTATCATCACTGGCTGTAATAATCCTGAAGGCACTTAATGTTCAGCTTTAACTTGTTGACAAATGAAACATCTAGACACAAAATCAGAAATGTCGCGTTTCATACCTGAGCACCAGTACATCTATCTCAAATCCCTGTACATTTTGTTACTCCCAGTATGAACAGATAAGCTGCCACTATGAGCTTCGTGTAGAATTTTCTGTATTTTTTGGCACAAAACTCTACCTCAGAACAACAAACAATCATCGGACTTGATCTAAAACTTTGAATCAGTAGTCGACTCACACTGTACTCTTTTAACTTGCAATCCATTATCATATTTCTGAGCCTTGCAGATTTGCTGAAGAAACATTGGTTTAGCTTTTAACTCAGCTAATATTTATTCATCATCTAAAAAACTCAATCGCGTATTCATCGCTCTCAAGGCAAACAAGGATTTTGTACTCAAAGCATCCGCAACTACATTTGCTTTATCTGGATGATAATCAATAATTAGTGCATAATCTTTCAATAGTTTGAGCCATCTTCACTATCTTAAATTCAGATCATTTTCTGACATCAGATACTTCAAACTCTTGTGGTCGGTAAATATGTGGCGTTTTTCACCGAACAAATGATGTCGCCAAATCTTTAATGCAAACATAATTTCAGCCAACTCCAAGTCGTGTGTCGGTTAATTATTTTTATGCTGCTTTAATTGTCTGGAAGCATAAGCTATCACTTTGCCTTTTTGCATTAAAACACAACCCAAACTGTTCAACGACGCATCACTAAAAATCACAAATTCTTTACTTGACTCAGTTTGAACTAAAACTGGTAATTCAATTAACAGTGCTTTCAACTGATTAAAACTCTGTTGGCATTTCTCAGACCACTCAAATTTTACATCTTTCTGTAATAACTGAGTCATCGGTGTCGCTATCATTGAGAACCCTTTTACAAATCTCTGATAATAGCCCGCTAATCCCAGAATGCTTCTGAACTTAGATATGTTTCTTGGTGGTTTCCAATCAAGAACTACTGAAATCTTGCTAGGATCAACTTTAATGCCTTCCGTCGAAACAATGTGTCCCAAAAATCCAACTTCTCGAAGCCAAAACTTGCACTTGCTCAATTTAGAAAATATTTTTTTATCTCGCAAAGTCTCCAACACAATTCTCAAATGTTCGGCATGTTCAGACTTATCTCGGGAATAAATCAAGATATCATCAATGAACACAACAACAAATCTATCCAAATACGGTTTAAAATTTTCATTCATCATATCATTGAATACTGCAGGAGCATTAGTGAACCCAAATGGCATAACAAGAAATTCATAGTGCCCATACTTGGTTCTGAACGTAAGCTTTGGCACATCCGAATCTTTAACCCGCAATTGATAATAACCAGAATGTAAATCAACCTTTGAAAGTACTGTTACACCTTTCAGCTGATCAAATAAATCATCAATTCGCTACAATGGATACTTATTCTTGATCGTAACTTTATTGAGCTGACAATAGCCAATACACAATCTCATTGAACATCTTTCTTTTTAACGAATAAAACTGGTGCACCCCATGGCGAGAAACTCGGTCGTGCTAAACCTCTGTCTGTTAACTCTTGCAACTAAGTTTTCATCTCTTTCAACTCTGTAGGAGCCATTCTATGCGGAGTTTTAGATATCGGTGATGTTTCTAGTACTAACTCAATAGCAAACTCAATCTCTCTTATCAGTGGCAACCCGGGTAACTCTTCTGGAAACACATCTGGATATTCACAAACTATTGGCACTGATTCAATCTTCGATTCAGGCACTTTAGCATCTAGTACATATGAAAGGTAAGCATAGTAACCTTTTCTCACATACTTCTGCGCTAACATAGTCAATATCACAATAGGCAACCCATCCGAATCATCGGATTCAATACGAAAAGTCTCACCATTCTGACATTTTAACACAATAATCTTTCATCTATAGTTTTCAACCGCATCATACAGAGTCAACCAGTCCATGCCCAAAATCACATCAAATTCATCAAACGATAAAAGTATCAAATCAGTTGGAAAATTTTAACCCCGAGTCATCAAAGGACAATTCTTGCAAACTTTATCAATTAGGACATACTGATCTAAGGGGTTCAACACTTTAACCACGAATTTAGTGGACTCAACAGGTAAACTCTTAGTAAACACTAAACTTGTAAGTACATAAGAATAGGTTGATTCGGGATTAGTCAAAGTAGTTGCATTAGTGTTGTAAAAAGAAAAAGTACCGGTGATAATATCTGCCGCCGATGCATCTTCGCGAGCATGAATATTATAAGCTCTAGCTGGAGCCCATGCCTCAGATCTCACTACAAAATCTTTTGTTGCACCTCGACAACCACTAATATTTCCAGTATTTTGTGGTGGTCTCCCTCTAGTAGCTGTATTGCTCAGCCTTACAATTTGAGCTTTTCCTTTCTCAAACATCTTAGGTAAATCTCGAAGGTAGCAGTCGAAAGAACCACATTAGAAACATGCTCCGTTTTTCACTTGACACTCACCATAATGTGGCTTGTCGCAGTGTTTGCACTCGGGTCTACCATTTTTAACACTACCCACACTCGTTATAGATGTAGCCTGAGGTTTAGGACTAGAGTGTCTCAAATCTCTATCTCTATTAGAATGCCCCGCATATATACTAGGATGGTAGTGATGTTCTTTAGATTTCTTCGATACTGACTGATGAGACTTTCCCGTAAATCTTTTTCTCAAATCTCTAGTTTCAAATTCAGCTTTTCTCTTTTCTTTACTAAGCTCCTCGGGTTTGTATACTCTGTCGACTAACAAAACAAACTCTTTCAGTTCAAGTATTCCAATAAAAAGCTTACACTGTGTTTGGTTTAGTGTAATAGGTAATCCATTACGCCTCGATTACGTGCCTATTACATTACGCCCCTATTCCGACGTTTGGTTCGCTGTAATATGTATTACACTTGTAATACAATCCCGAACTAATCCCCAAATTCCCTACTTTTTTATTCCCTTCCCAAATCGAGAATTACCCATTACGTCCGGCTTCCCTTCCCAACTCTCTGTTTTACCCTCCCTCCCTACCCGACCCTCTCCTTTTCTATCCTCATCATTTCTCCTCGTCTGCCTTTATCGATTTTCTCTGTCGATCATTTTTTCCCTTTCATTTGTTGCAGCACGTTTGAAAGCCACTGTTTTATTAGGTTCCCTCAGTCTCGGTGAGAGGTATGAATCTTGAACTTTTCATTTTAGTTTTCTGTCTTTGCCTTGGATTGTGGCTGCTTTGCATGCTAATTTTCTTGTCTTTTCTGAAGCGTGATTAGAGAGGGTTATCAATCATCATCTTCATTGTATGAGAAGCATCGGTTGTTTATTTCTGATAGTTGAATCGATTGTTTATTTTAAAAATTTATTTAATTGAATAATCATGATAAAGTTGGAGATATTATGAGCAGTAATATGTATATATTGGGCTGATAATAGGATGTGAGTTATGAAATCTGTTCTTTCGAAATAATTTATGTTTAAAAGAAAATCTGAATTTTAAAAGAAGTGATTCTAATGTTAATGTCGACAAACATTCCGTGCATTCCCCGGTGAAACATCCTGAAATGTGTTATTTGAAAGGTTATATAAATCACAGACACCCCCACCCTTAATCATTGTACAGTGCGGTGCTTCTCTACTGTTAAATACAATAAACCTTAGAGAAAAACTACATTTCTCCATCCCCAGTCTTTTTCCTTCTCAATAAACCCTAGCAAACCAAAATGGCCCGCCAAATTGTTGTTCTTGCTTTGGCCATCGTGGCCCTCTTTGCCTTGGTCCTAACAGTGGTGCAGCATTTGAGGTCTCGGCTATTGCCGCAGGAGCAGCCTCGGTTGCTAGCTATTTTATGTTCTAAATACGATTTATCTTAAGGGTGTCTAGCACCAGCTTTTCTAGGTTTGATATCTCAAGGGTGCCTTATTAATTATTTTGTGTATTGTTATGGTTTTACTTTAACACCGTTAACATGTGGCAAGCCAACTTATAATATCTGAATTGAAGTAGGCAAGCATAGTTAGTCTCTCAAATTTTGAACTTGTTCAGACTTAGACGAATAGCTAGAGTAATTATTAATAAATCTACTTCACGAATGCTTTGGCGGAAGCTTTTGTTGAACCACAATGCATGTTCATGGGGCGGTTGTGATTGTATTCTTTAATCTGTGGTTTCTATGGTTGTTTGTCTCTTGTTTTCTGTTATGTTTTTGCTGATTTGTACTGCGGTTTCCTTTGATTTTGCCGCTGGTCGGCTTGTTAATTTTGGTTGGACCTTTACCCTGCTCCTTTGTTGACGGGGATTATTTTATTTCTTATTAATGAATTCTTTACGCTTAGCAAAAAAAAAGGGTGCTGGCGGTACGAAATTCATAAGACTATCAAATGTTTGCATTGTCAAGAGTCAGATATGGATCCATGCAACAAAATTCATATGTATGTAATGTGAGGAATGACCAATAAATGGTCTGATCATTGCAGGTTATTTGTTCCAACACTTCTTCATCGTAGTCGTCCCCGATTTCAGTTTACAGGTTAGTTTTCCATTAGTATTCATGGTTTTGTTTGTATGTTTTCCCCGATTGCATGTTTGTATGTTTGTATGGTTTTGTTTGTATGTTTGTATTGCTCTTTCTGACTTCTTGCTTTTTTGGTTATGGTTATTGGAGTAAAATTTAGCGACATTAGGTAATGCAGGTCTCGAGGAAGACAAAAAGCTTACATGGGATAGAAAAATAAGACTAAAAATGTGATATAGAGTTGGGGATTGGAGAGATGACCGCAGTAATTACACCCGTGTATTAGGTGCCATTTAATAAAAATTTTTGTTAATATAAATTTGTTTCTTGTAAGACGCAGAGGTGTTGTTATTAGATATTTGAGTGGCGGTAAATGCTAAATGGTGCAGTTGATAGACCCAGTCTTCGACTGAGCTAGCCCAAATATTTAAAGAGAATTGAAGCATTCCTTTTTCTTTCATATTCTGTTATCACCTTTCTTTTAATTATAATTAGTTTAGTAGACTTTTTAAAATTAATTAACTAAACTAAAATGAAATGCCACGTAAGAAGAGTCAGTGGCCAGCTTGGCCTCGCATTCATTCAAATTGAGTTAGGTTTAGGGACAAATTGAGTTTGACTTAATGTTCGATGAATGGCAAGGATCTAGAAATTAGTTAGGTTTAGGGACAATTTGAGTTTGACTTAATTTGTTGATGTTATTTTATGTATCTAGTTTATGAAACTTTGGTGGTGTTTGAATAAAATTTTGTATTGTACTAAACTTGTTGAATTATAATTTAATTTATTTTCATTCAGCATGTGTTATAATTTTAAATTTAGTATTGAGCTTTTGATTCATGATATTGAACTAACGATAAAATTTTCTTAAAATTTTCACCTTTTGATTCATGATATTAAAAAAGTAAATAATGTTAATTTGCTTTTTTTTCTTAAGATAATTATGTCAGGTGTTCTACATACACATGCTTCTTCTCAAGCTTCTCGAGGAACCAAAAGAAAATGGGTTCCAGAAGAAGTTGCAGCATTAGTTTCTTGCATGGTGGACTTGCACAACATTGGAACATTTAATGTTGATACCGGGTTCAAAGCCGGTTATTTGAACGAGTTGGAAAAATGCTAGAAAAGACTTTACCAAATGCAATGTTGAAGGCGAAACCAAATATTGAATCAAGGATCAGGTTACTAAAAAGGGAATGGTCAATCGTCTATGACATGCTTAATGGCCAAAATAATAGCGGTTTTGGTTGGGACGAGCATAGGCAGCTCATTGTTGCTGAAGATGCAGTTTGGGACTCCTATGTAAAGGTAAATTGTATTTCAAGTCTTTATTTGTTTTTTTTACCAAACTTATAACTAATATGATTTCCTCATTTTTTTAGAGTCACAAAGAAGCCACTCAGTTCAGACATCGTGCTTTCCCTTACTACAACCAGCTTACTGCCATATATGCAAGAGATCGAGCGACTGGAAAGACGCTCAAACAGCTGCTGATGTTCTTGAAGAAATAAATGCTGAGGATGTACCTACTACAGATATGAATGAAGAGAGAAACACATTCTATGACTGCGAAGCTGACGTCTCTTTAGACGACATGGATGTTTCTGGTACGGAGCCGCGAGGAGATAGAGACCAAAGGGGTTCCTCATCTTCAAGCAAGACAAAGAAGAAATCTGATGCTCGTGATAATATGTATTCTTCATTTGATGAGGCTGCCACTTTGTTGGCCGAAAACATCAAGGCCGTTGGCGATCAAATCAGTAGAAGTATTGCCTCCGAGGTGGTAGTTCAGTAGAAGTCAGAAGAATATCAAAAGATGGAAGAGAAAGCTTCAAATTTATATTCAACCTTATGGGACATTGAAGGTTTATCCAACGATCAGCGGTATGAAGCTTTGAGTAAAATTCTAGATCATCCAACTCAAATGATCGTTTTCTTTAGTTTACCTTATGTTGCGCGATTAGAATGGGTCAGAAGATTTCTTTCTCACCATTAAAAATCAATGTTCAAACTTTTTGATGTTGTAAAACTATATAACATATGGATTATGATGTAGAATTTCATTTTCATCTAACATTTTCTTAATATAAGTTAATTATGTTTATGCAGAATATAATTCTCAAGTTATATTTTGATTTTAGTAAATTCATATAATAACATTTTTTATTAAGAAATTTATGAAATTATATATCATTATTAAATTATATTTAATATTATTTATTTTAAATTGTATAAATTCATATAAGAAAATTTATTATCAATAATTTTATGAAATCATATATTATTATTAAATTATATGTAATAATAATTATTTTAAATTATAAAATTCATATAAGATAATTTATTAGTTATAATTATTTTAAATTTTATTAAATCATATATTTTAAATAAAATATATTTAATATTAATTATTTCAAATTATATTTTATAGTATCATATATTATGATTTGAGTAAATTCATATAAGAATATTAATTATTAAGAATTTTATGAAATTATATATTTTAATTATAATATATTTAATAATAATTATGTTAATTTATATTTTATAGTATCATATATTATGATTTGAGTGATTAGTATAAGAATATTAATTATTAAGAATTTTAGTAAATTATATATATTAATTATAATATATTTAATAATAATTATGTTAATTTATATTTTATAGTATCATATATTATGATTTGAGTAAATTCATATAAGAATATTGATTATTAAGAATTTTATTAAATTATATATTTAAATTATAATATATTTAATAATAATTATGTTTAAATATGATTAAATTATTTATTATTGATAACAATAATCTTCTTAAAATTTAAATAACAATAACAATAATCATTTACCAAAACAAATTTATGCTAAGGGTATTCTAGTCATTTTAGTTTTTTCCATTATGCTATTACACCTCTATTCCATTACACCTCTATTCCATTACGCCTCTATTCCAATACAGCGAACCAAACGTGCCCTTAATGTCTTCATTCAACCCGTCTTCACAATGTTTGCACATAACAACTTCTGTTGGAATGCACTCTCGGGCATACTTTCTTAACCTGACAAACTCTCTTTCATATTCAGATATGGTCATATGACCCTGTTTCAGCTCTAGAAATTCTTTACGCTTTTGATCAAGAAATCGTTGACTTATATACTTCTTTCTGAATTCTGTCTGAAAGAATTCCCATGTAACCTGTTCCCTTGGTACTACAGAAATTAAAGTGCTCTACCACTGGTATGCAGCATCTTTCAGAAGAGATACGGTACATTTAACACTTTCTATTGGCGTACAAGACAATTTATTAAAGACCCAGATCATATTCTTTAGCCAAAACTCAGCTCTCTCAGGGTCATCATCAACGGTAGATCTAAACTCTTCGGCCCCATTTTTTGAATTTTATGAATGGGTGGTTTGTTCATATGTACGGGTTCTAAAATTTGAGGAGCTACGAGGACCGATTGGGGAAAAGGTGGGGGTGGAGGTTGCTGAGCAGCCGGATTAGTTCAGACAAACTTAGTGAACCACTCGTTCATCATATGGAAGAAGACTTCCTTAACCTCTCCTCCATGACCCTAAGATATGGGTCTCGATTCAGACGATATTGCTCCACGAATGGAGGCCGGTGCGTTACTTTCAACATCATCGGAGTTTGCTCAGTTGGAATCCATTACTATATAAAAACTTGATTTAAACTGTCAGGAGACATCACACTATCACAGGTTATATAATGGCATGTATAGCTAGACTCACATACGCTACGTTAGTCCAAGAATTAACTCAATCATAGCTCTGATACCAATAAATGTAACACCGCTAACCCGTATCTGACACAAAAATAGGGTTACAAAGTATTACCAAACTTATAACTCAATTAAAAAGACATCTCATGTACATATCACATTCAAATAAAAAACCATTCAAATTCATTCATATAGTCCCTAATACGAGCCCTCGAGACCCCTAATACACATTAAAAATAGTTCAAGACTAAACGAGTACTCAAGAAACTTTTCAAAAATCATGGTAAATTTTCAAAGATGCAAGGGACACATGCTTGTGTGGCCAGGCCGTGTGTCTCACAAGGCCAAGAGACACGCCCATGTCTTAGGCTGTGCGAGCATTCAAAATAGGGACACACACTCATGTCCCAGCCCGTGTAACTCACTGACTTGGGCCACGTGGCCAAACCACATGCCCGTGTGCCAAGCCGTGTACCCTTTGAAATGGCCTCACACTCCCGTGTGTCAGGCCGTGTGCTAGGCCGTGTGAAAACCAAAGGGTATACTGACTTGTACCACATGGCCAAGCCACTAGCTCATGAGCTAGGCCATGTGAAGCAACTAACTTGTTTCTTATAGAAGTATTATGCGACACATGGCTGTACCACCTAGCCGAGTGCCACGCACGGCTGAGACACACGTCTGTTTCTCTGCCCGTGTTGACAAAAATAGGTCATTTTCCAAGCTATATTTCTCACTAAACTTGGTACCAACCTAGACATAATCATTTGCATACAACCATGGAATAATTAGACATTCAAAACCAACCAATATCAAGCTTATAACTTGTTAAAACATCACATACAAGTATGATACCAATAGACACTTCAAATAGCCAATTTAAAACTTGTCAATTATGCCTCCAAAGTATACCTAAATGGTCCAAAACATATATGCATCAATGTGCCCAAACAAATCATGCATGCCACTTATCCATTTCAACCATTTGATACCCAAAATACCAATTCACAAACAAGGCCTTCACATGGAAACCATACACCACATATACAAAGGCAATTTATACATATATACATCACAAAACATGCCAAATTCAAGCTAAATCAAGTGGCTAAATACATGACTAAAACAAATAGGCTACCTTTAGCCAAAATAACCTATACATGCCATCTAACCAAAATATAAAGTGAAAAGTACAAAAATAAAGTTTGATAGTGTGATGAGATCTTCGACGACTTCTAATCTGAACGAGCTTCTGAAACACTATTAAACATGAAAAATAAACAGAGTAAGTAATTAAGATTAGTAAGTTCGTATAATAAATAATTAAACTTACCATTTAACCACAATTTAGGTAAGTAAATCAAAGCATAACACAGTTCAATTTGGCCAAAGCCTACCACATAATCATTAACCAAGTTAGCCATGTATTCATATAAAAACTGAGAATCATTTATGAATTCAACAATTATTAAATTCTATCTACATGTACCATCTATACCGTGTATCGGTATAACCTACATATATCATTTCTATGTAAATACCTGTAATAGTTCGTATCGAACTTGTATGATCTCATAATAATACTATGCCCGTTGAACCACTTAGAATATCGTTAGATACGCGGGTAGTACACACGAAGTGTATTGAACTATCCGCCAATTCTTGTACATGCATGCTCATACGAGTGATAAACAGTAGGCTCCTTCGAGCTGAATAATGGTAAGCTCATACGAGTTGAGTATAAGTAAGCTCATAAGAGCTGGAATCGGTAACCCTAATTACATGTCATTTGTATCCTATGAATTCTTACGGTTGAAACGGGGCTCAGTATTCTTTGTATGTCGTCGATTATGCACTCGATAATTATACATAATAACTTAACCATTCACATATATATATTTCAATTAAAGCATATAAATACACAATTTAACTACACGAACTTACCTCGAACTTGTACGGAGAAATACGATCATTTAGTCCACGACTTTATCCTTTCCCTGATTTAATTCTGAATGTTGCTTTTCTTGATCTATATAATCAAATTTAACTAATTTAAGCATCATTCTATTCAATTCAACCAAAAATCATGTTCTGGAAAATTACTATTTTGCCCCTATACTTTGGACTTCTTTACAATTTAGTCCCTAGGCTCGTAAAATGAAGTTCATGCAATTTCATCCCCACCTAAGACTAGCTGAATTATACATGTGCTTATAGCAGCCCATAAAATTCACAATTGCACACATTTACCATACAATTTTCACATTTCACGAATTAACCCCTAATAGACAATTTCACCAAAACTCACTTAACAAAAGTTGTTTAATTAACAACAAGGATTCATTTTCTTCCATTAAAATTTAAGAACAAATAAAATGCTCTCATGGTAAAACCCTAGACTTTCAACCATTTTGCAAATTAGGCCCCTAATTAGCTAGGTTAAGTTACAACGATTCCAAAAACATAAAAATCAACAAAAACAAACACCAAATTCACTTACATGCAAGATTTTATTTTTAATGAAATTTTGAGCTCTCCAATGGCAAAAACCTTGTTGAGATTTTCAGTTGCATGTATGGGAAAAAGTTGACCATTTTCTTAAATTCAATTGTAACCTTTAATTGTCTAATTACCTAATTACTTAATTACCTTTACCTAACTTAAAAAAAAACAAATTTGCCAAGCCATGTGCATCCACTAACTCATTTAATGGCCTAATTACCTTATAAGGACCCCACTTTAAATTTCTATAGATATTTAATACCTTTAGCTAATAGAACACAACTTTCGCACTTTATGCGATTAAGTCCGTTTTCACAAGTTAAACATACAAACGGAAAAATTTCTTAACGAAATTTTTATACTATCATATTATCATGCTTTAGATATTAATATAATATCAAAATAAATTTTTTGACTTTAGATTTGTGGTCCCAAAACCACTATTCTGATTTCACTGAAAACGGGTTGTTACAAGCCACCTTCAGGCGATCTCGAGTCAATCTAACCTTATCTTCAGACTGGAAACTATTATCGTAGGTGAACTCAGCTTACGACAGAAAATCCTCCCAACTACCTCAGAAATCAATCACACAACTCTGAAGCATATCTTCCAATATTTGAATCACCCTCTCCGATTGACCATCGGTCTGAGGATGGAACGCAGTACTGAAGTCCAATCTCGAACCCAAAGTCTTATGTAGTTTCTTCCAGAATCAAAAAGTGAAGCGAGGATTCCTATCAGAGATTATCGAAATCGAAATCCCATGCAGTCTTACAATCTCGGAGATATAGAGCTTCGCTAACTTTTGTCGAGAGTAGTCCGTCCAAACTGGAATAAAATAAGTGGACTTGGTCAGTCGATCCACGATGACCCAAACAAAATCCTTCTTAGTGGATGTCAGGGGCAACCCACTAATGAAGTCAATCATCACTCGTTTCCATTTCCATAAGGGAATCTTAACAGGTTGTAGCAAACCCGAAGGCAACTGGTGCTCAACCTTAACTTGCCGACATGTCACACAACGAGCAAGAAAATCTATCACCTCTCCTTTCAATCCCAGCCACTAGTACAGCTCACGGAGATCCCGATACATCTTATTACCACCGGGATGCATAGCATAAGGGCTACTATGCACCTCTCTCAGAATCAACTGCCTCAGATCAAAATCATTCAGTACACAAACCCGTCCTCGGAAACACAGAACTCCATCCTTATTTAGTCCAAAATCAGAAGTACTACCACGCTCAACCTGATAAAACCGCAAAACCAAAGACTCATCCCTTAACTGCTTTTCTCGAATCTGCCCAATCCAAGTCAACTTAACTTGCAACTCAGCTAATAGACCCCCATCATTGAACAAACTAAGACGAACGAACATCGCCCTCAAATCAGTCATCGGTCTACGACTAAGAGCATCGGTCACCACATTGGCCATACTAAGATGGTACTCAATCGTGCAGTCATAATCTTTGATCAGCTCAATCCATCAACGTTGTCTAAGATTCAACTCCTTTTGAGTAAGGAGGTATTTGAGGCTCTTGTGATCAGTGTAGATGATATACCTCTCACTATACAGATAGTGCCTCCAGATTTTTAACGCAAAAGCTACAATAGCTAACTCAAGATCATGCATTGGATAATTCCCCTCATGTGACTTAAGCTAATGGGACACATAAACCACAACCTTATCATCTTGCATTAGTACACATCCTAAACCGATGTGTGACGCATCACTATACATAATAAACTCCTTACCAAATCCAGGTTGTATCGGAACTGGAGCCTAAGTCAAAACAGACTTGAGATTTTCAAAGCTCGATTGTTGCGCCTCAGTTCACACGAAAGGAACACTATTGCGCCGAAGCTTAGTCAAAGGAGCTGCAATTAGTGAAAACCCCTCAACAAACCATCGATAATAAATTGCAAGACCCAGAAAACTTCAGATCTCAGATACGTTATTAGGCTGCTTCCAATCAAGCGCAGCCTCAATCTTCTTAGGATCCACTCAGATCCCCTAAGCTGAAACCACGTGCCCTAGAAAAGTTACCTCTATTAACCAGAACTTACACTTGCTTAACTTAGCATAGAGTTGTTTCTCTAGGAGTATCTAAAACACCACTCTAAGATGCTCATAATGTTCATCCTCATTCTTAGAGTAAACCAGAATATCGTCGATGAAGATCATGATGAACTGATCCAGATACAGTTGAAAAACTCAGTTCATCATATCCATGAATGTAGCCGGAGTATTCGTTAGACCAAAGGGCATAACTAGGAACTCGTAGTGCCCATAACGTGTACTAAATACCGCCTTATGAATATCAACCTCCTTAACTCTAAGCTGATGATACCCAGATCAAAGATCTATTTTCAAGAATACTGAAACCCCTCGAAACTGATCAAACAAATCGTCGATCCTCGAAAGTGGATATTTATTCTTCACATTTAGTTTATTCAACTACAGAACTGGTGCCACCCACGAAGACACACTAGGATAGACGAAACAATCCAGAAGCTCTTAAAGTTAAGCCTTAAGCTCTATAAGCTCTTTCGGTGCCATCTGATATGGAGCGTTGGACACTAGAGTTCTACCTGGTAGGAGCTCAAACAGAACTTAACTTCCCAATTTGGAGGTAAACCCAGTAACTCTTCGGGAAAAAATCCAAAAATTCCCTAACTGTTCTAATTCCCCAATGGAAGAGTCCCTAGAAACTGAAACACTGACGTAAGTCAAATACGACTCACACACTTTTCGAACCAATTTCACAGCCACTAGAGTGGAGATTACATTAGACAAGTAATCTCGACGCTCGTCAATCACAACCACCTCCTTATCATCCTCGGTCTTCAGAGCGACCCTCTTAGTCGCGTAATCCAAGCTAACTCAGTGCTCAACTAACCAACCCATACCCAGAATTAAGTCAATCTCCCCAAATGGTAGCTCCATCAGATTTGCCAAAAATATAACCCCTTGTACCTCTACTGGAACATTCTTATACAATCTACTAACCTGAACATATTTCCCCAACAGAGTAAGTAAAGTAATCTCACCAGTAGTACACTTAACTGCAATCCCCAAGCTCTCAAAAATAGTACTAGCTACATAGGAATGTGTAGATCCTATGTCTATCAAAGTAGTATATAGAATGTAAAAAATTAAAAACATGCCCGTGATCATATTAGAAGCGTTTTTATCCTTTCGGTGTCAAGTAGCATAAACCAATGCATGCTACCTCGCCTTAGTCAGATTAGCAACTCTACCCTTTGCTCTCTGTCCTCGGCCAATAGCATTACCACCCCTACCTGGTCCATGGCCCCTAAGTGGATGCTGTACCGCCCTTTGAGGTTGAACAGAACTTGGTCCTGAAGCTTGCACCTGATTAGCATGATGTGGACCCTTTTTAATCTGATGCTTCAAAGACCCACACCGCAGACAAGCCCCTAATATCCTCCAACACTCGCCCGGATGGCGCCTACCATAGTTACTACAAGGCTAAATCCCAGTAGCAGCAATAGGAACCCCCACGCTAACAGGCCCATTAGGTCTGGCCTATTTCTTAGGCCTCTGAACAGAACTAGAGGGTTCTGAATCCCTCTTATTCTTGCCTCTCTCTCGGTATTTGTTCTAGCGCTCCACGCGCTTAACCTCTTCGGTAATCTTCGTCTTATCCACCAGAACAACAAACTCACGCTCCCTCTACGGAGCAATCAGAACCCTCAAACTGTCCCTCAAACCATCCTCAAAATGGTCACATTTCTCATGCTCAGATGCTACCATGCCTCGCGTGTAGCGGCACAACCTCAAAAACTCAGCCTCATACTCGCCCAAAGATTTATCACCTTCTGTGAGATTCATGAACTCACGCTTATGAGCATCAACATAGCTCACGTCCACGTGCTTACCCTGGAAGGTAGTCTTAAAGTAATCCCAGTTCAGACGATCCAGTTGAATACCCTCCTCCACTGACAACCACCATTGATATGCCTCATCGTGAAGCAAAGAGATTGCATCCTTTAATTTCTGCTTAGAAGTACAGTTGATGTCGTTCATAATCCTTTCGGTGGCCTCCAACCAATACTCGGCCACAGTAGGGGTGACTCTAGTGACACCCTTAAACAGCTCAGCTCTATTAGACTGGAGTCGTTTATTTACCAACCCACGGCCTCTAGATCCAAAATGGGGTCCATCGACCCTCTCCAACACTCTCAACATGGCTTGGGATAGTGTGTCATCCCCAGCCAAGCGGCTTTGAGACCCAGTCTCAGTAGCAAGTGAAACCGGTTTCTCACTCGCATCCAAATTTGGCATACTGCCCAGAGAGGAAGACTTAGCTCGAGCCCCATATGACGCCCGTCGCACCTACAAATACCATGACCGCAAGTTCCACGAGCGCTCATCGTATTTTAAACTTTATCTACATTATAAAATTTTATGCATCAGTTCTAGTGTTTATTAATAGATATTTTATGTTCAAGTTATCAAAAGTTCCAAAAGTATTTCAGAGGTTTTAGTCTCTAACTAACTCAGTACAGTTTCAGAAAGTACTAACTACAGCGTTTTCAGAAAGTTCTATCTAAGTTCAGAAATACTTACAGGATTGGCGCCAGAGACTCGGTGTACCACATACTTACTGAGAATGATCCAAATTATTTAAAAACCAATTCTTTTACAAAACACAATTTTGAAACCCAAAATTTATAGCCCAAGATTTGTAACCTGACTCTGATACCATTAAATCTAACATCCAAAACTTGACCTAAACATTACGGCCGAATCTGAAAATGTTATAAAGAAGGGTTTTAAAATCAGTGTTACTTCGATAACAGTTTGTATAGTTGTTTGATAAATCATCCAAGTTTAACCCATATTCGTTCATACAACTATTACTAAAAATGTTATTTAATTAATTCACCTGCCAAAACATAATTTACAGCGAAAGTCTTAGAAACTGTTATATTTTGGAAATTCAGTTCGTATTTATAGAAAAAAACATTTGTTTTTGTACAACCGTGATTCTAGTCAAAAGTTGCAATAGAAGAGTCAAAACGCATCCAAAACTAAAATAAAAATCAAACAGCCCGGAGAGTCCGATAATTACAAAACTCTCAAAAATAATCCTTAATTTAAGTAAAAACGTACTAAAGACAGTTCAGGAATTTGTGGTTACCGAGGGACTCCATCGCACCAATCCGCCTATGTCTGAGGATTACCTGAACAAAACAGACGTGAGTTTTCGTAAACTCAGTGTGTAACCCAACAAAAATAATCATGCACAGAATTTCATGATCAATCAGATAAAGATTTAGACCTAAGTCCATAACAAATACAGATATCAAAATCAGATTAACAGAACAGATATACAGAATCCTACCTCCATCCTCTACACACTATCTCCGACCATCCCATCACACCATGTGGGTTAAAAAAAACACCCATCCATCCCTACACACCCTATAGTGTCGATACAACACATAATAGATAATATACAATCAAGCTGCCAGAAAATAGGCCAAGAGTTGCCATACAGATCACTTTCTCCACATATACAATTCACACCCCAAACATAGATACAAAATACAGATGTAGAAATATCAGAGTAAACATGCTTAACATGCTCGTATACAGATGGAGACGTATCTAAATAGTACAGTCAGGCATACATATAGTATTCTAATTAGATCAGTTTATTAAAGTACCATAGCACATGAAATAGGGTTTCGGTTAGCCCTTACCAACCCTACAGTAGATCCACAGTCGATCGGAACAACCTATGCGACCCTAGGGAACATTCCAGAATTATGGGCCCATATGCCCGTGTGGCCCACACGGCCTGGCCCAAAACCCACACTCTCACGTGGCATGCCTATGTGGGCCCACACGCCCAACTTGGCCTAGATCATGTGGCCTACACGACCACACTCACACCATCACACGGTCGTGTCTTATGCACGGCCACGCCTTCGTTAGTCATACGGTCGTGTCTCGTACATGGCCAACAACATGGCTTGGCATGTGCCCTTGTGGTAACTTAATTCTCATCCAACAACTTTAGAGTTTTGGTTCCACCGAACCTCTATAACACAATCGAAGCAAAATTTATCACCCACTCTCATGGAAGGATTCGGACACAAGACCTCCAACACACTAACTCCTTACCACTCAAACCAACAGGCTCATTCTGATATGAGTTTACAAATAGTATTCCATAAACCCACCTAACAGGGATAAGGCTAAGACCAAAAATAACAAAATTTCCAAATGTGGGACTTGAACCCAAGACCTCTCAGATACTCCCAGAACACTTAGCCACTAAAGTAGATACATATTTGTGGTAGGTATTTACAAAAACAAAAATAAATTATTTAGGGCGTTACACATATTCAGCAACATGTTAGCCATGTAAAATCACATAAACCAAATCATGGATAAGATCAACAAATAATCAAATTTCAATATACATGTACAATCCATTTCATTTAACTACATATCCTGTAATAACCTTTCCATGTAATTCGGTATATACATATAATAGTTCATATCGAACTCATATAATCTCGTAACAGAACATTACCCGTTGAACCATTTAGAATATCGTTGGATACTCGGGATAGCTCACACATAGTGTGCTAAACTGTAATCCGTCAATTCCTGTACATGAATGCTCATACGACCTATGAATCGGTTGCCCTCACGAGCTGGAAATCGGTAAGCTCATATGAGTCGAGAATCAATATGCTCTCATATGCTAAAATCGGTAAGCTCTCACGAGCTAAAACCGGTAAGCTCATACAAGCTATGGTGTGTTTGCAACACATGCAGGACCTCAACCAAATTGGTAACCCTAATGACATGTCATTTCTATCCTATGAAATCCTAAGGTTCAAACGGAACTATGTAATCGACATACGTCCTCGGATATGCGATCGATATTTATACATGGAAATTATTCAAATCACACACATATAATTAAATTAAAACATATAAGTACTCAATTCAATTACACGAACTTACCTCGACGAGTATATATAGATATGGAGGCGATTAATTCGAGATTTTTTATTTGCCTCGATCTAACTTCGTACGAGGTCTGACAGGATCTATATGGATAAATTTAACCCAATTCAATATATTTCACATTCAATTTAGTCCAACACACATTTTTTGAGAAATTACCATTTTACCCCTATACTTTTAATTTTTTACAATTTAGTCCCTAGGCTCAAAAAATGAAATTCATGCAATTTAACCCTTACCCAAGCCTAGCTAATTTTTATACAGATTATAACAACCAATATATTTCATAAATTCACAATTTCACCCCATAATTGATAATTTTATCAAAAATCCCTTTACAAAAGTTGTTTATCTAGCAACAACCATCAATATTCTATCATCAAACTTCAAAACTCAAGCATGTTCATCAATGGTAAAATCCTAATATTTTAACAGTTTCACAAATTAGTCCCTCGACTAGCTAGATTAAGCTACAACGATCCCGAAAACATAGAAATCATTAAAAACATGTTAAGAATTCATACCTAATTGAAGAGATTAGGGTTGCCGAATGTTGAACATATGAATAGATTCTTTCTCTTCAAGTTTCGGTTGAACATAAGAATTCAAATTTCACTATTTCCAAACACTTATAATCCATTATCAACATTAATGGGCTAATAATTCATTCAAATTTCACTCTTGCCAAACACTTATAATCCATTATCAAAATTAATAACCTAATTACCATATAAGGACTTCCACTTTAAATTTCTATAGCTATTTAATAACCTTAGCTAATAGAACTCAACTTTTGCACTTTACGCGATTTAGTCCTTTTTATCAAATTAAACATGTAAACAATAAAATTTCTTAAACGAAATTTTTATACGGTATTTCTATCATGCTGTAGAAAATAAAATAATAATAAAATAAATTTCTTGACTTCAAATTTGTGGTCCCAAAACCATTATTCTGATTTCACTTAAAACGGGCTGTTACAGAATAAGTCAGATCATGCCGAACATTTAAGAGTTTTAATGCAAAATTTGCATGAAAAAAAATTGTACGCAAAATTTAGTACATGTGAATTCTAGCTAATGGAAGTAGATTTTCTAGGACATGTTATTTCTGCGGATGGAATCAAGGTTGACTTGAATAAAATATCTGCGATTGTTAAATGAAAAATTTTGAAGAACGTTTCTGAAGTTTGAAGTTTCTTGGGATTAGCTGGATACTTTCGGTGATTCATTAAAAAATTTGCTTGGTATGATAAATGTTAACAAAGTTTTGATCAACTGAAAAGTATGTTAATCGAAGCTCCAGTATTAACTCAGCTTGAATCTAGAACGGTATATGTTGTTTATAGTGATACATCTCTCAATGGTTTAGGTTGTGTGTTAATGTAGACAGGGAAAGTAGTAGCTTATGCTTCTCAACAGTTAAAACTGCATGAAAGAAATTATTCAACTCATGATCTTGAGCTTGCCGTGATTGTCTTCGCTTTGAAGATATGGAGGCATTATTTATATGGTGAAAAATGTCACGTGTATACTGATCACAAAAGCTTAAAATACTTAATGACCCAGAAATAGTTGAATTTGAGATGGCAACATTGGTTTGAACTACTGAAAGATTATGATTTGGTTATTGATTACCATTTGGGGAATGCTAATGTGGTTGCCGATGCCCTCAACAGAAAGTCATCATTGTTTGCACTTCGAGCGTTGAATGCTCATTTGGCTTTGAATACCGATGGTTCTGTATTGGCGGAATTGAAAACTAAACCCTTGTTTCTGTAACGAATTTGGAATTTGCAAAATAATGATCTAAAGTTGATAATGAAATAAAGCTTGGTTTGGGATAATTTGAGTACTGAATACAGTATTGGTGATGATGGTATATTGTATTACCATAATAAAATATGTGTTCTGAATAGTTCGAATTTGAAACATGATATTCTATCCAAGGCTCATAGTAGCACATATTCTATTCATTCGGGTAGCACGAAGATGTATTATGATTTGAAACAGATGTACTGGTGGTCGGATATGAAATGTAAGATTTGGAAGTTCATAGTTAAATGTTTAATTTGTCAGCAGGTAAAAGCAAAGCATCAAGTGCTGTAACGCGTAGGTTTTTACAAGTGTACACAATTGTTATCAAGTAATAAGTAAGTATCGAGTTATCGTCTCCACAGGGATTGTATTTATGCTAAATCACTTAATTTGTAAAATTATATTAACAATTTTGTAAATAAAAACACAATATAGTTGAGAAGTGGTGATTAAAATATATTAAACTAAATGCAATGATCCCTAATGCAAATTATCCTAAGTATGCAAACTAAATTAAATAGACTTTAGTAAAATTAAACACAATTTTGCAACAATTATAACATAAATAAACTAGGACAATTACTTTAATTAAACTCAATTTATTATCAACATGCTTAATAACATTCGAAAAAACATTCCATGGCAACTCGATCTTTCGTGAGTTTGGAAACCATATTAGGTCCTTTCGGAATCCTTTACTTAGTAAATATGTATTTCACTGATCGTTATTTACTAAGGGTTTCTTAGTATTCGTGTGAAGTAATAGGGACGTGTCAGGTTTGAAATAATTTAATCACACAAATCTAAAAGCTGTGCAGATAACAGAGCTTGGTCAGAGTTGTTATGCAACCTACAATTTAATCGGGTCAGGATCTAAATTGAGCAAGCACATTTCAATTATGTGACCATTAGTCGTCGTCTGGTCAGGATCGCTCGGCTAATTCAATTGCATTCCAATCACGCATGAACAAAGTACAGACTTGATTTTAATTGAAAACATGATCGATTGAGGCACAAACATTATAAGCATGAATCAAATAAATATTATTAAATCAAAGCAATCATCCTAGCTTAAATAAAATTACCCTAACATTGTTGTAAACAAGAACAGAGAACACATAGCAAACATCTTTATATTAAATTAAAGAAAAGAAATGTTAAACCCAATTCAGAGTGGCTGTCACCCAAGACTCTGACTGACGAGGCTCCTTCGCTTCTTTACTTTGCTCCTTTGCTGATGGTTCTCCAAGGTGGCCGACCAAGGGTTCTTTAAGAGGCTTATTTTGCTAAAAATCCTTATACATGGATGATGATAGGCGTGAGGGGGAAAGATAGCCAAGAGAGTTGAGAGAGGAGAGAATGATGAATGAGTGAGGGATGATGGAAAAAGTGAGAAATGAACTTTTATTTATAGGTGAGGCAAGGGAGCTAGTTTACTAAAAATAGGAGTTTCCATCGTTTGAAACTTCTTCCAAGGATGGTCGGCCATGAATTGAAGCAATGTGGCTGATTCTGCTTGATTCTTGGTCAATTTGAGTGCCACCACAACTCAGGGCTAAGACTCGGTCACCAAAAAATCTTCAGGAAAATATCTGATTTCTTTAACTCTTCAAGGACCTTGTGTAATGAAACCGAAAATTGATTTATGACCAGCCATGTGTAACCAAAAATTGGGTTGACTTGGTCCCCAATTTCAACAGCTGGTTGATTCTTCTCAACGAGCTTATCTTTGACATCAATCAATCGGGGTTCTAGAATTTTACCACTTCAGAATGTCACTGCCTTGATATGTTCTTTACTATTGGATTCTCAGTATCGCTCGGCAAGGTTCCTTGCGGTCTATTACGTAGCTTTGTAGCTAACTAACCCATTTGGTTTTCCAAATTTTTCAATATTTCTACTTGGCTTTGAATCAAAGCGTCATTCTTTGCCATGTACGCTTTCAACAAGTTCTCCAAACTGTTTGATGCCTGCTTGAAGTGGTTTTGGAGCTTGTTGATTAAACCCTTGAGATTGGTTGGGTCTTTGTTGTACTAAGTAGTTGTTCGGTCTATTTCCTTGGTTGCTCCAAGAAAATTTAGGATGATTACGCCATGAAGGATTGTAGAAGTTGGACTGGGGTCCTTGTCCACTCCTATTTTGATATTGGTTCCCCACATAGTACAGTGACTCGGGATTTGATGGATAATTCTCAAAAGAATTACCTTTCCCACAGTACACACAGGAAACTATTTCAAACGGACTTGGTGGTTGAGCTGCAAAATTATTAGTACTATTAGCGTTTAACTATTTTAACATAGAGGAAATAGACGATACCTGAGCTGATAACGAAGTGAAAGAGTCAACTTCATGAACTCTAGCTATGCGTCTTCCTGAAGCTGTTTGATTTGTTGGCCATTGATAGTTATTACTCGCGATCCTCTCGATGATCTCATAAGCCTCATTACAAGACTTAGACAAAATTGCACCATTCGCGGAAGCATCTACCATCAATCTTGTATTTCCATTGAGACCATAATAGAATGTCTCCAACTAGATACAATGAGGAATCCCATGATGAGGACACTTACGAAGTAACTCCTTGAATCACTCTCAAGCATCATACAAAGACTCATCATGCAATTGTTGGAAAGTTGTGATCTCGTTCCTTAACTTAGTGTTTTTGCTAGGTGGGAAATACTTAACCAAAAATATCTCCGCTAATTCTTGTCATGTAGATATGGAACTTGGTGGCAATGAATTGAGTCATGCTCGTGCTCGATCTCAGAATGAGTACGGAAGCAACTTTAACCTTAGTTTGTCTTCAGTCACACCGACTATCTTGAATGAATCACTCACCACCATAAATAATCGAAGGTGGAGATGTGGATTTTCTGTGGGCACACCACTAAATTGGCCCATTGTTTGTTGCATTTGAAACATCACTAGTTTCAATTCAATTTGGTTTGCCTCAATATATGGCCTTTTAATTCCTGGATTTAATTCACTAAAAAGTGGCATAGCATATTGTCCGATGCATCAATCCCATCATCGACAATGAGGATAGGATTTCGTACATGACTGGCATTATTACCTTAGTCTTCATTCTAATTCCCAAGGTCCATCTTGGCTTGTCTTTGAACTGTTCGTTCACGACTTCTTTGTTTGAAAGTTCGCTCAATTTCAGGGTCTAAGGGAGTAAATCGATAATTCGATCTATGCACATAAACATCTAAAAATAAAATCACAAAAATTTAAAATAATAAGTTAGTAATGTTAGAAACAAATCAAATTTAAAATCAATAATTTCACGAGAAAAATGACTATGGCAACAGTTGACAATCCCTAGCAACGGTTCCAAAAACTTGTGACACGTAGGTTTGTGCAAGTGTACACAGTCGTTATCAAGTAATAAGTAAGTATTGAATTATCGTCTTCATAGGGATTGTATTTGTGCTAAATCACTTAATTTGTAAAATTATATTAACAATTTGGTAAATAAAAACACAATATAGTTGAGAAGTGGTGATTGAAATATATTAAACTAAATGCAATGATCCCTAATGCAAATTATCCTAAGTATGCAAACTAAATGAAATAGATTTTAGTAAAATTAAACACAATTTTGCAACAATTATAACATAAATAAAATAGGACAATTGCTTTAATTAAACTCAATTTATTATCAACATGCTTAATAACATTCGGAAAAATATTCCATGCAACTCGATCTTTCATGAGTTTGGAAACCATATTAGGTCCATTCGAAATCCTTTACTTAGTAAATACATATTTTACTAATCCTTCTTTACTAAGGGTTTCTTAGTATCCGTGTGAAGTAATAGGGACGTGTCAGGTTTGAAACAATTTAATCACACAAATCTAAATACTATGCAGATAACAGAGCTTGGTCAGAGTTGTTATACAACCTACAATTTAATCGAGTCAGGATCTAAATTGAGCTTTCACATTTCAATTATATGTCCATTAGCCGTCGTCTGGTCAGGATTGCTCAGCTAATTCAGATGCATTCCAATCACATATGAACGAAATACAGACTTGATTTTAATTGAAAACATGATCGATAGAGGCACAAACATTGTAAGCATGAATCAAATAAATCTTATTTAATCAAAGCAATCATCCTAGCTTAAATAAAATTAAGCTAACATTGTTGTAAACAAGAAAAAAGAACACATAGCAAACATCTTTAGATTAAATTAAAGAAACGAAAGATTAAACCCAATTCAGAGTGGCTGTCACCCAAGACTCTAACTAATGAGGCTCTTTCGCTTCTTTGCTTTGCTCCTTCGCTAATGGTTCTCCAAGGTGGCCATCCAAGGGTTCTTTAAGAGGCTAATTTTGCTAAAAATCCTTATGCAAGGATGATGATAAGCGTGAGGGGAAAAGATAGCTGAGAGCATTGAGAGAGGAGAGAATGATGAATGAGTGAAGGACGATTGAAAAAGTGAGAAATGAACTCTTATTTATAGGTGAGGCAGGGGAACTAGTTTACTAAAAATAAGAGTGTCCATCTTTTGAAACTTCTTCCAAGGATGGCCGACCATGAATTGAGGAAATGTGGCTGATTATGCTTGATTCTTGGTCAATTTGAGTGCCACCACAACTCAGGGCTAAGACTCGGTCACCAGCAAATCTACAGAAAATCTCTGATTTCTTTAACTCTTCAAGGACCTTGTGTAATTAAACCAAAAATTGATTTATGATCAGCCATGTGTAGTCAAAAATTGGGTTTACTTGGTCCCCAATTTGGACGGTTTTGCAATTAGAAGAAAACTCTCAAACTTGTCCAAAAATAGTAGATAGTTTAGAGGACCAAATAATATAATTTTAACCACTTCAATTAATTAATTTACTTAATTAAATAAAACCTAATTTATTAATGAAATATTTAAAATGAATTATTAAATATAACTTTATATTTTATTATTTAATTTAATCATGCATGGCCCACTTTATAGCTTAAAAATATAATATGTTCAAACCGATATAAAATAAACCATTTTATGCATGAAAACTATATAATAAAGCATAAAATCACATTTTAATAATTTTCCTGTCCTAATTTCATATTTTCAGATATTTCATTAATTTATTAAACAATTACTTTATTTTAACAGCAAATTTAAGTAAAAAGGTGATGAATTATATAGGAAAAATCCTATATAGCTTTCAGTTTACAGGTACCGTTGGGATTATTACAACCTATTATGATTCCTGACTGGAAGTGGGAACGTATCACTATGGATTTCGTATCTAGTTTGCATGTAACTCTAAAAAAAAAGATTTGATCTCGGTGATTATTGACAGATTGACTAAGTCGGCTCATTTTATTCTAGTTAGAACGGATTACTCACTTGAGAGGTTAGCAGAATTGTATGTGTAAGAGATTGTAAGGTTACACTGAGTTTCGACATCTATTATTTTTTATCGTGATCTGCGGTTTACATCGAGATTTTGGAGTAAACTTCACAAGGCTTTAGGCACTAAACTCAACTTCAGTACCGCGTTTCATCCTCAGACAGATGGGCAATCAGAATGAGTAATACAGATTCTGGAGGACATGTTACAATGTTTTATACTCGAGTTTGAAGGTAGCTGGGAAAAGTATCTATCGTTAGCTAAATTTGCTTATAATAATAGTTATCAGTCCAGTATAAAAATGACACCGTTTGAAGCTTTATATGAAAGAAAATGTAAAACGCCGTTGTATTAGTTAGAGTTGAGCAAAGCCAAAATGGTGGGTATTGATTTGATTTAAGAAAATGAAGCTAAGGTTTGAATTATTCGAAATAGTTTAAAAGTTGCATCTGATCGTCAGAAATCATACGAAAATTTGAAAAGAAAAGATATTGAGTTTGTTGTTGGCAATCAAGTGTTCTTAAAAGTTTCTCCGTGGAAGAAAGTGCTACGGTTTGGCAGGAAGGTAAAGTTGAGACAAAGATTTATCGGACCGTACGAGATTATTGAATGAGTCAGCCTTGTAGCTTACAGACTAGAATTGCCTCTTGAATTCGAGAAAATTCATAATGTGTTTCATGTTTCAATGCTAAGACGGTACAGATCTGACCCGTCACACGTGATTTCTCATAGTGAAGTTGAATTACAGTCATATTTGATGTATTCTGAAGAGCTAGTGAAAATTTTAGCTTGGGAAGCCAAAGAACTTCAGAATAAACAAGTACCGCCAGTGAAAATTTTATGGCATTGGCATGGTGCTAAAGAGGCTACCTGGGAAACTGAGGAACCAATGAAATTACAATATCTGAATCTATTCTTATGTAACAATTTCGAACAATTTCGAGGACAAAATTTCCTAAGAGTGGAGAGTTGTAATAACCCGTTTTTCAGTGATATCAGAATAGTGGATTTGGGACCACAACTCCAATGAGTAAATTATTATTTTATTAATTATTTAGTGTCTATAGGATTTTATTGGGCTCGTATTACAATTTTGTAAAGAAATTTTAATGTTTAAATGCTTAATTTAGTGAAAAAGACTAAATCACAAAAGGTGAAAAAGTTGAGTTCTAATAGTTAGGAGAGTCAAATAGCTTTATTAGTGAACGTTAATGGACTTGATTGGTAATTATACCAGATATGTTTATAGTGGATGTACATGGATTTGGTATTATTGAAATTTTGATATTTTTTGAAGGAAAAAAAGGTAAATTTGTAAATAAAACTAAAAATAACATAAGAAAACATGTCCATCTTCTTCAATTCATCTCATCCTCACCGAAATTAACATATAAAATATCTAGGGCATTCGGTCAGCTTGATTTCATTGCATGTAAGTGTATTCAAGCCTATTTTTAATGATTTTTTTATGTTTTTGAGATCGTTACAACTAGGTCCAGCTAGCCCGTACTTTCGTTTTTGAAACTGTTAAAAATTTTAGAAGTTTCCATTGATGAATCTTGAATGTTCTTGATGATTAATATGTGTTTGAAGCTTTGATTGGGAAATTTAGTTGTTTTGTGAAGTAATTTTTGTTAGATTTTGATTTAAGGATTAAATTATTCAAATGTCAAAATTTCAAGATTTAGTAGCGAATTTGATGTATAATAGGGACTATTTAAGAGCCTAGAAAATTCAATTGTAAATTAGCTCTTAAAATGGTCAAATTTGATGAATATCGGGTTAGAGGACTAAATTGTAAAAGTTATAAAAGTTTAGGGAAAATGTGTCGTTAATGAAAAGTTAAGGGTTATATTCATTGAATGAAATGTGTAATATTTATGAAATTAATGTATTGCATTTAACTATTATACTGATCAAAATTTAGATAAAAAAGACAATAATCGAGGAAAATGGAAAATAGCAGATTAGCCCCTGCATGTTATTTAGAGTTGAATATTGTTTTAATATTGTTTAACTATTGCATAGTGTTTTAATAAGTAAATGAATTTCTATTTGTACTTTTACATTATAGTTCCTTAGTTCAAGGTCGATAATTAATTATTGAATGTTTGCACATACGTGCCGCTGTTTGTACTTTGGTACTCCTGTTTGCACACACGTGCCGCTATTTTTACTTCGGTACCCCTGTTTGTACTTCGATACCCTTGAACACATTTATGCATGTTTTTTATACTCTAGTAACCCTGAAATCTAATCATGTATTGATTGTATCTAATTGTGTTAGATTGAATGTAATTATATGATCTTACTAAGTTATGTAAACTTACCGATTCTTGTGAATTGTTTTGTAAAGTTCTGTTGCTGACACTTTGGAAGGATCAATCAATCGACTCACACTATCCATCAAAGTTGGTAGTTCTTATGTCTCTTAGGGTAGTGGCATGTATATGTGGCTAAATAAGTTGTTTTGGTACAAATTGATACTTTATTAGACTATGTCAATAGGTATTTTATCATACTTGTAAATAGGTTTCTTTTGGTATAATTAGAATGGTATACAAGTGAACACTTGTGGTATGTCTTGGTATATGACTGAATTAAGTTACTATGCAAAAATGGATCAATATTGATAATGGTTTAGTTGTTAATGTTTTGATATAATTGTGGTGTATATGAATGGCACATTGGTTGGTTGATTTAGGACATTAAAATGGTATGTTTTTGTAGTGGTGAATGATGTTTATGTTCATTAGATGCATGTTTAAATGGTTAGATTGGTTAGGTGTGAATTGCTTATGGAATGACAAATATTGGTATGTTTAGGTATGGTTTGACGCCTTTTTAGTGTGCACAAATTGTTCAAATGGTCATGTATGAATTCGTCTTGGGAACGACTTGTTTTAGGTGAATTTTAGGTCCACATGGCCTAGGACATTGGTGTGTGACTAAGCTGTGTGTCGGCTGTGTGTCTCTTGAAGGTTTCTTTGTACACAAGTCAGTGAGTTGCACGACCTAGCACACAGCCTAGTACACCGGTGTGTGACACAATTCCGAGAGTTACGTGGCCCAGCATGCGGGCATATAACACGACCGTGTGACCTTACTCAGATAATTATACGGGCAAGAAAATGAGCTAGGACACGGCCGTGTGTCCCTAGTTCAAAGGTTACACGGCCTGAGACACGGGCGTGTGTCTCAGCCGTGTGGGGCACACAGCCTGGCCACACAGCCTTGTGATCTCTCTATTCAAATTTTTGTAGCTTTTTCTTACACTTTCCTAATGTTTTCAATTTAGTCCCAAATAGTTTCTAAGGTATTTCTAGGGCCTCGAGGGCTCGATTTAGGGATAGAATGAACATGTATGATTAATATATGATATATTTATGTTAGTGAATGAAATATTGTTTAAATGTTTCTAATTGTACAATAATGTTTCGTAACCTTAATCTGGTGATGACTACGGGTTAGAGGTGTTACAGAAGTGGTTAGCCACAGTTTTAAGCATTCTATAATGTCGTGGTCCTAAAGACCTCTGTTAGTTTTGTTTTTGTGGAGTTTTCTCGTGATAAGTTTCAGTTGCACTTTTAATAGTCCTTTTAGGACCTAAAAAATCTTACAACACCAGGCATGTTTCAAAATTTACCTTGAAATCTAGAGTCATGTATTCATCCCACATCTTATACTTACATTTTTCGATTAAGTCATCTTTCGATAGTTGGATGAACTGAGTGCTAATTTTATCATATGATAAAAAGTGGGTGTTGTCTAATTTCTTTCACTCTAAGTTCATGTTTCTTGGTAGGGTCATTTGGTTAAGAGTAACCACTAAGTTACTCAAATTCTATCAATACGTATGGTCCCTAACTTGATTAATATTGGAAAACTCCCTAGGTTTTTTAATTTTTGAGGTGCCAGATTAAGGATTATTATTTGACAAAGTTTATCCATGTTGAATGGGTCTTCCTTCATGTAATTTCTCAGTTTCATCTACAAGATTTGAAAGCTTTAGTGATCCCTCTATTGGTTCCATAAAAGTTAACATTTCATAGAAAGTTTGAAATAGGGTCGAGACATTTACCTCGTCATTTACAACTTGATGTTGTTTATCCTCTAATTTTGATGAAACCGATGTTGTCAAAAGAGCAAATTCAGTATTTGAATCAGTTGTCAATTCCACTATTGACTCTATTTTACGTTGGACACCCTTTCTACCATTGTTTCTTCTTTGAACTCACTGATAACTTGGTGTAATCGTAGATATGGATTGTCTATGTGTTCGTCAGATCTGATTTTGTCTACACTTTGTAAAAAAGTAATTTGAGTTATTTGGTATCTACCAAATCTAAATAGTTTTCATGTTATGTATAGAGGTGTAAACTGGAAAATATGTAGGATTTTTCCTATATAATTCATCACCTTTTACTTAAATTTGTTGTTAAAACCAAGTATTTTTAATAAATTAATGAAATGTGGGAAAATATGAAATTAGGACATAGAAATTATAAAAATGTGATTTTATACTTTATTATATAGTTTTCATGCATAAAACGGCTTATTTTAGATTAATTTGAACATATTATATTTTTAAGCTATAAAGTGGGCCATGCATGATTAAATTAAATAATAAAATATAAAGTTATATTTAATAATTCATTTTTAATATTTCATTAATAAATTGGGTTTTAATTAATTAAGTAAATTGATTAATTAAAGTGGTTAAATTATATTATTTGGTCCTCTAAACTATCTACTATTTTTGGATAGGCCTGAGAGTTTTCTTCTAACTGCAAAACCGTCCAAATTGGGGACCAAGTCAACCCAATTTTTGGCTGCACATGGATGTCATAAACAGTTTTTTGGTTTAATTATACAAAGTCCTTGAAGAGTTAAAGAAATCAGAGATTTTCCTAAAGATTTACTGATGACCTAGTCTTAGTCCTAAGTTGTTGTGGCACTCAAATTGACCAAAAATCAAGGAAAAATCAGTCACATTTCCTCCATTCATGGTCGGCCACTCTTGGAGGAAGTTTCAAAGGATAGACACTCCTATTTTTAGCAAACTAGCTCTTTTTCCTTACCTATAAATAAGAGCTCATTTCTCACTTTTCAATCATCCCTCATTCAATCATCTCTCACTTATTCATCATTATCTCAACTCTTTTAGCTATCTTTCCCCTGCATCATCCTTGTATAAGGATTTTAGCAATTAAGCCTCTTAAAGAACCTTTGGTCTGCCACCTTGGAGAGCAATCAGCAAAGGAGCAACGCAAAGAAGTGAAGGAGCCTCGTCAGTCAGAGTCTTGGGTGACAACCACTCTGAATTGGGTTTACTCTTTCTTTCTTTAAATTTAATTTAAAGATGTTTTCTATGTGTTCTTTGTTCTTGTTTACAACAATGATAGCTTAATTTTATTTAAGCTAAGATGATTATTTTGATTAAATAATATTTATTCGATTCATGCTTATAATGATTGTGTCTCAACCGATCATGTTTTCAATTAAAATCAAGTTTGTCTTTCATTTATATGTGATTGAAATGCACCTAAATTAGCTGAGTGATCCTAACCAGACGATGGCTAATGGACGCATAATTGAAATGTGCATGCTCAATTTAGATCGTAACCCGATTGAATTGTAGGTTGCATAACAACTCTAACCAAGCTCTGTTATCTGCATAGTTTTTAGATTTGTGTGATTAAATTGTTTCAAACCTAACATGCCCCTCTTACCTCACACGAATGCTAAGAAACCCTTAGTAAATAAGGATCAGTAAAATGCGTATTTACTAAGTAAAGGATTCCGAAATGACCTAATGTGGTTTCCAAACTCATGAAAGATCGAGTTGCCATGGAATGTTTTTTCGAACGTTACTAAGCATGTTGATAATAAATTGAGTTTAATTAAAGTAATTATCCTAGTTTATTTATGTTATAATTGTTGCAAATTGTGTTTAATTTTACTAAAATCTATTTCATTCATATAGTTTGCATACTTAGGATAATTTTCATTAGGGATCATTGCATTTAGTTTAATATATTTTAATCACCACTTCTCAACTATATTGTGTTTTTATTTATCAAATTTTTAATATAATTTTACAAATTAAGTGACTTAACACAAATACAATCCCTGTGGAGACGATAACTCGATACTTACTTATTACTTGATAACGACTGTGTACACTTGCACAAACCCCAGTGTTACAATAGGTCATTTGGAATCTAACTTGTTTGTCAAGTTGGGCGTTCTCGTTATATGTCAAGTGTTTTGTGTTGTAACATCTGATATCCGAATTTGGTGATTCAATGATTTAGGTCGGGTAGAGGATGTTACAACTCGAGTATAAGCTATACATTTTCGTATTGTCGAGCAAATAGGCACACCACCCGCTTAGTCACAAAGCAAAATTTATACATGTCAAAAAAATATAGTACCATTCGCCAACACATTATTAAAAAAAAGTGCACATGAAATATAATTGTATTCTCTATCCTATTATTTTATTTGCAATAACTACCACCTATAGGGGAAACTTGTGAATGATCTCAAGATAAGGTCACTTTATAAGCTACCACACAACTAAAGGGGACTATTGTTTTATTCCTAGCTCAACTTGGAATCTCCATTGGGCCACCCAAGGCCCACTAAGTAGCATAATTGGGTAAGAATCCTCATTTAGCTATAAATACCTAAAGATATAATTTAGTTGGGGGACTTCTCTCCACTTGAAACCCTAATATACTAAGCGTTCATGTTGAGTCTTTCTACCTATCTAACTCTCAACCCTAGATAGGGTAAACCGACCACCTTTGACGCTGTCCCCTCATTTTCCTCTTCCGTCAATACCATGTATCATCAAATGCAATTTCCTTCTTTTAAAAAATTTTAAAATCAATTTTTAGTAGAATTTGTCTCCTAAATATAAAATATTTTTATTTTTATTTTAAGATAAATAAAATATTATGTATTGATTAAGATCTACGCAAGATAATGATATTAATATTATAATAGATATGTGTTAAGCTATGTATCCAATTGTTGCAGTTTTACAATTGCACATAAGATTATTTTGTGATAACCTTTGTACCTTGCTTTATAATAATAATAATAATAATAATAATAATAATAATAATAATAACAGTAATAGTAATAGTAATAGTAATAGTAATAATAATAAAATAACAATAATAAATATATATTTATGAGATTTCATCAACATTAACCAAGGATATGTATTATCATATTCATTTATACTCTCCACCTATTTGCTCCTCCTTTGTTTAAGTTCCTAATGGCCTTCATAATAAAAAAGCAGTACTTTGCAATTTGGAATGGTGGCATCCCTTTTCTCAATTTTAATTAATAAAATGCGTATATGCATGTCAATTCCAAATAATATTAAGTAAAAATTAGGCACCTTGATTTCGAAACATTAATATTTTCTATTAATTAAGTTGATATAAATATGGACCAATAATTGCGTGAAATAGACATAAATCGGTAGCTATCTTATAATATAAGAAGGACCATTAACAAAGTGGAAGTTTTTGTCCTATCCCCAACATTGCTTTGCTTTTTCATAAACCTTATTTTATCAATCAAAGGCAAGGGTTAATTCTAGGCGTGTGACAATCGCACTCATCAATCTTCCACTAGCTTTATTTGTTAGTATCCATATTTTTTATATATTGTTGAAAGCTATACAATATATAAGGAAAAAAGCGATACCTTTTGAGACACCATAAAGAAAAGGTAAAATACTCATAATAGTTTTTGATTTATTTTCATATTCTTGAACAAGTTTCTATGCTTTATTTTATCTAAAATAAGTCGTCATCTTTTGGTTTGCATCCATATGGCTCATATTTTAAATGAAAATTTGATATAAGTATATATTAAAGGTTAAAACCTTATTTGGCTACAGATCAGAGGTTTAAGAATTTATTTAATTGCAAATTAAAGGTTATCGGTTTATATGTAAATATTTTCTTTTTCTATTGAAAATTTTTATGGAAATTTTAGGTTGAAAATTATTATTATTATTTATTTATAGAAATTAGAGCTTCATCCAATCATATATATATTATATAAAATCAACTCGAGCCATAAGAGTTAATAGTTGTATTTTACGTAGTATAAAAAAACAATAGGTATAATATAGACATTGTAACTTAATAATTACAAATTTTGTATTTATTTAAAATTTTCAATATTATTATTGTCTTTTAGTTTTTATTTGATTTTATATAATTTATAATTAAATATATAAGAATTCTTTTATTTTTTAGTTAATTATGTTTAGGTCATCTTGGTCCTGTAATGCAAGAAAAAAAACTTTATTTATAAATCTTAAATTTTATTATGATATATTTTACTCTTTTATTTTATGTATAAATAAATTTATTTATATAATTAACTTTTTATTTTTTAATTAATTATGTATAGGTGCCAGAAAAATTAATAACATTTTGATTCAAAATTAATTAGGTTTACATTTTAAAATTCTGAATTTCATAGACTTTACAAACTATTTATATATACTTTAATATTGTTGTTATATTTTAATTCAATATTATGCTTTAATTTTTATTGTTTGGAAGTTACTTTTGTAGCTTTTAATTCGATAGAGGTTACAAACAATCATTTATATATATACATAAATACACACATACATGCAACTATTCTTTTAGTTCGTTTTAAGTGATAATTTTATTTCATTTTTAATGATTGACTTTTCTTTTCACCGTTGCCTCTACAAAAATATCAAATTTAATATCTTATTATCGATGAGACCTATGGTTTACTGATTATAGAGCTAATATTTGTTTCCTTATATTTGTCCTATGAAAAAAGGAAAGAAAAGTGTTCTTAAAACATTGAAAAATTTTCAGATAAAATTTTCACCACAAAAATATATATATTTCAAGGTTTTTCCTCAAATATTATTTTAAAGTTTAATATCTAAATATTTCAATTATGCTAATATGGATTAGACTTCTACTATGATAACTTCTCAATATTTTATAATTTGTTTAAAAATTTTATAAGCCACATACCAAATCATTAATTTTGGTTGTTCCTTCACTCATATATATTTCATTTTGATAAGACGTTTCATGCTTTTATTTTATTTACTTCAAAATAGAAGGTATTTACTCTTTATGTAACATTCCGAGTTAAGACTTGGAAGTTTTGGCCTCACCAATAAGGGATCACTGAAGAAAGAATATAAGTAAGGAGTTTGCTAGAGATTCGTCGAAGCAATGTGCACCAAAAGTTGCTATATTCATTAAGAGTTGTGCTCACCAGTTTATTTGGCAAGCTGGATTCGCCAGTCTATTTGGTGAGCTGAGTGTTCACCAGTTTAGTTGCAAACTAGGGTTCGCCTGTTAAGTTGCGAATTAGGGGTTTGCCAATCAAAGTCAAGTCAGACTGAAATTAGGAAATTAAGATATTGTGTATTTAGGATACTTTTCATGCAAGCAACGTTCTTCTAAACCGACTAGGGTTTCCTAAGTCTAGTTGGGTATCCTAGGATCACTAAGACACTTAGTGCCTATAAATACAACCCTTATTCCATGAAAATTCTCTCATCGATACTTTGTTGTCAAGTCTCTGTCCTAAACCAAGATCGTACCAACTAAGGTAAGTCTTTGTCCTGTTAGGGTTGATTGTCCAAAAAGCTACGTTCGCTTGCAAGTGTGAATTCCATAAGTTTTTCCTATTTAAGTAATATGTGTGTTTGTGTATGTTATGAACCAGCCGAACCATCTACCAGTAAGGATAAAGGCAAAGCAAAACTTGTTTAAATTCTCAGCTTTATCAGTGAGTGCTTAAGAATTGTCATATGTGTGCTAACTATCATGTTTTTAGTATGAATGCTTAGGGTTCACAACTTGTGTGTGAACTGTTATGTTTTTCAAGAACCTTGTTTCTAAACTATGTTCCAAGAGTAAGCTTTCCTATAAAATGTTGTTTTTGAAGTTCTAATACTCTATTTTCGAGATATATTCTTAAGATATTTTTTCAAGCTATATTTTAAAAGTATAGTTTTATAAGCTATGTTTTTCCGAGCTCTTTATGTGAGCGCTAGGTGATAAGTTTTTCTGCGAGCTCCTTTGTGAGCTTATATGTTTGATATATTGGTATACCAAATATTGTGAGCACTCACTTATAGTTATGTGATTTGGGCATTAAGACTTTGGGACATGTGGAGAGAAAAAGGAATGTCGAGCTATGCTCTATTCAATGGGACATGTTGGTAGCTTATGCTTCACTTATGCGACATGTTAAGGACTCTTTGAGTTATTCTGATGCGCTATAAGGAGATATACGTATCCAACAGATAAGATAAGTTAAGACAAGTGTGAGAACATGTTTTATGTTCCTTAGTCATTCTGATAAGACAAGTATGTGAACATGTTTCATGCTATATAAGGTTCGTTTTCAAACAAGAACAAGCTAGGTTCTTTAGTATGATTTTTTGTAAGTACATGCGAAACTGTTTTCAAACTTTTATGATTTTATGACAAGCAACGAACTGGGTCTCACACCTTCCCAGCAAACCTAACATGCGATATAATTTTTCAAACTAAGTTTTCTTTTTGTGTTAAACTTTGTATTTTGAGCATACATTGATGATTTTTGATTATTCACTTAGTTCCCAATGAACTCTCTCACTCCTCTCTCACTTCACGGATAAATTGGTTGCATATGGCAATGGCGAGGTAAATGACTTGGCGAGGCTCATCCCTAAATAGATACCGAGGAACCTAGAAAATAGGCGATGAGGTTTTATTTATGTGGATTTAATTTTATCATAAGCTACATCTCATGAAAGAATTTTCTTAAGTTTACTTTGTCTTATTTATTATCAGTTTTTGCGAACTATGCACTAAGATATTTTCTTGATAACCTATTTATTCCTAATATTAATAAAAACTAAATTTTTCTTATTTACCCTTGCATGCGTGCTATGTTGTATTATTTTAATTTAGTTAATGACTATTGTATCTTCAAATGCGAGTCATTTTTGTAATACACAATTTTTCTGCCCGGGCCCGTAAAACATTTTAAAGTCCAAAAACAATTCTTTTACAAACCCAATAGTGGGCCTAATACCCACCTAAGCCCAATTACCCATTACAAACCCAAAGACCCAACCTAAAACCTAGCCCAACACAAAACTAAAAAACTAAGAAACCCTTGGTAGAAAGCCTTAGCCGCCACCTCTAGCAGACTCCAGCCATTGCAAGATTCAGAACCGGCCTCCTCCACACGCGCCACGCCTTGCGCCATGCCCCCCACGTTCACCTGCAAAGTGGTCTAAAAGAGTCCAAAAAGAAGAAAAACAATGTAAAAAGAGGGATAATAAGTTGGTTTTTTCCTCTTTTCGGGATATAAAAGGCTGATTTGATTTTGTATTATGGGGGGATTTACGAAAAAAATACAAAGAAAAACTGAATACAGACACAAAAATCTATTTTTGAATACAAAGGTGATTTTCTTTTTTTTTCCTTTGTTTTACCTTGTTGGTGTTCATCGTTCTTTTATTTTTTTATTTATATATATATTTTTATTTTTTTATTTTGCTTTAAATAAAAAGAAAGGGAAGAGAGAAAGCTTACATTTTCGCCGGAGCCGACGTGTCGCCACCATCTCCGTCGCAATCGAAGCTTCGGTGAAGGGACAAATGAGCGACGGCGCTCAAGGGTTAAAAGAAAAACCCTAGCAAAGCAAAGCAGTTTTTTAGGGAGAAAATGAAATAAAATGTGTTTTTTTAAGCTTTTTTTTTACTTAACTGAAAAGCAAAACGACGTCGTTTGGTGAGGATAGACCCGCGCGTCGACCCGACCTGCAAGCAGTGTCCCCGCATTCTGGCCTTAAATGGGAAATTTGCGCAATTAGGCCTCCCTTTTTGCAGCGCGTTTTAATTAAACCCTTGGTTCCTCTTTTAATTTGGCCCAAATATTTTACCTTCATGACATTTTAATCCACGTCGCTGCGTAGCGTTCTTTGGCGACGGATTATTTCTGATTTGGCCCCCCATGTAATTCGCGTGTTGCAATTTAATCCTCCATTTTGCTTAAATTTCATTTATTTCTTGTTGTTTTAGTTTTATTGACTATTTAGTCCTTTTTTAAATTGGTTTATTTTTAAAAAAATTAATTTATTATTATTATTATATTACTATTATTATTAGCGTAAGTACCCTTTTTTATATGACAATTTATTTTTTATATGTAATTTTATTCTATAGGTTATTATTTTAGTATTTTATCAAGTGTTATTATTTAATTTTATAATGTACTATTTAATTTTATTTATTTTTAAAATCTAACATAATACTTGTAATGATTTTTGTTTTTCATAAAGTCACTTTTTTATGCTTTAAAGGATTTATATGATAACATTCTTGTATAATTTTTTTTATATTCATAAGGGGTTATATATTTTCTTTTTATCTCGATTTCATATTACTAAATTTAGTGACTAAGTTTCCATTTAAATATGCTTTTGTTTTTAAAATCCGTTTTATATATAATATGTACTTCAAGACCCTATTTTATTATATGTTTTGTTCATTGAAAACTTTATAGCTATATACCCGTATTATTATTTTTATAAAGTTTTCGTGCATTATTTAGTTAAGATCAATGTATATATGTATATTATTTTGTATGGATGGTTTTAAATCTCCTTTTGTGGATATATATTTTTAAATTTTTTAAAGTCATGAGTGTTAATTTGTTTAATGCTTGGATTGACTTTCAATACATTAGCCTTTAAATGTTAGCATAATATATGATGTGTGGCTATTGTTATATATATGTATACCTTAATTTGCTCTTTTGCATTTATATATTATTTTATATTCTTGATATGTATTATTATGCCCAGATACAATTACGCCCTTATTTCTCATTATTGTATTGTGAGCAAAATTTCAGTATATGTGATCATTATTGATTTTCTTTTTTTCTTTATGTGAAGCTAATCAATTAAATACGTTTTGAGTCGGCTTTATAAGGTGTTTTCAAGTTTCAAGAAATCATACCCTAACTTACGGGGTCTCGATTTTCTTGTTAATTTGAAACGTCCTTTCTATTTTCAAAAATATATGTTTTTAATAAAATTAAAAGCAAGCTACATATCGTCTTTGGAACTTTGAGGAATCGTACTCTAACTTAAGGGGTTCCGATTTTCTTGTTGAACTAAAACGGCTGAACATTTCTTATTTTTCAAAATCGCTAAATTTCAATAAAGTTTTTGAAAGTTAGGTTATTCTTGAGAATTCAAATGTTACACCCTAACTTATCGGGTGCGACATTTTGTTGCTTCAAGACGAGAAAGCCTTTTACACTCATTCAAATTTACCCCAAATGTTTTTAAAAAATATATTGTATTGATAAAAGAGGAATAATTTTTTTCAAGAACTTGGGTTTTCATCATTCGACACTAAGACACTAATTAATCAATTAGGTACCAATTTTGGGAGCTACGAGGGTGCTAACCCTTCCTCATATGTAACTGGCTCCTAAACCCGTTCTTTTTAAAATTCATAGACCAAAATCGTTTTCAAGGTGATCCAATCACACCTTAATGAAAGATCGGTGGTGACAACTAATTTTTATTTTAAAAAAGTGGTTTCGACAGCTTGGTGACTCCACTGGGGACTTATTTTGAGAGTTAAGCCACAACTTAATTAATTTTTGTCTTTTTTGTCGAAAAATTAAAAATTTGCTATTTCTCTTTTTGCATTTTATCTGTTATTTTCATGGTTTTAATCACAGTGTTGTCCAAATTTGTCAATGTGCATTTGCATAGTGCATTGCATTGGTTGGTCAATTTTACCCCTTTAAGTGGGAGCGAGAAGCTAGTTCTTTGTGAGTTTTTCACCTCCGTGCAGTGTAGTGGACCACTTTCGGGACACATCCGTACCTCTGTCTTCGTGAGATTTTCATCTCCGTGTAGCCATAGGGAAATGTATTCCCCTGAACTGAACTCGGTCCATATGAGCCTATAATGGGTGAGGATCGAGGAATCTACTGGTTTGAGTACATTTGCTCTAGAAACTAAACCTCATAAAGTGAGCTTTACGAACTTGCCCTAGGTAGAACTATACCAAACCCTAGTAGATTCTTGAATAGGTGCTTTTATTATTTCCTGTTTGTGATGAATTATGTTTTTATACATGATAATAACTTTGGTGTGTTTTGCTTTGATTGCATGACATTTTGACTGCATAGCATTACATCCTAAAAGGCGTTAGTTCATATTCGGATACTAGATAGAGATCTTATCATGGAAAAAGGATTTCTTGATGAAGTGGAGGATAATGTGGCTGTCCAAACTTGGTCTGAGGCGGCACAGCAGGAAAAAGGTGATGGCTTGGCCGAAGGATATGTATTAGAGTTATGGGACTTTACTCGTATTAGTGTAACCCAAAATAGTCTACAAGAATTTAAGGAAATCTGGGACCAATGGAACGATGAGGTTAAGCAGCTTTTTTACTCTAGCTATGGAGATCTGCCTTATCTGCTTGACATAAAGGTGGATAGACACTTGTTTCGTGCTCTCGCCCAATTTTGGAATCCTGCTTACAGTTGTTTCACTTTTGGAAGAGTTGATCTGGTGCCTACAGTGGAGGAATATATGGCCTGACTTTGTTTTTCGAAGATCCAAGTAGACAAAACTTACTCGAGAGCTGCTAATGCCCTAACCTTTTTGAAGAAATTGATGAATATTATTGGGATGAGTGAGCAATGGGTCGCAGCCCGAATCAAACAAAAGGGGGATAGCAAATGCATTCCTTGGAAGAACTTGAAGGATCTAATTTTGGCACACCAAGATACGAGAAAGAAAGTTGATGTCTTTGCCTTGAGTATCTATGGCTTATTTGTCTTTCCCACAGTCTTGGGACATGTTGATGAAGCAGTAACTGATCTTTTTGAGTGACTTGGTAAAGGGGTTACACCAGTCCCGGTAATTTTTACAAAAACTTTCAGATAACTGAACGAATGTCGGAGAGCTAGTAAGGGTAGATTCATTGGATGTGCGCAACTCCTCTTAGCATGGTTTCACAGTCACTTTTGGAAAGTTGATAAGGTTTCTTATCGGGTCTTCTCCGAAAATTATTCACCTTTAAAGGAGATAATAGCTGTACCGAGCCCAAGATGATATCTCGAAGGAAAAATGGGTGGTAATTCTTTAGAATCTTCAAGAAGAAGATATCGAATAGAGAGCTCATTGGATGCTTCCAGATGAGATCTCATATAGATGTGGAGATTTTGACTAGGTCCCTTTACTTAGGATTTGGGGATCAATTAGCTATGCAACGTTGTTAGTACTAAGACAGTAAAGGTCAAGACAGTTTGTACCCACAACTCAAGGACTAGCTCAGTGCGAATTCTCATATAAAGGCGATGGGTACAATAAGAGTATTCGAGAAATGTCCAATGCTTGGAACCAGACTCGACAAAGGAAGAGATTGGCAGTAGGTCCGACGACGACTCCTGAATATATCGAGTGGCGAGGCAGGAGGATCAATGATAATATACCCGTGCCAAGTCGGGGAGACAATCAACCGTCAGGAAAGCATTTAGGAGTTGTCCCCTCTGAGCTAGAAATTATAAGGCAGGACTTTGAAAGAAGAAATTCAGAGTTAGAAAAGAAGCTAGAGCAAATGGAAGAAGAGAAGATGAATTTGAGACTAGACATGGATGTTCAAAAGCTAGAAATTGAAAAACTAAGAAAGGGAAAAAACAAAGCCGAGGAAGATTTAGGTAGCTTGAAGACAGATTATAAGAAGCTACGTCTGTCAGTTAGAATTGCTGGGTTGGGGAAAACTTTAGAGCAGTGGTGTCAAGAAATTCAAGAAGAAAAGATCAAGGCTGGTAGATGGGAAAGGAAATTCTAGGAGGCCCAGATGCAAAATAGGTCCCTTGAAAAGAGATTGTCAGAAAGCCAAAATGAAAAGGATGAACTAAAAGCTAGAGTGGCTGAACTTGAGAAAACTGTTCATCAATATCGAAATCGTAATTCCGTGATAGAGTTAAAAAGCAAGCTTAAGCAGGATCGAGCAAATGAAAAGAAAAATGGAAGAATTAGAAATGGCGTTACAAAACTGTGAAACTTAGATCAAGTATATGGAAGCAAACCAAGATCATCAAAATGAATAGCTTCACTACTTCCAGGATCAAGTTACAAAAAGGGATCACATTATGGGAGACGCTGTGGCTCAGATTCGAGAGGTAGCTGAGCACCTGTAGACTTTGGCAATACAAGCCGATGCACTAAGTGTGAAGTATGAATTGGAATCAGATCGGGGGCAAGAGTTAGCCTCGTTACTTAGGGAGATTAGAGTTCTAAGTATTAGGGTAAAGTCTTATTTGTAGCCAATTTATGTTAAGAATTTTTTTCTCTAGTAAAGTTTTCTAAGTGGAATTGAATTAGAATTAACACTTTTCTTGCATTCATCTCATTCATTGCATCATATGCATCAAAGACTATTAAAAGTTCCTAACCAATTAAAATCATTGCTCAGTTAACTTGGAAACCAACCAACCAACCAAACACCGTTACGGCAGTCGAGCAAAAACTAAAGACATGGATCAGAGATTGGATAAACTTGAACAGTACTAGAAGGAAATGCAAGACCGACTTTAGTAACAAGTGCATAAGCGGTTAGATAAAATACAACAAGATATGTCAGAGAAGATGTTGGAGTCCTAAAAAGACACTGTTGACCGAGGAAAGTGATAAGGGAAAGGGCCCTATGACCAATGTTGAAGAAGAAAACGATGATGAACCTATCTATCCTCCAGGCTTTACTCCTCCACATGTACGGACCCAAGTTGAGGAATATCCACGTAAATCTTCTGTCACAGTCAGGCCTCAGCAGTTTCAGGCTGGTGCCCCAATGTCAACGAACTTCCTAGCCGGATCAGGCTCTAACCCTGGAAACAACCTTGTTAATCCTGCCATTCCTGACTTTGATGAAGTGGCTGAAAAAGGAAAAATAAAGGAAAAATTGCTAAAACAGCTAGAAGAAAGGTGCAAATGGCTCGAAGAAAAATTCAAGGCAATAGAAGTTGCTAAGAACTATCGTGGGATTGATGCTAAAGATCTGAGCTTAGTCCCGGATTTGGTACTCCCTCAGAAGTTTAAAATGCTGGAATTCGAAAAGTACAATAGAACCAGTTGCCCGGAGGCTCATATCACCATGTTTTGCAGGCGGATGGCTTGGTATGTTAACAATGACCAGTTGCTAATACATTGCTTTCAGGATAGCCTCGTAGGGGCAGCATCTAAATGGTACAATCAATTGAGCCGTACCATGATTAGTTCATGGAGGGATTTAGCACAGGCATTCATGAAACAGTACAGTCATGTAACATACATTGTTCCTGATAGAATCACCCTTCAAAATATGGAAAAGAAGTAGAACAAAATCTTTAGGCAATATGCAAAGAGGTGGTGGGACAATGCTTTTCATTAACACACTGAAAGCACCGTTTATCACACATATGTTAGGAAGTGCCACAAAAAGCTTTCCTGACATAGTCATGAATGGTGAGATGATTGAAAACACCATAAGGAGTGGAAAGATCGATGCTGGAGAGAGCAACAGAAGATCAGCCTCGAAGAAGAAGGAGAATAATGTGAACAACACGAGTGTATATAACAAGGGTTATTCAAAATCAATAACGGTGAATCAGCCAAGAAAGGTGGCTGCTAACCAACAAGGTTCATCAAGACAGGAATCCGGTACAAGACAAAGCACCGAGAGGCTCTAGTTCACACCAATTCCAATGTCGTATAGGGAGCTATATCAAAGTTTATTTGATGCACACATTGTTTCCCCTTCCTATGTAAACCCCTTGCAACCCCGTACCCCAAATGGTACGACGCGAATGCACAATACGACTATCATGCGGGAATTACGGGGCATTCCATAGAAAATTGTACTGCCTTTAAGAAGTTGGTTGAAAGGCTCATCAGTATGGGTGTTGTCAAACTTGATGATTCGACCAGTACAGAAAATCCATTACCTAATCATACTGATAATAGGGTGAATATGATGAGTGGAAACAGAAGAGTTAAGGCAAACATTGCAGACGTAAAAACTCCTTTGAGTTGGGTCTGGAAGGAGATGGTGAAAAGGAGATTAATCATTTCTGAAGGAAGTTATGAAAGGAGAAGGAACTACTGTGAGTTCCACCATGAAATGGGGCATGAAGTCCAAGAGTGTGCAGAGTTCAGAACTATGGTTCAATGTATGATGGATAATAAATAGATAGAATTTTGTGGAGAAATTAAGGAGGAGGGATATATATGCACATCAGAATCAACATTGGAGTTTTCAAAAGCTAACTATCCTGTGGTCATCATTTTGCGACCTAAGAATAGTGAGCCTGGAGTGCGGATAACACCAAGGGTCATCATTCAAAAATCGGTCGTTTTTGGTTATAAGGATAACAAGAAGGTTCCCTGGAATTCTGATTGTAATGTGACAATTCTGGGGAAGGAGGATGTAACTAGTATTTCAAAAAAGGGCCAGGATGTGGGCTCCTCTACTCGTAATGGAAAGCGCTACAACTTGATAAATGTCATAATAAAGTCAACAAAAGGAGAAGCTTTGACAGAAAAGAGGGAAAAAGCAGTCGAATCTGAACTGCTAGTTAATGAGCCAATAAAAGAAGAGGAAGCTAGGGAGTTCCTAAAATTTTTGAAACATAGCGAGTACAGTGTTGTGGAACAGTTGCATAAACAACCAGCTCGCATATCCGTGCCAGTCTTACTTTTGAGCTTAGAGGGCATTGAAATGCGCTGTTGAAAATGCTAAACAAAATCTATGTGGCCAACGATATCTTTGTCAATAAATTAGATCGATTGGTCGTAATATAACTGCTGATAACTTTATTTTCTTCCACGATGATGAAATACCACCTGGGGGTATGGGGCCTACTAGAGCTTTGTACATCACTACCAGTTGCAAAGGGTATACATTACTAGGAGTTCTGGTAGATAACGGATCAACATTGAATGTATTGCCCCTATCCACACTCAATAGGTTACTTATGGATAGTTCACATATGAAGACATGCCAAAATATAGTAAGGGCATTCGATGGCACACAAAGGAGAGTTATGGGAAGAATTGAGATACCCCTATTGATTGGCCCAACTACCTATGAGGTGGACTTCCTAGTAATGGATATCAAGCCTTCCTATAATTTCTTATTAGGGAGGCCATGGATACATTCAGCAGGGGCAGTGTCGTCATCATTACATCAAAAGTTGAAGCTGGTGTTAGAAGGTCGGCTAGTAATGATAAACACAGAAGAAGATATCATTGCAGTTGGAGCCAATAATACATCGTATTTGGAGATGAGTGATGATGCAGTGGAATGTTCTTTCCGGTCTTTAGATTTCATGAATGCTACATTTGTTACCGAAGGAAACAAGATCCCGATGCCCGAAGATATCAAAGACTACAAAGATAGGTCTACAATTGATGATGGGAAAAGGAGCGTTGCCAAGAAAAGGATTGGGGAGATATCTTCAGGGTAGAGTTGAAGGCCCAATATTGAAGGACTAGCATGATCGATTTGGCTTAGGCTACCAGCCAGATATAAAGCAAAGGAGGGTGGAGCAAGAAAAGAAGAGAGAAAGAAGAAGGGCTCGTTTGATAGGAGATGAGGTTAAATGGGAGCCTTTGACCTTTCCTCACCTATCCAAGATTTTTGTATCGAGAGGATTTATTCATCATAAGCAAGGAATGCTAATAAATGGAAGTATTAATGAGGTGTTGGGAAATATTCATGCCATTTGTGAAGAAGCAACTGAGGGAGGGTCATTATTGGATATCCGCCCTTATGAACTAGGGAGCGTGCTAAATAATTGGACTGCAGAAGAGATACCTATAGTTTTTAGGACTTCCTCAGAGTAATGTTCAGAACACCCTTATTACTTTTAGCCTAGAAGCGATAAGAATTCCTTTGTGAAATAGGCTTATGTCCAAACATCATTATTTTAATGAAGTACATCTTTGCAATCATTTTTTAGCAAAATTTCTTTCTTTCTTTCCATATGAGTAGTATTTTGAATTTTCTCCCTAATTATTCTTGCATCTCATTCATGACCATATTGCACAAATAATTATTCTTGAATCCATATCGTTTTTATACCTATAACAGGTCCCTCGATATCAATGATACGAGTGTTGCTCTTACAAACTCAGAATCTCTTTTTGAACGAGACATGTGTTTAGAGGGATCGCATGATTTCGAAGATGACAAAGACTGTAGTTTATCTCCAGACTTGTTAAGGATGGTAGAACGGGCAGAGAAGTAGATCCTACCTCACAAGGAATCAATAGAAATTGTGAGCTTGGAAGAAGGAAAAGAGGTGAAGATCGGATCTGATATTTCTGCAAAGACAAGACGAGACCTAATTGAATTACTCCAAGAATTAAAAGACGTCTTTGCATGGTCATACCAAGATATGCCCGGGTTAAGTACTGACATTGTAGTGCATCGCCTTCCTATAAAAGAGGATTGTAAGCCAGTGCAGTAGAAGCTCAGGAGGATGAGGCCTGATGTCATGTTAAAAATAAATGAGGAGGTCAAAAAGCAGTTTGATGCAGATTTTCTATAAGAGGTCAAATATTCTGAATGGGTAGCCAACATTGTACCAGTTCCTAAGAAAGATGAGAAAGTACGAATGTGTGTGGATTACAGGGATTTGAACAAGGCTAGTCCAAAAGACAATTTCCTATTGCCTCACATTGACACTTTGGTGGATAATACGGTAGGCTATTCATTGTTTTCCTTTATGGATGGTTTTTCTGGATATAATAAGATAAAGATGCATATTGAAGACATGAGAAAGACTATGTTCATCACGTTGTGGGAAACGTTTTGCTATAAAGTGATGCCGTTCAGATTAAAGAATGCAGGAGCGACATACCAAAAAGCCATGGTAGCCTTATTCCATTACATGATGCACAAGGAAATCGAGGTTTATGTTCACGATATGATCGCAAAGTTTAGAACAGAAGAGGAAAATGTATGGATTCTAAGAAAATTATTCTTAAGATTGAGAAAGTTTCAGCTCAAGCTTAATCCAGCGAAATGCACTTTTGGTGCCAGGTCAGGAAAGCTGTTAGGCTTCATAGTCAGTGAAAAGGGAATCGAGATTGACCCAGACAAAGTCAAGGCAATACGAGATTTACCTCCACCACACACTCAGAAGTAAGTTCGAGGTTTTTTAGGAAGGCTGAACTACATTGCTAGGTTCATTTCACAACTAACTGAGAAATGTGATCCCATATTTTGTCTTCTGAAGAAACATAATCCTGGAACATGGGATGAACAATGCAATGAAGCTTTTGACAAGATAAAATAATATTTTTCTAACATTCCAGTGCTGTCACCACCCAGCTCGGATAGGTCGTCGATATTGTATTTAACAGTGTTTGATAATTCCATGAGGTGTGTGCTAGGTCAACATGATAAAACGGGAAGGAAAAAAAGGGCAATATATTATCTCAGTAAGAAATTCACTGATTGTGAGATGAGATACTCGCCTGTTGAAAAGTTGTGTTGTGCCCTCGTTTGGACAACTTGGAGGTTAAGGCAGTACATGTTATACCATACGACTTGGCTAATTTCAAATTTAGATCTTTTAAAGTATATGATGGAATCAACTACTTTGAATGGGAGGATGGCCAGATGGCAGATCTTACTTTTCGAATTTGATTTAGTCTATGTGAGTCAAAAGGCTGTGAAAGGGAGTGCCATAGCTGACTTTTTAGCTAGTAGAGCTTTGGAGGATTACGAGCCATTGAGTTTTGATTTCCCAAATGATGACTTGATGTATGTAGCAGCTACTGAAGACAATTCCCAAGTAGGTCACATTTGGAAGCTAAACTTTGATGGAGCCTCGAACGCTGTGGGCAATGGAATTGAGGCAGTCCTAGTATCTCCAAACGGAGATCATCATCCTTTTATTTGAAAATTGGATTTTGATTGCACAAAGAACATGGCAGAATACGAAGTGTGCATCATGGGCATTCGTGCAGCTATGGAACGTGAAATCAACATATTAGAGGTATATGGGGATTCAGCATTGGTGATATATCAACTCAAAGGAGAATGGGAAACGAGAGATCCCAAATTAATCAGTTATCAAAAGTTGGTCCTCGAATTGATTAAAGAGTTTGATGACATTACTTTCTGCTATCTCCCATGAGATGAGAACCAGATGGCCGATTCATTAGCTACTCTAGCCTCCATGATCAAAGTGAACAGACAAGAGGACATGAAGCCTATCCAGATGAGCATCTATGAAAGCCCAGCTCATTGTTATAATATCGAAGAAGGGGAAATGGATGATATTCCTTGGTATCAAGATATATTACGATATGTGAAGAATCGTGAGTATCCTGACCAGGCAACTGAGAATGATATGAGGACTCTGAGAAGATTGGCCATTGATTATGTCTTGGATGGGAGATATTATATAGGAGAGGAAAGGATCAGGTACTATTAAGATATGTGGACGCTGTGGAGGCTAATAAAATCTTGGATGAGGTCCATGAGGGTATTTACGGAATGCATGCCAGTGGATTCACGATGGCTAGGCACCATAGAGGGCGATTGCATCAATTATGCCAAGAAGTGCCATAAATGTCAAATTTATGGTGATAAAGCGCATGCACCTACTTCGCCTTTTCATGTTATGACTTCTCAATGGCCTTTCTCCATGTGGGGCATGGATGTCATTGGGTCAATATCGCCGAAGGCTTCTAATGGGCATCGCTTCATCTTTGTAGTCATTGATTACTTTACTAAATGGGTAGAAGCTGCTTCGTATGCTAATGTCACAAAGTCAACAGTCAGCAAGTACTTGAAAATGGAGATCATATGTCGATATGGAATGCCTAAAAGAATCATATCTGACAATGCATTGAATTTGAACAACACAGCTCAATAGCGGAGGTCTGCAGTCAATTCAAGATCAGGCATCACAATTCGTCGCCGTATCGCCCAAAAATGAATGGTGTAGTGGAAGCGGCCCATAAAAATATCAAGAAAATTGTAGGGAAAATGACTAAGACTTATAAGGACTGACATGAGAAATTACCATTTGCCCTCATTGCTTATCGAACATCAATCAGGACTTCCACCGGGGCAACTCATTTCTCCTTAGTTTATGGTATGGAGGCAGTTTTACCCATTGAAGTTGAAATCCCTTCTCTCCAGGTGCTGGCTAAGCTAAAGTTGGATAAAGCAGAATGGGTCCAATCTTGATACGATCAGTTGAACTTAATAGAGGGAAAAAGGCTAAAAACTATTCAGCACGGTCAGATGTACCAAAAAAGAATGATGTAAGCCTACAACAAAAAGGTCCGTCCTAGAGAATTCCACTAGGGGGACCTAGTGTTGAAAAAAATTCTTCCTCTACAAAAGGATTTTAGAGGGAAATGGATGCCAAATTGGGAAAGATCTTATGTTGTAAAAAAGGCCTTTTCTGGGGGAGCATTGATTCTGACTGAGATGGATGGAAAAAACTTGCCTAATCCAGTAAACTCAGATTTTGTCAAGAAATACTTTACTGAAGAAGGAGAAAGAACCAAGGTGAAAACCTACAAAGGGCGCCTTGAGTCCAAAAAAAAAATGGGGAGGCCAAGGTGAAAACCCGCAAAGGGCACCTTAAGGCCAAAGGGATTTGAGTTGAAAACCCAAAAAGAGCAGCTCAAATATTGATCAGAATAGGGCATGAGATGGTCAGGGCAGTTCAAATATTGATCAGAATGGGGCATGCAGTGGTCTTGCTATACTTGAATCAACAGGAAAGGGTATGCGACATCTTAAGGCATCGACAGAGTACTGTAGATCTTCTAAACACATGTCAAACTCAGAATGATCTTTAAAAAGTTTGTACAGAGAAGTTCAAGCTGCGATATCTAAGGCACCTAGTCTTCATACTATTTATATTGAATTTGTTGTTCTCGGAATACTTCATTCTTTTCCAAGATATGTGTTACTAACTAATTTCTTTATTATATTTCTTTACTATCTTTGATAATTTCGGAGCCATGCTCTAAATCAATTCTATTCTTACCCATTGTTATGATCTCTTGCAAGCATGTTGCATTGGAATAATGACTAATAGACTAATAAAACTTTCACAAGGGAAGTTTTGCATATTACTCTAGAAGTTTCTAAATAATACGGGAATCTAAAACAGGACTATTGTTTAGAATGCACCAAGCTTAAAGGTTGGAAATCTGAGAAGGAAGAGTCTAAATTAGGACTTTCTCTTTGGATTTTGTTGTCAAAAACATTCATTGATCAAAATGGCAAGATGTCAGGTTGGTGACAAAGCTTAAATGAACATGCAAGCAATAAGAAGAGGTTTCCTCGGAGAAGAAAATTCTTCATTTGGTATGACACCCTGGGAATGGTGTAAGAGACCAAAGAGTTTCACATTCTGTATCCTTGAATTGTGATAGCAGAGGATTGAGAAAAGGCCAGATCTTTTTACCCTTGGGTTACAACAGGAGAGAGATGGTACAAATTTTGCATCCCAATGGATCGAACTTGGAAGTTTACAGTGGGGGCAATCTGATCAAGTGTTTCTTTGGAGATGCCAGCTGAGTAAGAAGGCGTTGTAGCACATCAGTGATAAATTCTTAATAAACTTTGAGCAACAAAAACCTAAGCCATAACGAAGGATCGTTCTCGAAAAATGACATTCTGCATTCATACAAACATCATTCATACGCTTCTAGTTAGGAGCATTTGATTCATTTTGATCATGACATCCTAATCACTAGGCATAATTAGGTTCATAAAATGAATTATACAGGTCATTTTCCACAGAGAACATATCGAAGATAACAGATCTTGTCTTCCTGTCTTGGCAGCGAAGTAGATCAAAGATAGTAGATCTTGTTTTCCTATATTGGTAGCGAAGTAGATCGAAGATAACGGATCTTGTCTTCCTGTATTGGCAGCGAAGTAGATCAATGATAGCAGATCTTGTCTTCCTATATTGGTAGCGAAGTGGATCGAAGATAACAGATCTTGTCTTCCCTTCCTATATTGGTAGCGAAGTAGATCGAAGATAACAGATCTTGTCTTCCTATATTGGCAACGAAGTATATCGAAGATAACAGATCTTGTCTTCCTGTATTCGCAACGAAGTAGATCAAAGACAATAGATCTTGTCTTCCTATATTGGTAGCGAAGTAGATCGAAGATAACAGATCTTGTCTTCCTGTATGGGCAAGGAAGTAGATCAAAGATAGAAAATCTTGTCTTCTTGTATTGGTAGTGAAGTAGATCAAAGATAACAGATCATGTCTTCCTGTATTGGTAGCGAAGTAGATCAAGGATAGCAGTCTTATCTCCCTGAAGTTGCAATGGAACAGACAAAAGAAACCAATGTTATCTCCCTGAAGTTGCAGTAGAGAAGACAGAAGAAATCAATCTTATCTCCCTAAAGTTGCAGTGGAGCGGATCAAAATGATAAATCTCATCTCTCTGAGGTTGTAGTAGAGCATATCGTATCAGACTTATCCTTAAAGTTGCAGCAGAACAAGTTGAAGCTACAAGTCTTATTTCCTTGATATTATAGTGGAGCAGACTAAAGATAGCAAATTTTGTTCTTTTAAGAAGCTACAAGGTACAAATCCTATCTCCCTGACATTACAGAGGAGTAGATTGAAGCACTAGTTCCTATACCTCTGAAGATGCAGTAGGAAGGAATGAGGCTGTTTGAAGAAGAAGAGGAGCACCAAGGTCTACTACGACCGACCAAAATTGGCCACTTTAAAGTCTTTGCCCTGTCCTCGTTACACGACAACGAGCAAAGAGGGACAGTTGTTATACCCAATTTTTCTGTCCGGGCTCGTAAAACATTTTAAAGTCCAAAAATAATTCTTTTACAAACCCAATAGTGGGCCTAATACCCACCTAAGCCCAATTACCCATTACAAACCCAAAGACCCAACCTAAACCCTAGCCCAACACAAAACTAAAACCTAACAAACCCTAGGCAGCAAGCCTTAGCCGCTGCCTTCAACAGACTCCAGCCGCCACAAGATTCGAAACCGGCCTCTTCCACTCATGCCACACCTTGCATCGTGCCCCCCACATTCACCTGTAAAGTGGACTAAAAGAGTTAGAAAAAAAGAAAAACTGTGTAAAAAGAGGGATAATAAGTTGTTTTTTTTCCTCTTTTCGAGCTATAAAAGGCTGATTTGATTTTGTATTATGAGGGGATTTATGAAAAAGAAATACAAAGAAAAACTGAATACAGACACAAAAATCTTTTCTTGAATACAAAGGTGATTTTCTTTTTTTTTCCTCTGTTTTACCTTGTTGGTGTTCATCGTTCTTTTATTTTTTCTTTATATATATATATTTTTTATTTTTTTCGTTTTTATTTTTTAATCTTGCTTTAAATAAAAAGAAAGGGAAGAGAGAAAGCTTACATTTTTGTCGGAGCCGACGTGTCGCCACCATCTCCGTCGCAATTGGAGCTTCGGTGAAGGGACAAATGAGCGACGGTGCTCAAGGGTTAAAAGAAACACCCTAGCAGAGCAAAGCAGTTTTTTAGGGAGAAAATGAAATAAAATGTTTTTTTTTAACTTTTCTTTTACTTAACTGAAAAGCAAAAAGACGCCGTTTGGTGAGGGTAGATCTGCGCGTCGACCCGACCCGCAAGCAGGGTCCGCGCGTTCTGGCCTTAAATGGGAAATTTGGGCAGTTAGGCCTCCATTTTTCCAGCGCGTTTTAATTAAACCCGTGGTTCCTCTTTTAATTTGGCCTAAATATTTTACCTTCATGACATTTTAATCCACGTCGCTGCGCAGCGTTTTGGGGCAGTGGATTATTTCTGATTTGACCCCCATGTAATTCGCATGTTGCAATTTAATCCTCCATTTTGCTTAAATTTCATTTATTTCTTGTTGTTTTACTTTTATTGATTATTTAGTCCTTTTTGCAAATTGGTTTATTTTTAAAAATATATTATTATTATTATTATTATTACTATTACTATTATTATTAGCGTAAGTACCCTTTTTTTATATGACAATTTATTTTTATATGCAATTTTATTCTATAGGTTATTATTTTAGTATTTTTATCAATTGTTATTATTTAATTTTATAATGTACTATTTAATTTTATTTATTTTAAAATCTAACATAATACTTGTAATGATTTTTATTTTCATAAATTCACTTTTTTATGCTTTAAAGGATTTATATGATAACATTCTTGTATAATATTTTTTATATTCATATGGGGTTATATTTTTTCTTTTTATCTCAATTTCATATTATTAAATTTAGTAACTAAGTTTCCATTTAAATATGTTTTGTTTTTAAAATCCATTTTTATATATAATATGTACTTCAAGACCCCATTTTATTATATGTTTTGTTCATTTAAACCTTTCTAGCTATATCGCGCATTATTATTTTTATAAAGTTTTCAGGAATTATTTAGTTAAGATCAATGTATATATGTATATTATTTTGTATGGATGGTTTTAAATCTCCTTTTGTGGATATATATTTTTAAAATTTTATAAAGTCATGTGTGTTAATTTGTTTAATGCTTGGATTGACTTTTAATACATTAGCCTTTGAATGTTAGTATAATATATGATGTGTGGCTATTGTTATATATATGTATACCTTAATTTGCTCTTTTGCATTTATATATTATTTTATATTCTTGATATGTATTATTATGCCCTGCAAACAATTACGCTCTTATTTCTCATTATTGTATCGTGAGCCAAATTTCAGTATATGTGATCATTATTGATTTTCTTTTTTTTTTCTTTATGTCAAGCTAATCAATTAAATATGTTTTGAGTCAGCTTTATAAGGCGTTTTGAAGTTTCGAGAAATCGTACCCTAACTTACGGGGTCTCAGTTTTCTTGTTAATTCGAAATGTCCTTTTTATTTTTAAAAATATATGTTTTTAATAAAATTAAAAGCAAGCTACATGTCGTCTTTGGAACATTGAGGAATCATACTCTAACTTACGGGGTTTCGATTTTCTTATTGAACTAAAACGGCTAAGCATTTCTTATATTTCAAAATCGCTAAATTTCAATAAAATTTTTGAAAGTTAGCTTATTCTTGAGAATTCAAATGTTACACCCTACTTACCGGGTGCAACATTTTGTTGCTTCAAGACGAGAAAGCCTTTTACACTCATTCAAATTTACCCCAAACGTTTTTAAAAAATATATGGTATTGATAAAAGATGAATCATTTTTTTTCAAGAACTTGGGTTGTCATCATTCGACACTAAGACACTAATTAATCAACTAGGTACCAATTTTGGGTGCTACGAGGGTGCTAACCCTTCCTCGTACGTAACTGGCTCCCAAACCCGTTCTTTTTAAAATTTGTAGACCAAAAACCATTTTCAAGGTGGTCCGATCACACCTTAATGAAAGATCGGTGGCGACTCCAATTTTCATTTTTAAGTCGACAACTAATTTTTGTTTTCAAAAATTGGTTTCGACAAGTTCGTTTACGAAATACTATTCCTGGGACCTTAGTATATTTGCGACCACAACATGAAAGTAAACTTTTGTAGTATTCTTACTACTTAATGAACACTACCCAAGTCTTAAAACTCTCGCAAGAATGATTTCCATTATTGTGAAGCTGTTTATGTAATGGCCCAAATTTAAGGTTATCAGAATAGTGGTTTCGGGACCACAAATCCGATTAGAAAAAAATTATTTTTATTATATTTTTATGGTCTACAATTTCACAGAAAGATTTTGTGAAAATTTCGTTTGAAAATTTCCACGTTTGGGCACTCAATTTAGTCAAAAGGACTAAATTGTAAAACTACAAAAGTTGAGTTCTCTATGTTACAGGTGTCCAATTGTTATGAAATTTTAAATTGGAGGTCTTTATATGGTAATTAGACCATTGGTTAAGTTGGTGGAGAAAAATGGACATGGTTATGCATGTTTCCAAAGTTTTTCATTAAGGGCATTTTAGTCATTTAGTTATTAAAATGAATTAAAAACAAAATTAAAAGCCAATTTTTGATCATCTTCTTCATTAGGCCAAATTTAGCAAGGGGAGAAGCCATAGTTAGGGTTTTAAAGCTTCCAAGCTCCATAGTAAGTGATTCTAAGCCCCATTTTTAATGTTCTTTACGTTTTTGAGATCCTGGTAGCTTAATTTAGCTTATTCTAGCAATAATTTAACCTAGGGTTTGTATTTGGAAAAATACCCGTATGTGAAAAGTGTTTATTTTGATGTTTTATGATAGAATATGAAGCTAGAAATTATGTTAAACAACTTTTTCTAGTCGATTTTAAGCGAAAACGAGTAAAACCCCATAATTGGTAAAATACCTAATGTTCATAAATACATGTTAGAGTGGGAATTTCATGTTGTCATAGAAGAGAAAAATTTTCAGCATGTTATAAAACATAAGAATAAGAGCTGAAGTTTAATTTTCGAGCTTTGGGGAAAAATGTAATTATGTAAAAGTTTAGGGGCAAAATCATAATTTTGAAAAATTTAGAGTTGAGGGCTGTTTTGATGAATGTGAGTATTAAATAAGTCAAATTTGCTATTTTAGATCAAGAAGAACGAAACTCAAGGTTAGACAAAGGGAAGAATAAAGTTCAAGACTAAGTTGGTGAATTGGGCTATATTTGGTACCGAGGTAAGTTTACAGTAAATAAATACAATATTTCAATAATTATTATTATTGTTATGTTCCAGCAATTATGCATTTATTTTATGAATTTAGTTAATGTTGACTCCAGTATGAGATGGCAGAGAATCGGTGTTAAAAAGCCACGTTGAAACATGAGGAATGTATCGGATACAAATGTCATGACATTTGGGTAAAGAGGTCCCATGTAAGACCATGTCTGGGACATGGCGTTGGCACCAAGATGAGAGGTCCCATGTAAGACCATGTCTGGGACATGGCATTGGCACCGAGATGAGAGGTCCCCCGTAAAACCATGTTTGGGACATGGCATTGGCACCGAGATGAGAGGTCCCCCGTAAAACCATGTCTGGGACATGGCTTTGGCATGTTATTATCAGAAGAGACCCGAGTATCCTTATTATTCCAATGTAGCTCAATGGGCTAGTAAACAAATCATGTTCATGAAAATTCAGTTAAAAGCATAAATGGCAAGCTCAGGTAAGTTATAAGAGTTAAGAACTTATGATATTATCAATTGATACTCAACGTTTCCACAAGGGAAGAGTAAGTTATAATCACGAGTTAACTAAGTAAACAAGCAAGAGAATGAGAATGAGATTAATTAAAGAGTAAATTAGAGTCCTTGACGTTCGAGTATAATCATTTATGTTAAATGTTGTTATTTATTTGCTAGTAAACTTACTAAGCTTAATGTTTACTTCTTTTATTTTTCTTTCTCTTATAGTATTGCAAAGCTGCTTTAGGGATCCTAACGAGTCGGAGATCATCTACACTATCAAGTACAACTACTCGGTATTTTATGCTGAAACACGTTTGAGTCATGGCATGTATAGGGATTTAGTTATTTTTCTTGTTTGTAATTATGATTTTGCTAAAGAATGATGTGTAAGTATTTGTTGATGTACTGTTATTAAAACTGTTAAGTATGAAGGAGTTTGTTATAAAAGTCTAGGTATAAATTATGCATGGAAAACATGAAAGGGTAAAATCTTGCAAAGAAACAGGATTCAGGCAGCACAATGACGTGAATTTGAAAAATCACCTAGGATGGTATAAAATGAATTAGAGGGTGAATGATATATGGAATTAAATCTTACTCAGTCTACTTTCATATAAAATAATGGTGTAGCAAAATGAGTTTTATATTTTGAGATATGTGAATTTTAGTGAGACAGGGTCAGATCTATTTTTGGAGTCCCCTGTTCTGAGTTTAGAAAATAAATAAAAATTGTAAAAAACTTTTTATGAGTTATAGTTTATATTTCTAGATTCCTTATTGAGTCTATTTTCTTTAGAAACAAGTAAGAACTTCATATGAAAATACTACTGTGAGAAAACTTATTTTTAGTGGCAAGAGGTCAAGGCAGTTAAGTGGTGAAACAGGGGAGACTTTAACTAATAAACTGTACTAATTAGCTGAATGAAAAATTCTGAAAATTTTATGGTAAAAATATATATGAGTCTAGTTTCAGGGAAAATTTATGGATTTATATTTCAAGTTCCGTAGCTCAAGTTATAAATGATTTAGTAACTATTGTGCGAGTGGACAATTTTGCTGTAAATGTGGAAATTGATTTCAAAAGTAACTTTTTATGTCCCAAACTAGTAAGGCAAGTAAAGTAATGCCTCGAGCTCGACTCCGAAAATGGTGTCGGGTAAGGGGTGTTACATTTTATTGGTATCGAAGCAAGTTTAGTCAGTTCTCGGAAATACGCAGTATGAATAAGAGTCTACCTATACATGCCATACTTATATATTTTGATAGTATGACGACTCCTGACGATTTTAAAATGGTTTCTTTTATAGTTATGGATCCTAAAAAAGCTGGTACAGATGAAGTAGAGAGTAATGCGCCTGCTCCCACAGAAGGGACGGCGTCACCAGATGTTAATGTTAGTGAAAGGCCTGCATCACTTAGTCAGGGAGGAGGAGCTAGAGAAGCCTTCTTCCAAGCCATGAATGATTGGTTTGTCGAGTTCGTTCGTATGAATCCGACTGTGAGACCTCCACCCCCTCATGATTCACAGGTTCCCCATGTAGCTTCCCTAGCTATAGGTATAGTTATCAGGGAGAGACCACCTGTTGATAAGATTAGGAAGCAAGGGGCTGAAGAATTTCGGGCTACCAAAGATGATGATGCAGAAAAAGCAGAATTCTGGCTTGAGATACCATTAGAGTTTTTGAAGAATTATCTTGTACACTGGAAGAATGTATGAACTGTGTTTTTTCACTTCTTCGAGATTCAGCTTACCATTGGTGGAAGACCCTCGTGTCAGTAGTACCGAGTAAGAGGGTTACCTGGGATTTCTTTTAAAAGGAGTTCCGAAAGAAGTATATCAGCCAGAGATATATAGATCAGAAAAGGAAGGAGTTTCTTGTGCTAAAACAAGGTAAGATGTCCGTGACTAAATATGAACGTGAATTTGTCAGACTTAGTAAGTATGCCCAGGAATTTGTGTCCACTGAAGTTAACATGTGCAAGAGATTTGAAGAAGGGCTTAATAATGATATTCGATTAGCAGTGGATGTCTTGGAAATTAGAGAGTTTGTTTTTTTAGTTGAGAGAGCCTATAAAGTAGAAGATTTGCTAAAACAAAAAGAGAAAGGCAAAGTTGAAGCTGAAGCATAGGATACAAAGAAGAGGCAAATGAGTAAATCATTTCAGTCTACGTCTAAGAGGCCTAGGGAGTTCTCTAGCGGATCTTATTTTCTAGCTAGATATTCTAGCCGAAGTAGGGGCAGACGATTCGAGGGTGTTAGAGCTCAAACCGCTACAGTTGTAAGTACGGGTAGTACTTGACCTCCTAGGTCAGAATGTCCTCAATGTGGGAGACGCCACCCCGGAGAGTGTAGAGCAGGTGAAAATGTTTGTTTTAGATGTAGAGTGTCAGATCACTTTATTCGGGATTGTCCTGAAACAACTAAAAGAGAAGAGATAACGAGTGCGAGATCAGGAAATGCTCCTACCAGAGGTAGACCATAGAGAAACCCTGGAGGGGGAGTGAGTAACAGGGGTGCATCTAGAGATTCAGTAGTTAGATCAGAGGTTAGAGCACCCGCAAGAACATATGCTATTCGTGCTCGTGAAGAGGCGTCCTCTCCTGATATAATTACGGGTACATTTTCTCTTTATGACACTAATGTTATTACATTAACTGATCCTGGCTTTACACATTCATACATATACACAAAATTAGTATTTGTTAAAAATTTGTCTGTTGAACCTACTGAATTTGTGGTTAAAGTCTCGAACCCCTTGGGCCAGTTTGTGATGGTGGATAAAGTTTGTAAAAATGTCCACTGATGGTAAAAGGTATTTATTTTCCAGTTGACTTGATGTTATTACCTTTTGATGAATTTGATGTGATATTGGGCATGGATTGGTTAACTCAGCATGATGCAGTAGTAAACTATAAACAAAAATATATTGTGCTAAAGTACCAGAATGGAGAATTTCTTCGGGTTAAATTTGATCAGGCAGAGGGATTATCAGATGTGATTTTAGTTGTGATGGCTCAAAAGTGTGTTAGAAAAGGGTATGATGCTTATTTGGCATATGTGTTAGACACTAAGGTATCTGAGTAAAAAATACAAGCAGTGTCAGTTGTATGTGAATTTAATGATGTGTTTCCAGAAGAGTTACCGGGGTTACCACCAAAAAGAAAAGTGGAATTTTCTATAGATCTGATTCCGGGAACTACCCCGATTTTCATAGCTCCGTACCATATGGGTCCTACAGAATTAAAAGGGCTAAACACATAGTTACAGGAACTTGTTGACAGAGGTTTTGTTCGTCCGAGTCATTCACCTTGGGGTGCTCCAGTTCTATTTGTGAAAAAGAAAGATGGGTCTTTGAGATTGTGTATTGAATATCGGTAGCTTAATAAGGTAACTATAAAGAATATATATGAGTCTAGTTCTATTCTAAAAGTTTTATGGTAAAAATATATATGAGTCTAGTTTCAGGGAAAATTTACAGATTTAGATTTTGAGTTCCGTAGCTCAAGTTATAATTGATTTAGTAACTGCTGTGCAAGTGGACGGTTTTGCTGTAAATGTGGAAATTGATTTCAAAAGTAACTTTTTATGTCCCAAACTAGTAAGACAAGTAAAGTAATGACTCGAGCTCTACTCCAGCAACGGTCTCGGGTAAGGGGTGTTACAGTTTGTATGCAAACCCATGTTTAAATTTGATGTGCGAGCTTAGGAAACATGCGAACCACTATATTATGCAAACTCGTGTTTTTGGTGCGAACTCACGCTTCAAGTTGTTATGCAAATTCATATGTTGTATGATATGCAAACCTAAGTTGTGGTACGAATCTTAATAATAACTTTCATGTACTTGTAATATTTTTTGAATGTGCATACTTTGAATTACATGCGAACCCTTCCTCTATTTTGTTTGCTAAGTTTGCATGTTTATACACTATGTATGATATTATTCCACTGGTGTGTTATAACTTAGAACCTTATATATCGTATTTACACGATGTATTAGAGGTTAGGTTTCGAGTTTATAGAGAGTCATTTCGGTGGCTAATATAGCTCATCGAATTCAGGTCAAACCTACTCGACTAGGTTAGAGGTGTTAAATTTATTGATATCAGAGCTAGGTTTAGGCTCACTAGGATCGTGTCCACCAAGGAAAAGCTAGCCAGGTTTGTTCACCAAACTAACTAGATGACAGGTGAGTTTACCAGAACAATGAAGTGAGTTTTCCAAATTTGGAAAAGTAAGCTCACTAGAGCAGATAATGTAAGCTCGCCATATTATGAATAATTTTTGAAGTTCTGTGTGTGAAATTATTTGATTTGGGGTATGACTAGGAACATCTCATTGGTTTAGCTGTATCTTTTGTAGGAAAAATGCCTCGAATCATCCCTCTGTTGTTCATCATTCCAGTAAGTAATGTTTTGGTGAACTGTGTTCGCATGTAAGTCTGTTAAGTGTGAATTGTGTTCGTGTGTATGTCTGCTATGTGAGAACTATGTTCACAACTATGTTTGTAAGTATGGATACCTAGTTACGTAGGTTGAAGTCTTATGTAAGCCAATGTCTCATGAAAATTTAGAGTATGCAAGAATGCCTTCCCATAGAGTGAATGTGAACCATGTGAAGAAAGCTACGAGCCCTTCTGAAGGTGACTAAAATTTGGCTATGCAAGAGCGAAATCACAGGGAAAATATCTTAGAAGATGGCATGGAGCCATTAGTGGAAGAAATGATTAGGGCTTTTTAGCGAGATGCCAATGCCAACACAACATCTACGAACCATGGACTGCCACTGGAGCATCTGCGAGCTCTAGGTGGTAGGGAATTTAATTGTGTTGGAGGATCTAATCCTACAAAAGCTAAGTATTGGCTTGAGGGTGCTGAGAAAATCCATGACCACATGGCGTGTTCTGATGATGAAAAGCTAGGATGCACTATTTAATTACTCACCAATGAAGCACATCGTTGGTGGAACATTATGATACAACGAATCATTGTGAGCCGGTTTACATGGGAATTCATCTTGGGAAATTTTAAGAAGAAGTTCACGTGTCAAAAATATATAGAAGCTCACAAGCGTGAAATGGTCTCAAAAGAAAAGTGTAAAATCTCAAAATTTGGGGTTAGAAATTTTGAGGTTTGTAGTTAGGGACAATGAATAGGTTGAACAATTGGGTTTACTGTAATACCCCATACCCGTATTCATCACTGGAATAGAGTACGAGGCATTACCAGATTTTACCAAATAAAATTTACGTTATTACGAGTTAAATACTATTCATTTATCGAAACATGTCATGACGTCCCTTGGATGGGCCTCCGAAGCCCAAAACATACATCGGGACCAAACCGGGATTAAATCGAAACCATAAGAAATTTTTCGCAAAATCCCAAAGTTTTTTTTTGAACTCAATATAACCCCTTTATAAATATCTAATCTTCCCTGCAATTTTAAACCGACACCAATCCAACACAACCAATCCATTTTGACATATTTTAAAAACAATTTAACGTATTCATAAGATAACCTCATCACATACCAAAACCAAAATTTGTTAGCCATACCAATGGCTAACCATACATTCATTTCACATTAACATTTACTTTACTAGCTAATACATGCCATTGATTTCCAAATTAAAGTTTCGTTATATACCGAGATCTTAAGGTTGATAGTGTGATACGTCTCTGACCGAATCTGACCTCCGAGCTCTTAATACTACAAAATAGGGGAAAAAGAAACATGGTAAGCTCTTTGTGCTTAGTAAGTTCATGTAACAAGAATTATACTTACCTAATATTTTCAATACAATGCAATAAACATTCATACACCCATTCAATACATTATTCCCCTATCACGCACAAACTCAACATTCAAATTAGTTCAATAATTTCCATGTATCAATAATACATACCATGATTGATGAGCTCATTAATTCCATGATTTCCATTCCCTTGTTATTTTTCCATATTTATCCCGTTGAACTACTTAGAATTTCGATGGATTTTTAGGGGTACACCTAAGTGTACAGATCCGGGTCTGTCAATTCATATTCATGTGCGCACATTTTCATTTCAGAGAGCACACTCCCGCGAACCTCATCCTTACACGGGATTTCCAGTCCAAGCTAAATCACCTGTAATATAAACTCATAGAGTATTGTCAGGATTACCAGTCTAGGCTAAATCCCCTGCAATGACAATTACTCTAATGAGCTTGGATCTGAATTACCAGTCCAGGCTGAATTCAGACCCTAATTCGAATTACCCGTCCGGGCTAAATCAATATTTCATATATTTTTCGGGAGGGCTATATCAGGATAGGATCACTCGTCCGGGCTAGATCCTTTTTACCATCAATTCCTTTTCAAAGATCGATCGAATTTTACTTTCATTCAAGCGATATTTCTTCCCTTTTTTATCAAATATATCAATGTTTAATCAATTTTCATATAATGAACATTCAAATCATATTCACATCAATAACAAACATTTTAAGCATTGAAGAATATAATTCAAGTTACACGAACTTACCTCGATAATTGTTCGTAAACAAAAATCTACTAATCTCGAACGTTTTCTTTTCCCCAATCTAGCTTCGTATATGAATTTTCTGGATCTAAATAAATAAATTTAATCATTAATCTAATACATTTCATGTTCATATGTAACATTCTCTATAATTCTATTATTATTTATAGTGCATTCAAAGTTGTCTCATTGAGTCATAGTCACTAAATTGTTTATATATTGAGCTGTAAAACTCCAAATTAAGATCTGCTAATTTTTCGCAAAGCTAAACTCACATATCTTCTTACCATAAAATTTTCAGAATTTTTGGTTTAGCAAATAGGTACAGTTTATTCTTTAAAGTATCCCCTATTTCACTGTTTGCCAGTTCCTACCCCTCTTCACTAAAAATTAATTATCTCATTTTACAGAATTTGGATGATGTTCTCATTTGTTTCTTTTGAAAATATAATCATTAAGGATTTTCAAAATATAAATTTAAGCCCCTAATTATTTTATCCAATTTTTTTATGATTTTCCAAAGTTAGAACAGGGGAACCCGAATTCATTCTGACCTTGTCTCACAAAATCTATTATATCTAATGATTTACAATTCCATTGCTTACACCATTTCTTTTATAAGAAACTAGACTCAATAAGCTTTAATTTCATATTTTATTAATCCTCTAATTCGATCTCTACAATTTTTGGTGATTTTTAAAAGTTAGACTACTCCTACTGTCCAAAATTATTTTAGTGCATGATGTTAATTACCATTTTTCCCCTAAGCTTTCAATAAATGATAATTTCATCCCTGCTCAATTTAGCTGATTTTTCTCAATTAACACTTTATTCTACCACTTTAAACTACTTTATAACCTTTGGAAATCAGAATTTTAGCACTAGACTTTAATTCCAAACTTTTTCACAATTAGGTCCTACAAATCAATTTCTATGGAAATTACCTAATAAAATCATCTCATAAACAAATTAAAGCTTAAATTTCATGCTATTTCATCATAAAATTCCAACACATATTCATAGAAACTTTCAATTTCATTCATAAAATAAAAACTAATGAATTTAGTAATAGGACCTAGTTGTAAAAGTCTTAGAAAGACAAAAATTACAAGAAAAAGTCAAGGATTAACTCACTTGGTGCAAAAATTATAAAGTACCAGCTTGAATAAACCCCTAGGACTTTTTTTGGCTGATGATAATGAAGAAAATATGAAGAGAATTCTAGATATTCCAATTGGTCCCATTTTTATGTTAGTAAAATTTGTTATTTTCTCATTTTACCCTTATTTCACTAATTCTCCTGATGTTTCTCAGCTTATGCCGCCCAAAATATCTCCTTTTGGCTTGTTTACAATTTATGTCCCTCCTCATTAAACAATTGAGCTATTTAATCCTTCTAGTAACTTTTACATCTTTTTCAATTTAGTCCTTTTCACTTAATTGACTACCCAAACAGTAAAATTTTCTAACGAAATTTTAATACCATATTACTGACATTTCATAAATATTTATAAAAATATTTTTGACTCGGTTTTACAAGATCGAGGTCTCAATACCTTATTTTTACCCAATTTCTTCAATAATTTCTTTTTCTAACTAACCACCGATTAGTAAAATTCTTCTATCTATATTTTCATACCATTTTCCTATCATATCAATATTCATGAAAAATATTAAAATAAATTTATCTTTAAATCAAATTTGTGGCACTTTTCTTCTATTTCTCGGATCAAATCAAACCCATGTATCCTCTTTTCACTAAGCTCTATCCAATATAACGGTGTTCTACATTTTCTACCATACAAAGCTTCATACGGAGCCATTTTAATACTGGATTGATAACTGTTATTGTAAGCAAATTCAATCAAAGGTAGATACTTCTCCCAATTACCATCAAATTCTAATATACAACATCGTAGCATATCTTCCAGTACCTGAATTACACGCTTAGATTGGCCATCTGTCTGAGGATGAAATGCAGTGCTGAAATGCAATTGAGTACCCAAGGCTTCTTGCAATTTTTCCCAAAAATGAGATGTAAAATAGGAATCTCTATTAGAGATAGTGGAGATTGGCACTCCATGTACCCTGACAATCTCAGGTATATACAGTTCATCCAATTTATCTAGAGAATAATCCATACGTACCTGGATAAAATGTGCTGATTTTGTTAGTCGATCAACGATCACCCAAATGACATCTTTCTTCTTCGGTGACAATGGTAATCCCGAAGCAAAATCCATAGTAATTCTTTCCCATTTCCATTCTAGTATAGCAATTGGCTGGAGCAATCTCGAAGGTACCTGATGTTCTACTTTGACCTGTTGACATATCAGACATCTTGATACAAACTCAGAAATATTACATTTCATACCTGGCCACCAGTACATCTTCTTCAAATCATTATACATTTTATTACCTCCCGGATGTACGAACATAATACCAATGTGTGCCTCGTGTAAAATCTTCTGTACAAGCTTTGAATTCTTCGGTACACATACTCTACCTCTGAATAATAAACAACCATCAGTCCCAATATAAAATTCTGAATCATTAGCTTACTCACATTGTACCCGTTTAGCCTGTAGCTTCTCATCATTTTTCTGAGATTCATATATTTGTTGTAAAATTTTCGGTTTAACTCTCAACTGAGCTACGACTGAACCATCATCAACCAAAGACAATTGGGCATTCATAGCTCGCAAAGCAAATAGAGATTTTTGACTTAAAGCATCAGCAACAACATTAGCCTTACCCGAATGGTAATCAATAATCAAATCATAGTCCTTTATCAATTCAAGCCACCTACGCTGTCTGAAATTCAGATCTTTCTGTGTCATCAGATATTTCAGACTTTTATGATCAGTATAAATATGATATTTCTCACCATACAAGCAATACCGCCATATTTTTAATGCAAATACAATATCAGCTAATTCAAGATCATGCACCGGGTAATTTTTTTCATGTGTCTTAAGTTGTCTCGAAGCATAGGCTATAAATTTACCTTCTTGCATCAAGACACAACCTAAACCATTTAATGATGTATCACTATAAATAATAAATTCTTTAGCCGGTTCAGGCTGTACCAACACAGGTGTTTTCGTTAACAAATCTATCAATCGATCGAAAATCTAGTGGCATTCATCAGTCCACAAGAATTTAACATCTTTCTGTAATAAACGGGTTATCGGAGAAGCTATCATAGAGAACCCCTGTACAAATCTCCGATAATAACCAGCTAAACCCAAGAAATTTCTAACTTCAGCTACATTTTTCGGAGGACCCCAATTAATAATAGCTGAGATTTTACTTGGATCTACCCTGATGCCTTCTACGGATACAATATGTCCAGGAAAGCCCACTTCTCGAAGCCAAAATTCACATTTACTGATTTTAGCATATATCTGCTTCTCTCGCAGAATTTACAACACAATTCTCAAATGTTTTGCGTGCTCATTTTCATCTCAAGAATAGACTAAGATATCGTCAATAAAAACTACCACGAACCTATCTAAGTAAAGTTTGAATATCCGATTCATCAGGTCCATCAATATTGCAGGTGAATTAGTCAGCCCAAATGGTATAATCAGAAACTCATAATGCCCATACTTGGTTCTGAAAGTTGTCTTTGGCACATCTGGCTCTTTTACCCGTAGCTGATAATAACCCGATCGGATATCAATCTTTGAAAATACAGTGGCACCCTTCAACTAGTCAAACAGATCATCAATCTGAGGTAATGGGTACTTATTCTTTATAGTGACTTTGTTGAGCTATCGGTAATCAATACATAATCTTAAGGACTCGTCCTTCTTTTTCACAAATAGAACCGGAGCACCCCAAGGTGAATGACTTGGCCGAACAAAACCCTTGTCAACAAGTTCTTGCAACTGTGTCTTCAACTCTTTTAATTCCGTAGGAGCCATATGATACGGAGCTATAGAGATTGGAGTAGTTCCCGGAATCAGATCTATAGAAAATTCCACTTCTCTTTTCGGTGGCAACCCTGGTAATTCCTCTGGAAACACATCAGAAAATTCACATACAACTGGCACTATTTGTATCTTTAACTCAAATACCTTAGTGTCTAACACATATGCCAAATAAGCATCATACCCTTTTCTGACACACCTCTGAGCTGTCATCACCGGAATCACATTAGATAATTCCTCTGTCTGATCAGATTTAACCCAAAGTAATTCTCCATTCTGACACTTCAGAATAATATATTTTTGTTTACAGTTTACTACTGCATCATGCTGAGTTAGCCAATCCATACCCAATATCACATCGAACTCATCAAAATGCAATAACATCAAGTCAACCGGAAAACAAATACCTTTTACCATCAGTGGACAATTTTTACAAACTTTATCCACCATCACAAACTGGCCCAGGGGGTTCGAGACTTTAACCACAAATTTAGTAGGTTCAACAGAAAATTTTTTAACAAATACTAATTTTGTGCATATGTATGAATGTGTAGAACTAGGATCAATCAATGCAGTAATATCAGTATCAAGTAAAGAAAATGTACTAGTAATAACATCGGGTGCTGAGGTATATTCTCTAACACGGATGGCACATGTCCTAGCGGGTGCTCGTGCCTCAGGCCTGCCTGCAGTATCTGTCGCAGCTCCTCGGCTACCACTGACATTACCAGATGGTCGAGGTGGTCTACCCCTCGAAACTGGATTACTCGGCTTCGATGTCTGTTCAGTTTCTTTTTCATCCCTTTCTGGACAATCTCTGAGGAAATGATCGAAAGAACCACATCGGTAACAAGCCCCGCTCTTTAATCACCATTCACCAAAATGAGTTTTATCACACTACTGGCATCTCGGCTTAGGGGTACCAACACTGCCAACACTGGTCACAGATGGAGTGGAAGGTCTTGGATTAGTGCGTTGAAAACCTCGCTCTCTACCCGAATACCTAGTAGTTGAAGTAGAGCGATCCTGGAATTTCTTCAATTTCTTTGAGGTAGAAAAATGAGATTTTTCCATCGATCTTTTACTAAGAATTCGAGCTTCCCTCTCAGCCTGTTTCTTTTCTTTGCTCAATTATTCTGCTTTCTAAGCTCGCTCTGCCAATGTAGCAAACTCTCGAATTTCAAGAATTTCGATCAGTAGCTTAAGTTCTTCATTCAGCCATTCTTCGAATCGTTTGCACATTTCGGCTTCTGATTGTACCCATTCCTGAGTATATTTACTCAATCGGACAAATTCTCTTTCATACACAAATATTGATCTGTTACCCTGTTTCAGCTCAAGAAATTCTTTTCTCTTCCGATCGAGGAACCTCTGACTGATATATTTCTTTCTGAACTCAGTCTGAAAGAATTCCCATGTAATTTATTCTTTCGGAACAATTGAAGCTTTAGTATTCTACCAATGGTAAGCTATATCTTTTAGCAATGATACTGCACATTTCAAACACTCTTTTGGTATGCAAGATAATTCCTCCAAAACTCGAGTAGTATTTTCTAACCAAAACTCAGCCCGTTTGGGATCATCATCAACTGCAGCTCTGAATTCTTCTGCCCTATATTTTCTATTTTTATCAACCGGAGCTTTTCCTTTTCTGATAGATTCAGTACCTATACCCTGTGGAATCTCAGGAACTGGTGGAGGAGGAGGAGGAGCTTGAACTTACTGCACTACAGGGTTAGTTCTTATATACTTAGTAAATCATTCATTCATCATTTGATAGAAGGCCATTTTAGCCTCTTCACTTTTGTCCCTTATCTCGGACCTTCTACTACTAGTAACTTCAACTTCTCTTTGTTCTGAAGCTGGAGCATGACTCCCGGCTTCCTCGGGTTGAGCTCGGTCTGTAGGCATTTACTATAAGAAAATCACATTTCAAATGGTCAAGAGATATCACACTATCAATAATAATTTAAATGGCATGTATAGCTAATTATGTATTTGCTACGTCAGTCTGAAAACTGGCAAACCGTGGCTCTGATACCAACAAATGTAATACCCCTTACCCGTATTCGTCGCCGAAATAAGGTATGAGGCATTACCAAATTTTGCCGAATAAATTTTTCATTATTATGAGTTAAATACTATTCATTTATTGAAACATGTTATGACGTCCATTGGATGGGCCTCCGAAGCCCAAAACATGCATCGGGACCAAACCGGGATTAAATCGAAACCATAAGAAATTTTTCGCAGAATCCCAAAGTTTTTTTTAAACTCAATATAACCTCTTTATATATATATCTAATCTTCACTGCAATTTTAAACCGAGACCAATCCAACACAACCAATCCATTTCAACATATTTTCAAGATAGATTTAACGTATTCAAAAGATAACCTAATCACATACCGAAACCAAAATTTGTTAGCCATACCAATGGCTAACCATACAGTCATTTCACATTAACATTTACTTTACTAGCTTATACATGCCATTGATTTCCAAAATAAAGTTTCTTTATATACCGAGATCTTGAGGTTGATAATGTGATACGTCTCTGATCGAATCCGACCTCCGAGCTATTAACACTACAAAATAGGGGAAAAATAAACAGGGTAAGCACTTTGCGCTTAGTAAGTTCAGGTAACAAGAATTATACTTACCTAATATTTTCAATACAATACAATAAACATTCATACACCCATTCAATACATTATTCCCCTATCATGCACAAACTCAACATTCAAATTAGTCCAATAATTTCCATGTATCAATAATATATACCATGATTGATGAGCTCATCAATACCATGATTTCCGTTTCCTTGTTATTTTTCCATATTTATCCCGTTGAACTACTTGGAATTTCGATGAATTTTCAGAGGTACACCTAAGTGTACAAATTCGAGTCCGTCAATTCATATTCATGTACGTACATTTCAATTTCAGAGAGCACACTCCCATGAACCTCATCCTTACAGCGGGATTACCAGTCCAGGCTAAATCCCCTGTAATATAAACTCATAGAGTATTGTCGGGATTACCAGTCCAGGCTAAATCCCCTGCAATGACAATTACTCTAATGAGCTTGGATCTGAATTACCAGTCCAGGCTAAATTCAGACCTTAATTCGGATTACTCATCCGGGTTAAATCCATTTTCCACATATTCTTCGGGAGGGCTATATCAGGATTGGATCACTCGTCCGGGCTAGATCCTTTTTACCGTCAATTCCTTTTCAGAGATCCATCGAATTTTCCTTCCATTCAACCGGGATTTCTTCCCCTTTTTTTCAAATATATCAATGTTTCATCAATTTTCATATAATGAACATTCAAATCATATTCACACCAATAACAAACATTTCAAGCATTTAAGAATATAATTCAAGTTACACGAACTTACCTCGATACTTGTTCGTAAACAAAAATCTACTAATCTCAAACTTTTTCTTTTCCTCGATTTAGCTTCGTATTTAAATTTTCTGGATCTAAATAAATAAATTTAATCATTAATCTAATACATTTCATGTTCATATGTAACATTCTCTATAATTCCATTATTATTTATAGTGCATTCAAAGTTGTCTCATTGAGTTATAGTCACTAAATTATTTATATCTTGAGCTACGGAACTCCAAATTAAGATCCACTAATTTTTCCCAAAACTAGACTCACATATATTCTTACCATAAAATTTTAAAAATTTTTGGTTCAGCCAATAAGTACAGTCTATTCTTTAAAGTTTCCCCTATTTCACTGTTCCATAGTTCCGACCCCTCTTCACTAAAAATTAATTATTTCATTGTACAGAATTCGAATGATATTCTTGTTTGTTTCTTTTGAAAATAGACTCATGAATTTTAAACATATAAATTTAAGCCCCTAATTATTTTTATCAAATTTTTGATGATTTTCCATAGTTAGAATAGGGAAACCCAAATTCATTCTGACCTTCTCTCACAAAATCTATTATATCTCATGATTTACAATTCCATTGCTTACGTCGTTTCTTTTATAAGAAACTAGACTCAATAATATTAATTTAATATTTTATTCATCCTCTAATTCGATCTCTACAATTTTTGGTGATTTTTCAAATTTAGACTACTGCTGCTGTCCAAAACTGTTTTAGTGCATGATGTTAGTTACCATATTTCCCCTAAGCTTTCAATAAATGATAATTTCATCCCTGCTCAATTAACCTCTCAATTGAGCTTATTTTTCTCAATTAACACTTTATTCTATCACTTTGAACTACTTTATAACCTTTGGAAATCATAATTTTAGCACTAGACTTTAATTCCAAACTTTTTCACAATTAGGTCCTACAAATCAATTTCTTTTGAAATTACCTAATAAAATCATCTCATAAACAAATTAAAGATTGAATTTCATGCTATTTCATCATAAAATTCTAGCACATATTCATAGAAACTTTCAATTTCATTCATAAAATCAAAACCTAATGAATTTAGTAATAGGACCTAGTTGGAAAAGTCTTAGAAACACAAAAATTACAAGAAAAAGGCAAGGATTAACTCACTTGGTGCAAAAATTATGAATTATCAGCTTGAATAAACCCCTAGGACGTTTTTTGACTGATGATAATGAAGAAAATATGAAGAGAATTCTAGATATTCCAATTTGGTCCTATTTTTATGTTAGTAAAATTTGTTATTTTCTCATTTTACCCTTATTTCACCAATTCACCTGATTATTCTCAGCTTATGCCGCCCAAAATATCTCTTTTGGGACTTATTTGAAATTTATGTCCCTCCTCATTTAACAATGGAGCTATTTAATCCTTCTAATAACTTTTACACATTTTTCAATTTAGTCCTTTTCACTTAATTGACTGCCCAAACATTAAAATTTTCTAACGAAATTTTGATACCATATTACTAACATTTCATAAATATTTATAAAAATATTTTTGACTCGGTTTTATGAGATCGAGGTCTCGAGACCTTGTTTTTACCTAATTTCTTCAATAATTTCTTTTTCTAACAAACCACTAAATCGGTAAATTTCTTCTATCTATATTTTCATACGATTTTCCTATCATATCAATATTCATGCAAAAATATTAAAATAAATTTATCTTTAAATCGATTTGTAGCTATGAAACCACTATTCCTTGGATAACCTTGAATTTAGGCCATTACATAATGAGATGATAATTAAATTTTGCAAAATCCCTTATTTTTTTAATGTCTGTGCCATCCATACCCTTGAACCCTAAGTATAAATATAAATTTTTATTTTATTTTTCAGCCTTTAATTCAAATTTTACCTACCTAAGCCATTCACCCTCTTCCTCTCCACTTTTCTCTTCAATTTTCTTTCTTTCTCCCATTATTGTCATCGCCTACACCTAGTTTTACCATCTTTTTCTTCTTTTTCTTTGTGTCACAAGATTTGTATTATTTTTTTCTTATTAAAATCAGCCCCAAATCTGAAATCTTGAACACCAAGATCAATCCCGAACATTGCCAAGAAAGTGTCATTGTCGTTTCTCTCGACTAGTTTGGCTAAGGTCTCTTCTCTCTTCAATTTCTTAATTAATCTTTTCCATTAAAAACCTAAATTTTCAGATCTGGAATTTGGTGGATTTTAAATAATTAAAAAGATATTTTTCCAGATTTTAGTGAAATCTTAAACTATTTTAAAATTCAGCCCTAATTTTGGCCACTGCGAGTGGTGGTGCGTGCACCTATAGGCAAGAAAAGGGGCTATTTTGTTTCTTGGTTCTTGCCTATATTTTTCTAGAATTAATTTGAGTTCTTGAACCCTCCTAATTAGCTTTTAAACTCATTTCAATTAGGGGAAAATTTTATTGATCGATTAGCCATTCGCATCCCACAAATCGTGAAGCGTAAGTGCAATTAATGGTTACTAGTTTGTTATTTCAACATAGTTGTTGGGTAAAGGTTATGATTTGATTAAATGGAGGAATTTAATCATTAATTAGCTACTGATTTTCCAGTATATTATTGAAATAGGTGCTGACCCAAATGCTCCAAACCATCTGTAAAGGTGAAGAACAATTGTATGTACGGTTCGCATCGATACAGTGTAAGGAATCTAACTAGTTTGGATTCATAAAATAGTTATAATTTCAATGATTGGTTTGAACTCATAAGTGGGATTTTGGGGGATATTTTAATGGTAAATTTATTGAATTCATACTGAATTTTGGTTTAGGTTCGTTTAAGGAATTATTAAGAAAAATTAGAAGATGCGCTAGTGTGCTGCGAGAAAGCGAAAAATAAGATGTGGGTCCTAAACTCATAAAATTGTCTGAAAATGTTAAATATGATAAATTAGCTTGCTGATTGGATTGTCTTAATAGCCAAATTATTGATTTTATGAGTGACCGAACTAGGTATGTTTTGAGCCTTAAAAGATTGACATGTTGGCAAAATAGCCAGTTTGATAGTATGGATGTTTGATTGAGTTTGTAATTGCATATTTTGGTTATGAGATATGAGAATGTTTGACTGAATGATATAATGTGTTGAGATGTTAAGCTTATGTATGATTTAATCACATGAGATATTTGTTATAATGTGTACTGAAAAGGGTGCTATTTAAGCGAAATTGAATGATATTGATTGATACCAACACAATGGTAATTTGAAAGATTGGAACACTGTTTCCATTTACTAAAAGTATGTGATTATTGAGGACATCTGAGCATGTCAAATGAATGTGAAAAGTATTGAGATATGATTATGTATAAGATTGTGTGACATATTGCATATGCATTGGGTTGGGATTTTGTTGTTGACGGAGGAGTTTCGTGGAGTACCGTTGGCATATTAAGTCTGCATTATTAGTAGTTAGTGCACTGCACCTGGAGTACCGAGGTCATTGGCGATTTTATCACATATTATATGTTATTGGCGATTATTGCTATGATGTTAAACAGCTGATCACTTACCTTAATTACAATGACGTAAAAATGAGATCAGCTAATCCGAGGCTTTAGCTTTTCTTTGATCTAGATTTGTACGACATTTATCTTGATCTAAATAAGTAAATTCAATCCATTTAATACTCATACTATTCAATTCAGTCCAAAATTCATACTTTTGTAAAAATTATACTTTACCCCTAATATTTTATCTTCTTTAAAACTTAGTCCTTAAGCTCGTAAATTGAAATTTAAGCAATTTCATCCACATTTCATGCTAGCCAAATGCACTAGGGACCTATACCAACTCATACAAAACATATAAATGGTGTTGCCAAATCTTCAAAGCAAACACAATAGCTACAAGCCCTAAATCATGCGTCGGATAATTCTTTTCGTGCAGTTTCAACTGTCTAGAAGCATGCGCTATCCCTTTGCCCTCGTGCATGAGAACATAGCCCAAACAATTTAACGAAGCATCACTATAAACCAAAATTTTTTTTACCAGACTCTGGCTGAACTAACACAAGTGCCTCAATTAACAATGCTTGCAACTGATTGAAGTTTCACTAACATTTCTCTGACCATTCAAATTTAAAATATTTTTGCGACAATCTCGTCAATAGTTTAGCAATCATCGAGAACCCCTTGAAAAATCTTCCGTGATATCTGGCTAAACCTAGAAAACTTTTGACCTCAGATACATTTCTCGAAGGCTTCGAGTTTACCATAGTTGAGGTTTTGCTTGGATCAACTCTAATGCCATCAGCCGATACAACATGTCCCAAAAATCCAACTTCTCAAAGCCAGAACTCACATTTGCTAAACTTAACAAGCAATTTTGTTTTTGCGTAAAGTTTGCAAAACGATTCTCAAATGCTGGGCATGCTCTGTCTCATCTCGTGAATAGATCAGAATATCATCAATGAATACAACAACAAATCTTTCTTAAATATGGTCTGAATATTCTATTCATCAAATCCATAAATGCAACAGGTTTAATAGTCAAACCAAATGGCACCACAAGAAACTCATAATGTCTGTACCTAATCCTGAATGCAGTTTTCGACACATTTGTGTCTTTAACTCACAACTGATAATGACCAGAACAAAGATCGATATTTGAGAATACTGTCGCACCTTTCAACTGATCAAATAGATCGTCAATACATGGCAATGATACTTGTTCTTGATCGTGACTTTGTTGAGTTGTTGATAATCAATACATAATCGCATGGATCCGTCATTTTTCTTAACAAATAATACAGAAGCACCCCAAGGAGAAAAACTGGCTCGAGCAAAACCTATATCTATCAACTTTTGCAACTGTGCTTTTAGCTCTTTCAACTCTATAGGTGTCATTCTGTAAGGAGCTATCGATATTAGACATGTTCCCGATATTAACTTAATAGCAAACTCAACCTCCCTGATCGGTGGTAACCTAGGTAACTCCTCTGGAAACACATCTGAATACTCAAATACCACTGGAATTGATTCTAGCTTCAACTCAAAAACTCTAGAATAAAAAGAATAAGCGAGATACAATTCACAGCCTTTTCTAACATATTTCTGTGCTGACATAACCGATATAATATTAGATACACTATCTAGTCTATTTGACTCAATTTGAAGCTTTTCACCATTCTCACATTTCAACACAATATGCTTTTGTTTACAATTCATAACAGCATCACCCAAAGTTAACCAGTCCATACCCAAAATCACGTCAGACTCACCAAAGGGTAGCAACATCAAATCAGCCAGAAAGTTGCAACCTCGAATAATCAAATGACAGTTTTTTCAAACTTTATCAACTAATACATACTGACCTAGGGGGTTCGTTACTTTCATCACAAACTCAGTAGACTCGAAAGGCAATTTCTTATATGAAACTAAAGTCGTGCTGTAACACCCCTAACCCGTATCCTTCTCCAGAATAGGGTTATAGAGTATTACCGGAGTTTACAAATTAATTTTCAGACATTTCATTTCATCAAGCATTCATATTTATGACCAATTAAAATGAAAACATTTATGAGCTAACATTAACCAATTTAACTTATACAAGTCATTATAACCAGAATCAAATCATCCAAAATTACCAATAGAACCAATGGATAATGTGATATATCTCCAACAAGCTTCTAACCCAATCGAGCTTCCGATAATCATTTAAATGCATCAAATAATTATACATATTACCAATAATAATTCGATTCTAATAATAAAACACACATATAAATATAATATTCATTACTAAATAGCATTCACTTCAATTAAAATTATATAGAATATAGCTCATACGAGCTCACCGGACTAAATTGCAGAAATACCAAAATTCAGGGACATTTTGGAAATTTTCTATTTTTCTCATATTTCCACCCCATATTGTTCTAAATTTCATTCAATTTTGTAATTTAGATAAATAACCAATCCATTTCATGCAATTTGGTCACTTTTTTACATTTTTACAAATTTACCCTTAAAGTTTCACATTTGTTCAATTTGGCCCCTGAACCTAAAACATGTAAATTGGTCATTTTTAGTGAAAACTCATGCTAGTTAAATAATCATATATTTTCCTCCTCCTCCTATCCATTCCACATCCTCAATGTATATAACATGTTTATAGGTAACATTATCTATAATTTCACCATTTACCTATATATATTCATTCAAAGCTGTCCACTTGAGTTGTAGTCATTAAATTATTTATATCTTGAGATACAGAACTCCAAATTAGGATCCGTAAATTTTATCTAAAACTAGACTAACATATGTTCTTACCATAAAATTTTCAGAATTTTTTGGCTTAGCAAATAAGTACATTTTATTCTTTAAAGTCATCCCTATTCTGCTGTCTAACAGTTCCGACCCTTCTTCACTAAAAATTAATTATCCCATCGTACAGAATTCTAATGATGTTTCCATTTGTTTTTATTGAAAATAGACTCATTAAGGATTTAAAAATATAAATTTAAGGCTATAATTATTTTTCTCCAATTTTTTATGATTTTCCAAAGTCAGTACAGGGGAACCCGAAATCATTCTGACCTTGTCTCACAAAATTTATTATATCTCATGATTTACAATTCTATTGCTTACACCGTTTCTTCTATAAGAAACTAGACTTAATAAGATTTAATTTCATTTTTTTATTCATCTCTAATTAGATTTCCACAATTTATGGTGATTTTCAAAGTTAACCTACTGCTGCTATCCAAAACTGTTTTAGTGCAAAATATTGATTACTAAGTTTATAACACTCTTATTTTCCTTCTCTACACTATTTCTCATCACTTTCTCTTATTTTCTCTTCACTAACATATCAAGAACATAAAACCTTATATAATAAAACCCTACATTAACATCAATTTCATACTTTTCAATAATATCAAACTCAAAATATATTGAAATCTTGATGCTCTTACATTGCTCAATTGATTTCAATCTTTAACTTGATTTTCTCTCCTCCAGCCTCTATTTCTTGAATCTAACTTGATATTCTAGTTTCCCATAGTCTCCTTGTTATCTTTCTCTCTTGATGGATATGGAAATTCTTTTGATTTTTAGGTGAAAATAGTAATTTTTTTGAAGGAGGGACCAAATTGTAAAGAAAGCAAAACTTTCTTTCTTTCTCTCTTCTCCTCACGTTGGATGCATGGAAGATGATGGGTTGGTTGGTTTTTTTTTTTTCATCTTTCTTTCCACATATATATACTAAAAAACTAAAATAATAAAATAATATTTAAAAATCAAATTAAAATATTAATAAACTAATATTTATTTATTTATTTAATCTAAAATATCTCCAACATCATCATTATCTTCTAGATTTCTCTCTTCTAAATGACCATTTTGCCCTTTATGATCTTTTAAAATTTCATCCTTGATTCATCACTTAATTTGGTAAAATTACGATTTAGTCCCTCAAAATTCTTCACTATCCATCCATTTTTCTTAGTTTCTAGATCATTCCACCCTTAAAATATTTACACCTTTGGTCCTTCAAATTTTTTGTATTTACACTTTAACCCCTCAAATTTTGAATATTTACTCTTGACCTACAAAACTTTTCTCACTTTTGCGATTTAATCTTTTCTTGAATTAATATGTCATAATATACTTCCCAATGTTGACATAACTCAATATTACCCTTTTTATCACATTATTTCCTTATTTTACTATACCAAGGATAATATCTTACTGGAGAAATTTTCAAAATATTACATTTGTGGTCCCAAAACCACTGTTCCGACTAGACCCAATTTCAGGTTGTTACACGTGCATACATACGAACCACCTTTAAAACATGGCTCATCTTTCATTATTTAATCACCAAACTATCTTCATCCACATTACTGAGATTTGTGCTTATTGTTTTTAACACTGCCCACACTCGCTACAGGTGTAGCCTGAGGTTTTGAACTCGTATGTTCTTTTTTCCTCTATCTTTACTTGAATAACCCACTAAAGCTGACGAATGATCATGATATTCTTTCAACTTCCTCGATGGCGATTGATATAACTTTCCCGCTAGTCTGTTTTCTAAATCTCGAGCTTCATTACTGACTTTTCTCTTTGCTTTACTTAATTCTTCAACTTTTTGCACTCTATATACTAGAACAACAAATTCGTTCAATTCAAGAATCCCAACTAACAACTTGATGTCTTCAATCAACCCGTCTTCAAATCGTGTGCACATAGCAACCTCTATCGGTATACATTCCCGGGCATACTTGCTGAGTCGAACAAATTCCCTCTAGTATTTAGATATTGTCTCCGGCCCTGTTTCAACTCAAGAAACTCTTTACTTTTTATGAAGAAATCTCTGGCTCACAATTTCTTATGGATTCGATTTGAAATAATTCTCAGTCAACCATTCTTTAAGCACAACTGAAACCAAGGTGTTCCACCACTGATAAGCTAAATCATTCAATAATGAAATAGCATATTTCATGCATTTTGTCGGAGTACAGGATAATTCATCAAAAACTCTAATTGTATTTTCCAACAAGAATTTAGCTTTCTTCAGATCATCTTCAGATGTACCCCTAAACTCTTCAGCCTATATTTACGAATTTTATCAACTAGAGGCTTGCTCACTTGTATTGGTTCCAAACCCTGTGGAACTACGAGAACCAGTTGGGGAACAAGTGGGGGTGGAGGTCGTTGGGCCATAGGGTTTGTTTGTATGAACTTGGTAAATCATTCATTCATCATTTGGAAGAAGGCATCTTTAGCCTCTCCTCCTCGACCCTCAGATACGGGCCTACTTCCACTAAACACTGCTCCGTAAAGGGAGGGTTGCGTGTTACTTTCAACCTCATCGAAATTGGCTCAGTTGGATGACATTATATCTATATGAAAACATAGATAAAATCAATTCATGAGTTATCACACTATCACAGGTTATATAATGGCATATATTTCTAGACTAGTAAATGCTATGTTCAGTCTGAGAATTGACTAAACTGTAGTTTTGATACTACTAAATGTAACACTCCTAACCCATATTTTTCACTAGAATAGGGTACGAAGCATTACCATAAAATCATAACTTAAAAGCATACATTTAGTACCTCAACATAAGCATGGCATAGTTCATTCAACTACATTCATATCGTCCCTTAATCGAGCCTCCGAGTCCCTAAAAACACTTTAAAAACAATTCGAGACTAAATTGAAATCAATAGGAAAGTTCATGAAAAAGTTAGAAAATTTGAATTGCAGGGGTCACACAGCCGTGTGGCCAAGCCGTGTGACTCACACTGCTAAGACACATACCTGTGTCTCAGCATGTAACAATCAAAATAAGGACACACGGTCGTGTCTCAGCCCGTGTTTATGCCCATTTAACATTCGAAGTTGGGTCAGACGGCCAAGCCACACACCTGTGTGCCAGGCCTTGTAACTCTCAAAATGGCCTCACACGCCTGTGTCCTAGGTCGAGTACATTCCGGACTTGTAAACCTTGAAACCTATAGGGGAAAGATAGTCATGCCGCATGGTCGTGTGTCACACATGGCTGAGACACGGGCCCGTGTCTTAGGTCCTGTGGACATGAAATGGGCCAAAATTGTAACCTCCCTAACCCGGCCTAGATGTTATGGCTTGATTGAGAAGGCTACATAAGCCACTGAAATGGCTAAGCTAACTTACATTACTTTTCAAGTCCTTAAATAATCTCATTTTAGAGAAAATCGTAGTTGTACTTTGAGTTGGCTTAAAAGCATTCATTTATTAGGTCATGTATACTTAGGATTCATTTTATTGTTCATAGTGTTCTTTAAGAAAAATTATTTATGTTGCGCTTCTTTAAAAAACACTCCATGTTAAATTAATGCAGCGAAAAAAGCATTTTTCAAGTCATTTTGGAAACTTAGTTGCCTTTTCGATTTTTTTTCAAAACAAAGTTCCATTGCAATGCAATGGAAACTAGGGAACAATATCAAATATTACTTAAGCCCAATATCATGCATTACCCGATTATTATCCTTGAGTAATCCATGCATGCAAAAATATCCCCAAAATAAAAGTTAACAAGCCACAGACCAAAAGTCAATAAAAATTACAAACTGAAACCAATAGAGACTGATTAGTACTTATTAAAAATAATAATTCGAGGTCTAAGGTGATTCTTCAAATGCCGAGTCCGGTCCTAATTTCAAGGTTTACCTGAAAAGTTAAACACTATTGGGGGTGAGCTTATGAAAAGCTCAGCATGAGTCAAACAATTATTTAAACAAACATAAATATCGAATACAGTGAAACAAATTAGCTTTAACAGAAGAAAAAAAACCCCCATAGGAATTTCATATCATTACATAGATATTATCAAATTGATGTCAAATGGCGTATGAGCATGGGAGATAATTCATTCGAGTAACAATCATTAATTTTGATACCATTCAATACAACACAATAAAACACATATCATAAATCAATAACATTCTAATATGTTGTGAGCATGATGCAATGAAAAAAGGTTCCTACCCAAACTATCTGCTACACACCACGAGTTCCCCAGAACCTGTCATTTGAACTCCAAAACATTATGGGCTTAATCCCGTTGTGGTTAAAACCATCGATAACAATATGCAGAAAATTTTGTCAGTAATAATGCAGACAAGCTGCTAGTAAAAATGTGATAAATCACCATTCCCCTCAGTACTCCAAGTGTAGTGCACTGGCTACGAATAATGCAGACTTAGTATGCTGCCAGTACTCCACAAAACTTCTCCATCAACCACAAAATCCCAACCAATGCATATGCAATATGTCATACAATCTCACACATAATCATATATCAAGACTTTTCACATTCATTTAACATGCTCAGCATGTCCTCAATAATCACATCTTTTGAGTAAATGGAAACAGTGTCCCCATCTTTCAAATTACCATTGTGTTGGTATCAATCAATATCATTCAATTTCACATACTTTACGGATTTTCATTGTGCATAAATAACAACTTTTTCAGTACATAATATAACAAATATCTCATGCATTTAAATCATACATAAGCTTAATATCTCAACACATTATATCATTTAGTCAAACATTCTCATATCTCATAACTCAAATATGCAATTAAAAACTCAATCAAACATTCATACTATCAAACTAGCAATTTTGCCAACCTGTCAATCTTTTAAGGCTCGAAACATAACTGGTTCGGCCACTCACATAATCAATAATTTGGCTATGAAGTCAATCCAATCAGCAAGCTAATTTATCAAATATAACATGATATTTAACATTTTCAAACAAATTTATGAGTTTAGGACTCACACCTTACTTTTCACTTCCTTGTAGCAAACTAGCGAGTCTTCCAATTTTCCTTAATAATTTCTTAAACGAACCTAAACAAAAATTCAGTATAAATTCAATAAATTACCACTAAAACAGCCCCCGAACACCTATTATGAGTTCAAACCAATCGTTGAAATTATAACTATTTTATGGATCCAAACTAGTTAGATTCCTTACACTATATCGATGCGAACTGTACGTACAATCGTTCTTCGCCTTTACAGATGATTTCGGGCATTTGGGTCAACACCTAATTGAATAATATACTGGAAAATCAGTAGCCAATTAGTGATTAAATTCCTTCATTTAATCAATTCATAACATTTACCCAACAACTATGTTGAAATAACAAACTAGTTATCCTTAATTGCACTTATGCTTCACGATTTGTGGGATCCGATTGGCTAATTGATCAAGAACGTCTCTTACTAATTAAAATGTGATTAAAGGATGATTAGTAGGGTTCAAGAACACAATTTAATTCCAGAAAAATATTGGCAAGACCTAAGAAACAAAACAACCCCCTTTCTTGCACATAGGCATACGCACCACCACCCATGGTGGCCAAAATTGGGGCTAAATTTTAAAACGATTTGAGATCTCATTAATATCTATAAAAATACCTTTAAAATAATTTAAAATCCCCCAAATTAAAGATCTGAAAATTTTGGTTTTTAATTGACAAGATTAATCATGAAATTGAAAAGAAAAGTGACAACAATGGCACTTTCTTTGCAATGTTCGGGATCGATCTTGGGGTTCAAGATTTCAGATTTGGGGCTGATTTAAATGAGGAAAAATACCAGAAAGATGGTGGAGAAGATGTTAAAAAATATTGAGACAAAATGAAAAAGAAAGAGATGGTAAGCGACGGAAACAATGAAGGAAAGGGAAAGAAAATTAAAATAAAAAAGAGTGAGAGGAGGAGATGAAGGACTAGGGTATTGAGAAGGAGGATTAAAGGCTGATTATTTGTGAAAAATTAACATTTATAACTAGGGTTACAAGGCTTGCATGGCACACACATTAAAAACAAGAGATTTTTGCCAAAAATTATATTATTTGCATGGGAAGGGAATTGAACTTAGGACCTCAAGGATAAATTCACTAATGTTTAACCATCAAACTAATAATTCATTCTTGATATAATTTTGAAATATTTATTTTAAAAACATAGCGTACCACATACTAGGGTTTGTGGAAAAACTTGCAAAATAATAAAAATGGTGCGAGAGAAGGGATTTAAACTTAGGTTTCAAGAAACATTTCACTAACACTTAACCAATAAACGAATACCTCATTTATTTCCTAAATATGCATAGATAATCTAAAAAATTAAGGCATAACCACACTCTCTCGATTGAAAAACGCAATTCTACTATGTAGCAAAAATTAAGCCATTTCTGTGCATATGATTAAGGCATTATAATATGATCAGCTCAATAGTCAATAATCATTCAACATATATCCCATGTAAGACACCTCAAAAGCAAACATATAAACTTACCAAACATGCATATACTATATCACATTTCTACCATCTCAAAATATACCATAACTTGACGTATACCATATCAACATAAACTTACCATTTGAGCCATTTCTTTTATGCATCACAAGCACTTAAATGACACCATTCAACCATTACCAAAATGGTACCAAACAACCAACATATAAATACATACCAAAATCAACACTTAAGCATTCATCCAAACATTAAACATAATTTCACCTATACATGCCATTATAACCTTGGCCAAAGCATCAAAAACTACCGATATAATCGTTGGATATTGTGATAGATCTCCGATGAGCTTCCAAATCGATCGAACTTTCGATTATCTATAAAACATAGGAAAGAAAACTATGTAAGCTTATAATACTTAGTAATTTCTTAAAACATGAACACAACTTACCATTTTAATGCATAACCTTAAAATTAAACATGATACAATCTAACACAAGCTTGGCACAGGCCTAAGCACCACCAACAACACATGTTAGTGCATCAACTCATAATTCAATTGAATTAGCATAAGATAAGCTATGTGTACATGAACAACATCATTTGAAATCATCATTTTCATAAACATAGATGTATTTTCATTGAACATTTCCTTTTCAATCATTTTCATAGATTCACGACATAAGTCATTTAAACACTTGCCCTTTTTTTTCCTATTCATGCCCGTTGAACCATTTAGAATAACATCAAATACTCGAGAAAACTCACGCAAAGTGTGGTAAACATATAGTCATAACCTTTCCTTTTTCCCTTACATCATTGCTCATTCGAGCCATGAAATAGGTCTGCTCACACAAGCTGACCGTCAAAATGTAAGCTACACGATGCTGCTCACACAAGCTGTTGAGTATCAACAAGAAATGTAGGACCTCAGCCATTGGTAGGACATTCAAGACCAGCACCCGAAACATGGTAACCCTAATGGCATGTCATTTGTCTCTTATGTAGTCGTTAGGTTCAAGCAGGACTTGATAATTGTCGAAACATTGTTGGATTTCCACATTTGATTTCATGGAAAACAATACATGAATATATAATTGAATATGACATTAAAACATTAATTAATCATACGAACTTACCTCGATTACAAAGACGTAAAAATGAGATCAACTAATCCGAGGCTTTAGCTTTTCCCTAATCTAGATCCGTACGAGGTTTATCTTGATCTAAATAAGCCAATTCAATCCATTTAATACTCATACTATTAAATTTACTCCAAAATTCATACTTTTGCAAAAATTACATTGTTTCCCCTAATATTTTAACTTCTTTACAAATTAGTCCTTAAGCTCGTAAATTGAAATTTAAGCACTTTCATCCACATTTCATGCTAGCTGAATGAACTAGGAACCTATACCAACTCATAAAAATCATGATTTCACAATTTTACCATGAAATTTTACTACTTTTATAAATAAGTCCCACAATGACAATTTAATCAAAAATCTCTTTACAAAACTTTTTTATAACAAGGACTCATAATCTTTCATTAAACTTCAAGAATCATGCAAACATGTTCATGGAAAACCCTAAATCTTTAGCAATTTTGCAAATTAGTCCCTTGGCTAGCTAGATTAAGCTACAACGACCCTGAAAACATAAAAATAATTAAAAACGGGACAAAATAACAGTTGCATGCACTAAATGAATTTGGCCAAATGAAGAACCCTAATTATGGCTATTTTCTCTTCAAAAATTCGGTGGAGAGGATGAATTAAAATATGATACCTTTTTTGTTTATTTTGTTTTATGTTAATTTTTCAAATTAAAAAATTACCTTGGTTATAAATCTTAAAATCACTTAATTTTGTGTCCATCTTTGTCCACTAATGATAAAAATGCTCTAATTTTCGAATAAGTCCACTCACATTTAAGTTTCATAGCAATTTGACACCTTTTACTAATAGAACTCTACTTTTGTACCTTTTATGATTTAGCCATTTTCACCTAAATAAGCATACAAACGTAAACATTTCTTAACGAAATTTTTATACGACCTTACTAATGTTCCACAAACATTAAAATAATAATAAAACTAAAATTTTCTCTTCGGATTTGTTGTCCCAAAACCATTGTTTTGATTTCACTGAAAACGAGCTATCGCACTTACAAGACATCTCCCCTATCTCAATAATTACCAAAAATTCAAACCAAAAAATAAATAACATCCTCACCAAAGATTCACTCAAAGCACTCAAAGTGTTTAAGGTTCAAGTAATATGCACTCAACAATCAAACGATAAATGTTTCTACCATATGCTTGCTTGAAAACCAAATCTCCAACATTATAGAATGAGATGAAGTACCATTCAAGAAGTCTTTACAAGGTTGTGATGGGGCTTAGGTTAAATGTATGGAGCATGTTAGAAGTGCTGGTTATAATCAAGAGGCGAATTGATAAGTTACCAACCTACAAAAAATCAAATGTTGAATTAAAAAAATTTACATCAACAAGAAATAAATAATAAAAATGAGTTTTTCAACACAATCTGAAACTAACGATTCAAGCTCAATAAATTTATTTTTCCTTTTATTTAGATTAAGAAATTCAACAAAACCAATGATGAAACATAGGTAGGCAACTAACAAAAGCAAAATTCGACAAAAGGGTAGTCAATAAGAAGGAAAATTTTACAACATCGATATGGGTTACGAGATAACATTAATGGGTGATAAAAATGTGTTAGGATCAACGGGGTTTACTAAAGGTTACTACAACAAGTAAGCTGATTAAAGGTTATGTGGGTTAAAATTGTAACACCCTTAACCTGACCTAGACATTATGGCCGTATCAGGGAGTGTTACTAAGAAGGGTTTTGAAACTGACGATGCTTCGATAAAACCATGTTTCGTTATTTGATAAAATTTCCAATTATTATAAAACATATTCATTACTAAAACCGTTATATGTTGTTCTTTAAAGTTAACCAAAACAAAGCTCATGTTTCTAAAAACCATTTGTTTGCGTAAAGTGTTTATGTCAACATTGCAGGAAAGAATGCAAAACAAAATCCGAAATCCAAAAGTTAAAAACCATACAGTCTAGAGAGTCTCAGAAATTACAAACTCTCAAGAAAAAAACCAGATTTTAAAATAAAATCAATATAACTAAATAAAAATAGTTCTTTGTCGAGTGGCCACCGCTGTGCCCCCATTGCACCGACCTGCCTAAGTCTATGGATTACCTGAATAGAACAGACAAACAGATGTGAGTTTTCATAACTCAATGTGTAACCCAACAGAAATAGTGATGCAACATACACAGAATTTCGTATACAGTCAGATACAGATTCGGACCTAAGTCTATAACAGATACAAATATCTGACCTAAGTAATTGTTTAATAAATTAATGAAATATGTGAAAAATATGAAATTAGGACATTGAAATTATTAAAATGTGATTTTATGCTTTCTTATATAGTTTTCATGCAATAAATGGCTTATTTTATATTAATTTGAATATATTATATTTTTTAAGAAATAAAGTGGGCCATGCATGATTAAATTAAATAATAAAATATAAAATTATACTTAATAATTCATTTTAAAATATTTCATTAATAATTTTGGTTTTAATTAATTAATTAAATTGGATAAGTTTAATTCTTTGGTTCTCTAACTTGTTGATTTATTTTGGACAGGTCTAATAGCTTTGCTGGATTACAAAACCATCCAAATTGGAGACCAGGTCAACCCAAAATTCGGCTGCACATGGCTGTCCATAAACCGCTTGTTGGTTTAATTGCAGAAAGTCCTTGAACAGTTGAAGAAATTAAAGATTTACTTAAAGATTTGCAGTTGACCGAGTCTCAGTCTTGAAAATTTGCACTCAAATTGACCAAAAATCAAGGAAAAATTAGCTCAACTTACTAAAATTATGGTCGGCCACCCACGAAAGATGCTTCAAAAGTTGAAAAATCCTATTTTTAATAAATTATCTCTCTCTCCTCACCTATAAATGAGACCCTCTCATTCCTTCATTCATCATCCCTCAAGCATCCATCAAGCATCATTCTTTCTTTTTCTCTTAGCCTTTTCCATTCCCACGCCTAGCATCATCTCTTCATAGAGATTTTAGCAATTAAGCCTCTTAAAGAACCCTTGGTCGGCCACCTTAGAGAACCATCAGCAAAGGAGCAAAGCAAAAGAACGAAGGAGTCTCGTCAGTCAGAGTCTTGGGTGACAGCCACTCTAAATTGGGTTTAATCTTTCTTTTCTTTAACTTAATATAAAGATTTTTGCTATGTGTTCTTTGTTCTTGTTTACAAAAATGTTAGCTTAATTTTATTTAAGCTAGGATGATTGCTTTGATTAAATAATATTTATTTGATTCATGCTTATCATGTTTTCAATTAAAATCAAGTCTGTATTTCGTTCAAACATGATTGAAATGCACCTGAATTAGCTGAGCGATCCTAACTTGACGACAGCTAATGGACGCATAATTGAAATCTGCATGCTCAATTTAGATCCTAACACGATTAAATTGTAGTTTGCATAACAACTCTAACCAAGCTCTGTTATCTGCATAGTTTTTAGATTTGTGTGATTAAATTATTTCAAACCTAACACATACCTGTTACCTCACACGAATGCTAAGAAACCCTTAGTAAACAAGGATCAATAAAATGCGTATTTAATAAGTAAAAGATACCGAAAGCACCTAATATGGTTTCCAAACTCATGAAAGATGGAGTTACCATGGAATGTTTTTCCGAATGTTATTAAGCATGTTGATAATAAATTGAGTTTAATTAAAGTAATTTTCCTAGTCTATATATGTTATAATTGTTGCAAATTGTGTTTAATTTTACTAAAATCTATTTCATTCGTATAGTTCGCATACTTAGGATAACTGACATTAGGGATAATTGCATTTAGTTTAATATATTTTAATCACCACTTCTCAACTATATTGTGTTTTTATTTACCAAATTGTTAGTATAATTTTACAAATTAAGTGACTTAGCACAAAAGCAATCCCTGTGGAGACAATAACTCGATACTTACTTATTACTTGATAACTACTATGTACACTTGCACAAACCTAAGCGTTACAACACACCATATAGTGTCGATGTGACACATAACAGAATAATATGCAACCAAGCTACCAGATAATAGCAAAATGTCCCCGTACAGATCACTTCCTCCACATATGCAAATCCCACCCCAAACACAGATACATAATACATAATTAACATGCCCGTATACAAATAACATATATATACTCAAATAGAACAGTCAGACATACATATCAGTGTCCCATTCAGATCAGACTATCAGGACATCAGATCACATGAACTAGGGTTTGGTTAACGCTTACAGACCTTACAATAGGCCCACAGTCGATCGGAACGACCCGTGCGACCCTAGGGAAAATCTCAAAATTTTGGGCCTACATGCTCGTGTAGCTTGCCCGTGTGGGCCCACACGCCTAAAATGGCATTACCCATGTGGCCCACACGGCCTGGCCCAAAACCTACATGCCCATGTGGCATGCCCGTGTAGTCCACACGTTGAATCTGGCCTAGCCCGTGTGGCACACTGTCGCACGACTATTTCTCAGGCACGGCCGCACCTATGACATTCACATGGTCGTGTCTCACATTGGCCAGCCACATGGCCGGGCACACGCTTGTGTGGTATCGACAGTGCCCATTTTTAGCTTTCATTGAACCTTAATTTTTCGTGTTTAGGGTACACACTTGATATAATTTTGATGCGAAACCACTCCTGAGACCACCATAACCTAAAAATCGATAATAATAACTCCCTAAAACCAGTCTAAGTCCTCAATTAAACTGAACAAACAAAACCAAAAATAGTGAAGTTCAAGTGTTCTACACTTACCCAATTCCTCAAGCGATTCTGACTACGATTTCGCAAGAGGCGAGTTTTGTTCCTCACGATTAACTGCTGCCAAAAGTCCCAGAAACAACATCAACGAAAATAAAAAGGTAATAAACATTTGAAAATTATCCTAAACTATACCCCTACACTTACCAACTCGCACGCCAACACCGAAGAACCAGAATGCCAAAATTGAATAACAAAAATGCGACAAAAAATAGAGAGCGAGGAAATAGGAATTTTTCAATTGACAGGAAATATACAGAGAAAGGGAAAACTAACATCAGAATTTTCTTAGAAAGAGAGAGAAAAGAGAAAAAAATTAAAATTTTAAAAAATAAATTCATATTCTACTAACTAACCCACTAACTCTCAACCACTTTAGAATTCTAACTCTACCCAAACTCTCTCAAACAAATGGTGCAAAAATTTATCACCGAAGCTCACGCAGGGATTCAAACACAAGGCCTCCAGCAAGCTAACTCCTTACCACTCGAACTAGCAGGCTCATTTTGATATGGGTTAACAAAGAATAATATATAAGCCCACCCAACAGTGATAAGGCTTGGATCAAAAAAAATAACAAGATTGCCAAAAGTGGGACTTGAACCCTAGACCTCACACACTTAACCACAGAAATAGATATACATTTGTGTCAGATTTCACTAAAACAAAAAATAAATTAATCAGGGAGTTATAACTCTACCCTATTCGATCTAGCTTTGGAGCTAGCTCTAACTCATAAGCAACTGGTCCCACACGCTTCAGAATCTAATACGGCCCAATGAACCTAGTGCTTAACTTGCCTTTACGACCGAACCTTAGAACTTTCTTCCATGGGGATACCTTAAAGAATACGAAGTCACCCTCAGCCTACTCAATATCCTTCATTTTTAGATTCGCATAAGACTTCTATCTATTAGAAGTCACCTTCAAACGATCCCGAATCAGTCTAACCTTATCTTTAGTCTCGAAAACCAACTCAGGACCCAAAACCTAATGCTCACCCAACTCAGTCCAACATAGCGGAGTACGACACTTACGACTATACAGAGCCTCGTAAGGTGCCATCTGGATTTTATACTGGAAACTATTATTGTAGGCGAACTCGGCTAACGACAGAAAATCCTCCCAACTACCTCTAAAATTAATCACACAGCTCCGAAGCATATCCTCCAATATTTGAATCACCCTCTCAGACTGACTATCGGTCTGAGGATGGAACACAGTACTGAAGTCTAATCCTGAACCCAGTTCTTCGTGAAGTTTCTTCAAGAACTGAAAAGTGAAATGAGGATCTCTATCAGAGATTATCAAAATCGAAACCACATGCAGTCTCACAATCTCAGAGATATAGAGCTCTGTTAACTTTTGTAGGGAATAGTCCTTTCGAACCGGAATAAAATCAGTGGATTTGATCAATTGATCCACGATGACCCACATAGAATTCTTTTTAGTGTGTGTTAAGGGCAACCCACTTATGAAGTCCATCGTCACATGCTCCCATCTCCATAAGGGAATCTTAATAGGTTGAAGCAAACCCGAAGGCAACTAGTGCTCAACCTTAACTTGTTGGCACGTCAAACAACAAGAAACAAAATTTGTTACCTCACACTTCAAACCCTTCCACTAGTATAGTTCATGGAGATCCTGATACATCTTATTACCATCGGGATGCAGAGCATAAAGGCTACTATGCGCTTCCCTTAGAATCAACTGCCTCAAATTGGAATCGTTTTGGTACACAAACCCATCTTGGAAAACACAGAACCCCATATTTATTCAGCCCAAATTCAGAAGTACTGTCACTCTCAACCTGACGAAGCCACAGAACCAAAGAATCATCCCTTAGATATTTTTCCCGAATCTGATCAATCCAAGTCGACTTAACTTGCAACTCGGATAATAGACCTCTATCATCAAACAAACTGAGACAAGCGAACATTGCCCTCAAATCAGTCATCGCTCTACGACTGAGAGCATCAACCACCACATTGGCCTTACTAGGATGATATTCTATCGTATAGTCATAATCCTTGAGCAGCTCAATCCATCAACGCTGCCTAAGATTCAACTTCTTTTGAGTAAAGAGCTACTTGAAGCTCTTGTGATCAGTGTAGATAATACACCTCTCACCATACAAATAGTGCCTCCGGATCTTTAACGCAAACACCAGCACAGCTAACTCGAGATCATGCATCGGATAATTCCTCTCATGCAACCTAAGTTGTCGGGACTCATAACCCACAACCTTACCATCTTGCATAAGTACACATCCCATCTGACATGTGGTGCATCACTATACACCACAAACTCCTTACCGAATTCAAGCGGTATCAAAACAAGAGCCTGAGTCAAAACAGACTTCAGCTTTTCAAAGCTCGATTGTTGCGCATCAGCCTAGAAAAAAGGAACACTCTTACGTAGAAGCTTAGTCAAAAGAGCTGTAATAAGTGAGAACCCTTCAACAAACCACCGATAATAACCCGCAAGACCCAAAAAACTGTGGATCTCAGATACATTCTTAGGCTGTTTCCAATCAAGCACAGCCTCAATCTTTCTTAGATCAACTCGGATCCCCTTAGCAGAACTAAGAACTCGTAGTGCCCATAACTAGGAACTCGTACCACCCATAACTAGGATATGTTTTTAGGCTATTTCCAAAGGGCATAACTAGGGACTCGTAGTGCCCATAACGAGTCTAAAATTTCGTCTTATGAATATCAGCTTCCTTAACTCTAAGCTAATGATACCCAGAACGAAAATCTATTTTTGAGAATACTGAAGTCCCTCGAAACTGATCAAACAGATTATCAATCCTCAGAAGTGGGTATTTATTCTTCACAGTCAATTTATTCAACTACCGGTAGTCAATGCACATCCTCATGGTACCATCCATTTTCTTTACAAATAGAACAGTGCCCCCCACAGAGACACACTAGAACGAATGAAACCACGGTCCAAAAGCTATTGAAGCTGAGCCTTAAGCTTTATAAGCTCCTTCGGTGCCATACGGTAAGGAGCGATGGACACCGGAGCTATACCCGGTTGAAGCTCAATGCCAAAGTTAACTTTCTAATTCAGAGATAAACCAGATAACTCCTCAGGAAAAAAACTAAAAATTCCCTCACTATTCTCATATCCTCGACAGAAGAGTCCCTAGAAACTAAAACCCTGACGTAGGCAAAATATGTTTCATACCCTTTCAAAACCAATTTCTCGGCCACTAGAGCGTAGGTAATCTCGATGCTCGCTAATCACAACCACCTCCTTATCATGCTCGGTCCTCAAAACAACCGTCTTAGTCATGTAGTCCAAACTAACTCGGTGCTCAACTAACTAGTCCATACCTAGAAGTAAGTCAAACTCCTCAAACGGTAGCTCCATCAAATTTTTTAGAAACACAACCCCTTTTACTTCTGATAGAACATTCATATATAGTCTACTAACCCGAATAGATTGCCCTAACAGACTTAGTATAGTAATCTCACTAGAAGTACACTCAACAGAAATCCCCAAGTTCTCGAAAACAGAATTAGCTACCTAGGAATGTGTAAAACCTATGTCTATCAAAGTAGTATATAGAGCATTAAAAATTAAAAATGTACCCATGATCACATCAAGGGCGTCTCTGTCCTCTCGGCATTGAGTAGCATAAACCAATGCAGCTGCCTCACCTGAGTCTGGTTACCACCTCTACCCTTTCTCTCTATCCTCGGCCCATTCCATTACTAGCCCTAGCCGGTCCACGGCTAAGTGGCTGCTGTACTACCTTCTAAGGCTGAATAATACCCGGTTCCAAAGCTTGCATCTGATTAGAACGATGTGGGCACTCTTTAATCTGGTGTGCTAATGACCCCTAATATCCTCCAACACTCACCCGAATGGCGCCTACCATAATAACCACAAGGCTGAATCCCACTAGGAACAATAGGAACTCCCACTCTAATAGGCCCATCAAGTTTGGCCCATTTTTTTGGCTTTAAAACAAAACTAGAGGGCTCCGAATCCCTCTTATTCTTACCTCTCTCACGGTCCCTATTCTGGCTCTCCACATACTTAACCTCCTCGGTAATTTTTACCTTATCCACAAGAATAAAAAAACTCATACTCCCTCTGTAGATCAATCAGAACCCTCAGACTATCCCTTAAAGCATCCTTAAAATGGGAACATTTCTCATACTCGAATACCACCATGCCTCAAGCGTAGCAGCTTAATCTCAGAAACTCAGCCTCATACTCGGCCACAAACTTATTACTTTGTGTGAGATTCATGAACTCATGTGTACAAACAGCCACATAGCTCGTGCCCACGTACATCCCCTGGAAGGTAGTCTTAAAGTAATCCTAGTTCAGATGATCTGGTTGAGTACCCTCGTCAATCAACAGCCACAACTGATAAGCTTCACCGCGAAGCAAAGAGACTTCAGCCTATAGTTTCTACTCAGGAGTGTAGTCAATGTCACTCATAATTCTCTCGGTGGCCTCTAACCAATACTCGGCCATAGTAGGGACGACTCCAGTGATGCCCCTAAACAGCTCAGGTCCATTAGATCAAAGTCGTTCAGTTGTCGACCCACATCCCCTAGATCCAGAATGGGAGCCAACGACCCTCTCCAACACTCTCAACATGGCTTGGGACAGTGAGTCGTCCCTAGCCGAACAGCTTTGAGACCCAATCTTAGTAGTAGGTGAAATCGGTGTCTCACTAGTATCCAAATTTGGCATACTGTCTAGAGAGGAAGACTCAACTTGAGCCCCCTTACGGTGCCCGCCACGTCTACGAATACCATGACCTTGAGTTCTATGAGCGCTTATTTTATTTTCAATTTTATTTACATTATAAAATTTTTTGCATCAGTTTCAGTGTTTATTAATAGATATTTTATGCTTAAATTATCAGAAGTTTAAAAGTATTTTAGAGGTTTTAGTCTCTAACTAACTCAGTACAATTTCAAAAAGTACTAACTATAGTATTTTCTAAATTTAGAGATACTTACAGGATCAATACCAGAGACTCAATGTACCACATACTTACTCAAAATAATCTAAATTATTTGAAAACTAGTCCTTTTTCAAAACAAAATTTTGGAAAAAAAAATTTACAGCCCGAGTTTTATAACCTGGCTCTGATACCACTAAATGTAACACCCTTAACCCGGCCTAGACGTTATGGCTGTATCTGAGAGTGTTACGAAAAAGAGTTTTGAAACCAATGATACTTCGATAAAACCATGTTTCATTATTTGATAAAATGTCCAATTATTATAAAACATATTCATTACTGAAAATTTTATATGTTGTTCTCTAAAGTTAACCAAAACCAAGCTCGTGTTTAAAAAACCATTTGTTTGCGTAAAGTGTTTCGTCAACGTTGCGGGAAAGAATGTAAAACAAAATCCTAAATCCATAAGTAAAAAACCATACAGTTCAGAGAGTCCCAAAAATTACAAATTCTCAAGAAAAACCAAATTTTAAAATAAAATCGATATTACTAAATAAAAACAATTCTCTGTCGAGTGATCACCGCTGTGCCTCAATTGTACCGACTTGCCTAAGTTTGTGGATTACCTAAACAGAACCGACAAATAAATGTGAGTTTTCGTAACTCAGTGTGTAACCCAACAGAAATAGTTATGCAACATACACAGAATTTCATGTAGAGTAAGATACAGATTCAGACCTAAGTCCATAACAGATACAGATATCAGAATTAGATAAACAAAACACATATAAAGAATCCTGCCCCCATCATTTACACACAATCTCCGACCATCCTATCACACCATGTGGGATTAAAAACACCCACCTATCCCAACACACCATATAGTGTCGATGTGACACATAACAGAATAATATATAGCCAAGCTGCCAGATAATAAGCAAAAGGTCACTGTACAGATCTCCTTTATAAATAACAGATATATACTTAAACAGAACAGTCAGACATGCTTAACATGCTTGTATACAAATAACATATATATACTTAAACAGAACAGTCAGACATACATATCAGTGTCCTATTCAGATCGGACTATCAGGATACCAGATCACATGAACTAAGGTTTGGTTAGCCCTTATTGACCCTACGGTAGGCCTATAGTCGGTCGGAACGACCCGTACGACCGTCGAGAAAATCTCAAAATTTTGGGCCCACATGACCGTGTAGCTTGCTCGTGTGGGCTCACACACCCGTGTAGCCCACACTCCTAGATTGGCCTTACTTATGTGGCCCACACGGCTTGGCCCAAAACCCACACTCCCAATTTGGCCTAGCCTGTATGTCCCACACGGCCACACTCACACCATCACACGGTCGTGCCTCGCGCACGGCCACACCTACTACATTCACACAGCCGTGTCTCCCACATAGCTAGCCTCACAGCCGGGCACACGCCCGTGTGGCGTCGATAGTGCCCATTTTCAGCTTTCGTTGAGCCTTGATTTTTCGTGCTTAGGGTACACACCTGATACGATTTTGATGCGAAACCACTCTCGAGACCACCAGAACCTAAAAATTGATAATACAAACTCCCCAAAACCAGTTTAAATCCTCAGTTAAACTAAACTAACAAAACCAAAAACAATGAAGTTCAAGTGTTCCACACTTACCCAATTCCTCAAGCAATTCTAACTACGATTCCGCAGGAGGCGAGTTCCTCACGATTAACTGCTGCCAAAAATCCCAGAAACAACATTAACGAAAAGAACAGCAAGTTAGGAAACACTTGAAAATTATCCTCAAACAAAGCTGCATGCGAACACCAAAGAACCAGAATACTGAAATTGAATAAAAAAATTGTGACAGAAAATGGAGAGCGAGGAAATAAGAATTTGTCAATTGACCTGAAATATGCAGAGAAAAGGAAAACTAACGTTAGAATTTTGTTGGGAAGAGAGAACAAAGTGAAAAACAAAAAAAGAAAATTAAAGTTAAAAAATAAATTCATATCATACTAAATCTCAACCCCCATTATCCTACTAACTAACCCACTAACACTTAACTACCTCAGAATTCTAACTTCACACAAACTCTCTCAGACAACCGAAGCAAAAATTTATCACCCACGCTAACGCAGGAATTTGAACACAAGACCTCTAGTAAGCTAATTCCTTACGACTCAAACCAGTAGGCTCATTCTGATATGGATTGACAAAGAATCATATATAAGCCCACCCAACAGGGATAAAGCTTGGATAAAAACAACAAGATTGCCAAAAGTGGGACTTGAACCCCGAACCTCACATGCACACCCAAAACACTTAACCACAAAAATAGATACACATTTGTGTCAGATTTCACAAAAAAAATTAATCGAGGCGTTACAAAAATCTTAAGTGCCTCTATCATCTTAATATATCAAATCAATAATGTGGTCTCGACATGCATAATTGAAGTAAGTTCTAGAATAAAAAATCAATTTGATATACTCACAACAAAAACTAAAATGAGCACGAAATAATAATTTTGCTCAATAGGCTCAAAAGCTCACAAAAAATGGTTTTAATGTCAAACATGCAAATTAAAAATTTCAAGATAATGCTTCAATTCGGGGAAACAACCTAAAATAATATTTTATGAAAAATAACTTATCATGCTTCAGTCTCTCATGTATTAAAATAATAGTTTATTCTATAACTAAATTTAATAGGGTTTCCAAAAGTAATGATGAACAATATGTTTTTCTTAAAACCACCCCAATGTTACTAACCTGACTTAATAAAAGTTGAAATTATTAAATGAGCGTTTGCCTAAAATAACAAAGCTAACTGTGGTTTTATTTAAAAGCAAGGATATTTGAGGTTTTCAACCAATGATAGGGTAAATTCATGGTTTAGGTGTCCCATGTGATCTTCACGATTTGGCCATAACAACTAGGCTGAGTTTGGAAGGTTACATTTAGTTGTATCAAAGCCTAGGTTCAAAACCTCAGACTAGATTTTTATTCTTTTCAAAGATAAGTCTGCATGGATGCATCTATAAAAGGGGAATTTTTGGGGAAAACAAACCACGGTATTTTGAAAATTACTTCTTTCAGGAAACAAATAAGTCCAAAGGCCTGATGTGATGCCCATAGAAACAATATAGAAACTTTAGAAAGACACTAGAAACTATTGCATAAAATTTTAAATGAAAGAACTTAGTTAAAAGTGTGATAAAAGATTGAACAAAAAATACTAAAGTTATTCTTACTTGTAAATTGTAGATTCTATAAAACATCAAAATGAATGTAACACCCTAAACCCTGCCTAGAAGTTAGGCCTGAATCTGGCGTGTCACATTGAAGCATGTTTCGAAAACCATGTTTTCTTAAAAACCCTTCTTGAAATTTTAAACTTCTTGGCATTTAAAACTTGTATAAAACCTTAGTTTGTGTTTGTTTATTTTCAATCGTGGTTTATTAAAAAGTTATTACCTTTAAAACCTTATTGTTAAAGAAAGCTTAATTTACAACAAATTATTTACGAAAACGTGATATTTTAAAAAAAATGGTTGAGTTGCAAAAATGTAGTATTTGAAAATAGTGATTATATTTGGAAAATCGTGTTCTACGTCTAGCAGATATAAATCACAATCACATTAAATCCCAAATTTAAAATCTAGAAATTATAGAGGCCTTCTTACAACCTGAATCAAAATCAAATTGCTTAAGTAGATGAGCAGAACCGAATAAAACATGTGCAGTTGTGTGGCCCTCTCCAAGCCCCTCGTAGCTTTGAATCGTCTAACGTTGAAGATTACCTGAAAGGTTAAAAATAAGGTGAGTTTACAAAAACTCAGTGTACAATCCCCTTATTAAAGAAACAAAATCTGTCTAGGCCTGAGCCCTTAACAGTAGCAGTATAGTATGGCCTTAGCCCAATACAGTAACGGTGGCATATGGGCCTTAGTCCCATCAGCCTTGGTTGGGCCTTAACCCATATCAAATGGCACGTATCACATATATCGGGGCCTAAGCCCATCTCAATATCAGAATCGGTATATACAATGCATAAATACCTATACGAATCCTGCACTCCATCTTCTGTCCAACCCTACACTCCCGTGGGGACTAAATCGACCCACCCATCCCTACACTCTTTTGTAGCACCGGTTGCGGCACTAACCAAAATTGCAGCAGAGCTGCCAGTTAACAGAATGGCTAAAAGCCATAAGCAGAAAGGCAGTAAGCCTTGAACAGAACGACTACAAGCCATACACTTCCTCTGTCAATATTAACCTAACCCCATGCAGTATGTCATTTCATAAATCATATGTGTATGCAAAATGTCATACTCAGTAATAGTCATACATAATATATCATAAAGTAAAGCGGTCATACACATATTTCCACTCCTAGGGGTAAAATAGTCATTTTATCCTATAGGGTTATTTTGGTTATTTTACCATTTGAGGCTATTTCGATAATTTTACCCTTCGAGGGTATTTCAATCATTTTACCCTTCAGGAGTAATTCGATCATTTTACCCTTCACGGGTAATTCAATCATTTTACCCTCCAAAGGTAATTCGGTCATTTAAAAACCTTTCCAAAGGTCTACAGTCACCTCGAGCGACACAGATAACCTAAATGGTCTTAACGGTGTAAATGGGCCCAAGGCCCATATTCGGCCCAATTGGGCCCACACGCTCGTGTGGCCCACTAAGTCCAAAACTGCCATTGGCCATGCGATTATCATGCCCAGCTCATTATTTCCTATCCGTCCAAGAAAATTTTACTCGCGTAGGGCCCACTCAGCCCATTTCGATCCATTTGGCCCAAAAACGGCCTAAGGCCACGAGATCGCTCGTGGTGACCTCTGTCATTGTATCGACTTATCCACATGCGTTCATGCACTCATGTGATAGCCGTAGTCGTACTTTTGGGTTTTTACCTTTTCGACATTTTGGGATTTCGGCATTTGCTGATCTACAATTGGAGTGTTGTCTGTACACACCTACTGAAGAAAAACATAATAGCCCACGAGCGTAGAACCTATATTCAATTAAGGTACTTGGTTAGCCATTCAATTAACGTTCACAACACTTAAACCCAAATCGTCACACTACTCACCTTAAACGAATGAGAATTGCTTAATGCCCTTGGATTGCCAATTAAGAATCGATCTCAAGACCTCACAGAGTATTTTCCTGAACAAAGAAACCTATAAGACTGGGTTGTTTAAAAGAATAAGACTTAAGACCCCAATATTAAAATGCAGCACCACCGACGAACAAGCTAACTTACCCCATTCAAAATTTCAATTGAAATATGAAAGGAGAAACTTGAATGCCTTTGCATTTCCGAGGAACCCCCTTGAATCGCAATAAGTCTAGTACGTGAGAAATGAAATAACAAGTGGTCAATAAGGTTATTCAGTTTGAGAAATAATAGAGAACACAGGTGCATTCGGTTTTAAAAGAAAAGAAGAGAATAGCTTTTGATCACTTACCGTTAGTCAGAACCTTTGCAGTAGATCGACGTAGAGAAGGATTAACCATAGTGATTTTTAGCTAGCCCATAATAGAAGATGAACAAAATTTAAAAGAAGAAAAACAAAAGGAAGGTTCGGCTAGGCCATGGAGGAATCTGATTGCAGAAGAAAAGAGACAAAGTGAATGAAAAAGATGCAGAAAAAGAATTACCCGAATGGTCAGTTTTAGTTTTGGCACTAGAGAAAAAGAAATAAAAATGAAAACCTCCAAATGCTAGAGAGAAAATTCGGCACCTATACACTCACCAATTGCCGAAATGGATACTCCAAAGTCCCCTTTAGCAGATTCAGCAACAACCTTTTACAACTCAGACTCCCATTTTTCTTCCTAAAATCACTCCTCCAATCCTCTCCTTGAAATCCTCCATGATCCATTCCTTAAATCACTCATTTGACCCATTCAAACTCTCCAACACGAAGTTCAAATCCATCACCAACTCTTGCCTCCACATGAGCAAAATAAATAATCCCATTTGCATGCAATGAGACTTGAACCTCTGACCTCCTTACCACACCTGTGACGCCACCTCCTTGCCACACCTGTGTTGCCACCTTTCCACTACACCAAAGACTCTTTTTGTGTCATGATTTCATAAAAATATTTATAAAGCCTTCAAGCTAAGGCCAAGATTCACCTAAGAGCAAAAATAAAAAAAATTTGCTAAAGCCAAGGTTTGAACCCAGAGCTTCTCTAACACTCCCAACTCTTCCTAAATCACTTAACCACTAAAGCAGACGTTCATTTATGTTTTTTTCTTGCACGTATAAATTTTTATGTGATCCTACGCTCAAGACCTATTTCCATCTAGGCCTAAATTCTGGCGTTACAGTAACTGAACTGGCAGTTATGCCGAAGAAAGAATCGACCAAGGAACCTACTATCACAAAGGTACCATTCCCTTCAAGGTTGGGAGAGAAACAAAGACGGGATGAAGATGAATTTCAAAGTTTCTTGAACTTGTTCAAAACATTAAATATTAATTTTCCTCTGATTGAGTTAATTGAAAAAGTCTCTAAGTACGCCCAATTCTTAAAAGAAATCAAGTCTAGTTGTAGAAAGATTAAAATAGGAGTGCAAGCTAACATAAGCTCTTTATGTAGTGCGACTATATCTAGACAGGTCCCTAAAAATTTAAAAGACCCGAAAAGTTTTACAATCCCCATAGACATAGAAAGTATTCACTTTAGTAAAGCCCTATATGATTTACAATATAGCATAAATTTAATGCCCTTATCTATATATGAAAAAATCAGACTAAGAGACTAAAAAACACTTAGATCAAACTACAACTAGCCGACAAATCTTTAGTATAGCCGGAAGGGGTAATGGAAGATGTGTTAGTCAAAGTGCGCAAGTTCATCATCTTGGTTCGTAATATTAGACTTCGAGGAAGACTGTGAGATATTAATCCTGTTAGGAAGATCCTTCTTAGTGACGTTAAAATCCACCATTGATTTAGAAAATAACAAGTTAACAATGAAGATCAATGGTGAGACTGAAATTTTAAATGAGGTCACCAACAAGATGAAGTAAAGAGGGATGGATAAGGGATATCATGTTACAAAATTTTTGCAATTATCCTTTAGCAACTCTGAGCAAGGGGAAGTGCTTTCCTTAATTATTGCATGGCGGTAGTGTAGGTACAAGTAGCGGGACAAACGAAAGAAGGTGGAGTGGCAATACAAGTGATTGACTAACACTAAAAGAAACAAAAACACGCCCTCACATACATTAATAGAGCTGTCAACGAATCTGACAGTAAAACTTGATAATTTAGATCAATATTACTTTATCATAATTCATTGTAGCAGATTGAACTAGTTTTCGTACTTAAAGAGCTTGAATATAAGCAATCTTATAATGTTTTATTTAGTTTTTTCTATTTTAGTTTCCATTTAATAAAAAAGTGTGTTTTGAGCTGATTTTATAACCTTAGGGGCCGAAAGAGGCCTAAGGGAATACTAACATAAGTGAGCACACGGAAGTCCAACGTCGCAACATAGTGAGCAGAAGGCTAGAATCACTATACTACCTTCGGTGTCGCGACACACAGTTAAAGCTGAGTATAAACCAAGCAAACTACCTTCAATGTTGTGATAGAGCTAATGGATGTCGTGACACCGACCCTATATGGGAAGGCATTAAAGAGTTGAGGGCATTCTGGTCTGCACAATGTACTTTAACATAAAAACATCATGCGACCTAGAATTAAGGGCGACGACTAACCCTAATGTTATAAATAGGATCCATTGAACACAATTTAGGGGAGATTTGGTGATAAGAACTATTTTATTAGATTTTTACTTCGTTCTTTGTTTTTCTTAGTTTATTTTATGTTCATGTAATCAGAAGATCCTATTCTGACGTTAGACGATCGCGAGTGGAGATTGCTTCGAAGCTGTGCTTTTACCTTGATAAATCCATGAGCATTTTTTTTCCTTGTTCTATTTTTTAAATCTTTTTCTTTAGCATTTTTAATTGAATGTTTGTGTAAAGATTAGAATCCTTCTATGCTTTATACATATTTTGCATGTTTCCATTGTATTAACTTAACCGATTTATTGAAAGGTAGAGTTTCTTAATAGATCAGTTGTTCGGGCGAGAAAGAACTTAAATCTTAGGCTTGGCAATCTTAGGATGTCATTTAGGTGGGAATTAACCCAAAACAGATATGGCCTATCCATGAACACCTTAGCCTGAACTGTTCTGGGTTGTGAGGTTGAGAGATAAGTAGTTCTCGCCAACTCATTAATTTAGTAGAAGATCAAGAAATTTTGCTAAGGTAACGACTAGTTGATTGATTAGAATCCTACATCAATAATTAATTAGGTAAAGCAATTGGATCTAGGATAAAGGAACTGACCGCCTCCAGATGTACTAATGCCTAAAGTGTTAATACTGCAATAAAATATAGAAATACGAGGCGGTATTCGTAAGTATACAGGTTGAGTTGTAATATAGTTTTTCAACGGAGTAGATGAGTACTCTGAGGATTGTACCTAAGGGAGGCAAGTGGTAAGTCAACTCTAACCTAAACACTAAAAGATCTAATTACTACTTTAAATTAGTTATAGTATGAGAACATAATAAAAGAGTTTTATTAAATATTTTGATAATGATAAATAAAATAAAGTAAAAGAAATAAAATTCAAGAGATAGAAGAATCAAATCTTGATTATGGGTGATTAGCTTGCTTGGTAATCCCAATCAAATGTGTTTCGGGTTCCTCGTCAATCAACTAGTTGCTACCATAGCAGGATTTTCTGATCTTCAACTAACATAACGAGTCAGCAAGGACTACTTATCTTTTGACCTCACTGTCCAGACTGGTTTGGGGTGAAGGTGTTCACGAATAGGCAATACTAATTTTTGGTGAATTCCCACCCTGATGACTTCTCGGGGTTGTGTCACGTGTGAAATGATATGCAAATTGTGAAAGTATCCATGTCAAATCAAGTAATAAAATGATAAGTGAGATCGTCTCCACAGGGATCGTTTAGGTATAAAATGGTTGAGTTATTATAATGATTTGATTAATGTTATGACAAAAATAATAATAAGAATATAGTGGCAATTCGAGAATAATTACGTGAATAATATGTAAAAAAAGTAAACAACTAAAAATACTATGGCAAAGATATTGTGGCAAAGGATAGAGGGTCTACAATGTTGATTTGGAAGGTCGGGATTACTAAGAATTTTCCCTTATTGACAGTAATGCCTTGGCAAAACCATACTTAATCTACTGATAAGAAGAGTTCTAAAATGGTTTGCTTCTTTTGAGAACAAGACCTCAAGTTACTTTACTGTAAGCAATATATGTCTATATGCCTTTAGCACGGTACCCTGCACTATTTTGTTTTCTTTTTGTATGAACGCTGCTCTATGTCTAGAGACTGCTACAAGTATTTGGTCGAACACTTGCTCATATAATTCAATTTCAATCTCGTTAACCTAACATTCTCAGCATTAGATCTATCAAATCAATTCACGAAGAGTAGTTAAGAAATAACAGAAGAAATTCAGAAAGATAGCTTTCGCTTATCCAGCCTACACTTTAGCATTACAATGTCCTGTCATGGCTGAAAGGGATTGCCTTTATCTTCCTCTTCCCATCTTTACTCAGCCACTACCATCTATGTTTTTCCGCCACCTTTGGGGTTTCTCCTTTTCCTTTTATAATCGTTTTCCCTAGGGTAAATCCAACAGTCCATGATTCTCTTCATTCTTTTTTAGGTAAATATATCTGGTACAAGTTCAACTGGACCTATGACTGGTACGATTTGAGTACTTACTGGACATCTTTCTAGCATTGCCACGGCAATTGTGTTGGCAAACTATCCAACCTTTTGCCCTAGAAAACCTTCACTCCTTTACTTCTCTCTCCTCAACCTGCACCCTCCAATGCACCACCACACACAACCCTTCCATAAGCAATTAAAAATAACTAACATTTAAGTACAGTCCAAGCTCCTAATGTAATGTTAAAACAAGAAAACTATTAATTAAATGTCCTAAAATGAAACGAAATGTACCTAAGTATAGACAATTAACTATATCTAAAAGCATGTAATATAAATCATTTCAAGAGTTGTCACACCCCCAAACCTCAGTTATTGCTTGTCCTCAAGCAAAATATACATGAATGCAACAATTTTTTCCTACACACATAACCACCTAGTACTACCAATCCATTCAAAGAACAATATATACTTCAGTTCTCAGCAATCTTCTATCTCTCAGAACTTGTTCGAGTTTCAAAGGTTTACTCAATAAAAGTAGTGTATAAAATTGCTCCCTAAAAGAAAAATGTCCTAAGTATTCATGTGTGCTTTCTGGCAGTAGCAAGTATCTCTCAATTTACTTAGTTCTGTTTTTACCTAAACTCAAGTTACTTTGTAACCCTTGCTCTAAGCCTTCGCTAAATATTTATTTCTATTTGTGTTTATTTCTTTTTTATTTTTAAGTATATTAAGGAATTTAGCACATCACAAAATATTTTGACTTGATAACCACAATGGAGCATACACTAAATTACCTAGTACTCAATCAAGTGACAAATTGAATAAAAATCACTCTTGAAGCTATGGCTTTTAAATTAAAAAATGGATGGAGCAAACAACTACTTCCTTTGCTACTCAGCCTATTACTACAGCGGAGTGCCCCTAATTTTCTTTTCTTTATTACACACTCTTACTTGGACTCACCTTTCTAGTCAACAACATGATGGAGCAAACAAAGTGGTGTTGATTTAGTTGGCAATTCTAAGCATTGGAGTGTCTACTGTTCTTTATTTAAATAATGTTATGGCAATCTGACTAAGTTTGGCTTTAAAAGCCTCTAAGTTCATTAAAAGTTACTTGATGTAGACACAAAAAATAATTGAGGTTAGGGCTTCTCATTTTTAGGAGGTAATCTTCAAGCAACCTAACCTAAGCTACATTCACCTGATCCACTGTCACATGTTCTGAGGGAATTGAAGAATTTAAGCTCGCCATGTGACTGGATTTACAGGCACTGACTTTATACCCCAGCTTCCTCTTCATAGGGTTCATGTCGTCCCCCTCCTTATTAGTTCCCATAAGCTCATTAATAATATGATTGATTTCATGGTCTTGTACAATTGTCAAAGTTGGTGGGGTGGGTGGAACAGGGTCCTTACCTTTCATAGTGACAATAGTGGCACTGTAACACCCCTAGCCCATATCTGTCACCAGATTAAGGCTACTGAGCATTACCAGAAGTTAACAGCATACAACAACATTAACCCTCTCCTCCCTGGCCTTTAAATACGGGCCTTGAACCACTCAACCCTCCTCCGTGAACGGAGGCTTGAACATTACTTTCTACTTAATCAGAGTCGTCTTGGTTGGAATTCATTACTATATGAAAAAATATTTCAAAACATGCTAAGAGTTATCACACTATTACATGTTATATAATGGCATGTATTTCTAGAGTCACATACACTACATTCAGTCCGAGAATCGGCTGAACCGTAGCTCTAATACCACTAAATCTAACACCTCTATCCTGTATCCGTCTCTAAATTACGACTATGGAGCATTACCAGAAGTTAACAACACTAAATGTAACACCTCTAGCCTGTACCCGTCTCTAGATTATGGCTACGGAGCATTACCGGAAGTTAACAACATACAACAACATTTATTCAACATATACAAAAGATAGCATAAAACATAACAATATTATTCAAACTCAAGCATATAGTCCCTTATGCGAGCCTTTGAGGCCCTAAAAACACATTAGAAATGAGTTGGGACTAAATCAAAAACATATAGAATTTTTCAAAAAAATTTGAAAATTATCAAACAGCAAGGGTCACATGGCCGTGTGGCCAAGTCGTGTGACTTAAATGGCTAGGACACACGACTTTGTCTCTGGCTATGTGAGCATTCGAAGTCTCTAGCTTCAAATTAAAATTTTCTTTTCTCTTTGCTAAGCTCATTGGCTTTATGTGCTCTATCAACTAAAACAACGGATTCTTTCAGCTTGAAAATCCCAACTAAAAGCTTTATATCCTCATTTAACCCATCTTCGAACCGTTTACACATAGCAACCTCGGTTGGAATACATTCTCAGGCATACTTGCTCAATTTGATGAATTCTCCTTCATATTTTGATAATTTCAGACGATCCTATTTAAAATCAATGAATTCTTTGCGTTTCTGATCGAGAAACCTCTGACTTATATATTTCTTTCTGAACTCAGTTTGGAAAAATTCCCAAACTACACGTTCCCTCAGTACAATAGAAACCAACATATTACACCATTTGTAGGCTGAATCTTTCAATAGAGATATGACACATTTAACACATTTGGTCGGTGAACAAGATAGCTCATCAAAAACTCTAATTGTGTTCTCTAACCAAAATTTTCCTCGCTTAGGATCACCTTCAACTATAGCCCTAAATTATTCGGCCCCATATTTATAGATTTTATCAGTAGGCAGCTTATTCACATGTAATGGTTCCAAACCCTGAGGAATAATAGGAATCTGTTGGGGAATAGGTGGGGGTGGAGGTCATTGAGCAGTCAGATTCGTTCGAACAAACTCAGTGAACCACTCACTCATCATTTGGAGCAACTTGACCTTAGCCTCTCCTCCCCGACCTTCAGATACAGGCTTTGAACCACTCGACTCTCCTCCATGAATGGAGGCTTGCGTGTCACTTTCTACTTCATCAGAGTCGCCTCGGCTGGAATTCATTACTATATCAAAATATACTTCAAAACGTGCTAGGCATTATCACACTATTACAGGTTATATAATAGCATGTATTTCTACAGTCACATTTGCTATGTCCAGTTTGAGAATCGACTAAACTGTAGCTCTGATACCACTAAATGTAACACCCCTAGCCTGAATCTGTGCTAGATTACGGCTACGGAGCATTACCGGAAGTTAACATCATACAACAACATTTATTCAACATATACAAAAGATAGCATAAAACATAACAATATTATTCAAACTCAAGCATATAGTCCCTTATATGAGCCCTCGAGGCCCTAAAAACACATTAGAAACGAGTCGGGGACTAAATCAAAAACATATAAAATTTTATAGAGAAACTTGAAAATTTTCAAACTGCAGGGGTCACACAACCGTATGCCCAGGTCGTGTGACTCACATGGCTGAGACACGCGCCCGTATCTTTGGTCATGTGGGCATTCGATGTAGGGACACAAGGCCATGTCCTAGCCTGTGTTCGTGCCCGTGTAACTCTCTGACTTGGGTGACACGACCAAGCTACACACCTGTGTGCCAGGTCGTCTACCCTTCGAGATGGCCTCACTCGCCCGTGTGCTAGGTCGTGTAGTAGCCTAAGTTGCAACCCTTTGTAAGCTATAGGGCATACACAGTCGTGTCGCCTGGTTGTGTGTCACACACGGTTGAGACACACGCCCATGTATTTGGCCATGTGGACGAAAAATAGGCCATTTCAAAGCTATTTTTCTCACCCAAACAAGCACACACCTACAAGCAATTTTCCACATGTAAACAAGCATTCAAAATGCACCAAATTATGCACCAACAAGCTAAAATAATAAAGTAAGTATTCATACAACCAATATGCCTAAAAGGAACCTCAATCACAACAATTAAACATGAATAACCATAAGCGGAATTTGGCCATAAGTTCAACTAATTTATAACTAAGTTTATGCCAAATCATACCATTTTGCTTACCTATCAAATTCACACCAAAAAGTACCAAATATGTCGTTCAACATCTAACACAAATAGCCATACATGTCATCTATAACAATTATGCCAATTCACCATATTCAAACATATCAAAATTCCATTTATAACATGCATTTTTAACTACCATTCCATCTTCTATCATTCAAGCATCATAAGCCATGATATCAACCCTTATAAGGCCAAATATATAAATGTCAAAATTAGCACCACTTCACCATCCAAAATGCCATAAACAAAAGCCAAAAAGAAATGGCTAAATCATTAAACAAAAACACCTATAAATGCCATTATAACCATGACTAAAAATCATCAAAATCTATCGATGTAGCCTACGAATAGTGTGATGGATCTCCAACAAGCTTCCAACCTAAATGAGCTTCTGATTATCTATAAATATCATGAAAATAACACAAACTAAGCATTTAATGCTTAGTAAGTTCACAAATCATAAACAATGCTTACCGTTTCAATATATAAGCTTAAAAGTAACTAATGGACTAATCCAACATAGCTTGGCACAAGCCTAAGCACTAATAACAACTTACATTAGTGATTAACACATAACTTAGCCAAATTCATTACACAACAATAAACTTTCATGTACATATATATAAGCATTCGTACTATTATGAACATAGCTAGTAAACTTTAATCACCAACATCTCATACCTTTTTCATGCTTTCATGGCATTACTAATCAAAGCATCTATCGTTCCTTCCCTTTTGTATACCCGTTGAACCACTAGAATAATTTTAGATATGCGAGAATCCCACACACTGTGTGTTAACATATGGTCAAAATCATTTCTTTTTCTTTTCTCATATGAATGCTCTCTCGAGCCATAAGTGGGTCTGCTCACACAAGCTGCCAGTCGGAGCATAGCTACGCGATGCTGCTCACACAAGTTTTTAAGTAACTACAACACATGCCAAAAACTCACCACCGGTATGACGTTTAGGACCAGCACCCGAAACACGATAACCCCTAATGACATGTCATTTGTATCCTATATATTCCTAAGGTTGAAACGGGATTCGAAAGTTGTTGAAACTTCGTTGGATATTTCCATAGAGATGTAATATCATAATACAACAAAATAGCAATTAAATCAAGCATATTAAAATGCTATTAAATGTAAGAACTTATCTCAATCACAAATGAAGAAATACGACCGACTAATCCAACACTTTTTCCTTTCCCCAATCTAAATCTGTACGATGCTTTTCTTGATCTAAATAATCAAATTTAACTCATTCAAACACCATTCTATTCAATTCAATCCGTAAATCATATTTTGGAAAATTTATGATTTCCCCCTAAAACTTTAAATTCATTACAACTTAGTCCTTAATCTTATAAAATGAAAATTCATGCAATTTGGTGCCAACCCACTATAGCCGAATTTTACTTAAGTCTTTAGCAAGCCCTACATTTCATTTTTTTCAAAATTTCACCATGAATATTTTTCTATTTTTCAATTTAATCCCTAATTGACAAATTCATCAAGAATCTCTTAACAAAAGTTGTTTAACTAACAACAAACATTCATTTTCTTCCATCAAACATCACAAAAAATACATATACATTCATGGTAAAACCCTAAAATTTTAATAGTTTTGCAAATTAGTCCTCGAGCTAGCTAGATTAAGCTACAACGACTCCAAAAACATAAAAATAATTAAAAACAGAACAAAAATGCACTTACATGCATGATGGACTACGGCTGAACCTTGAAAGGTCTTTAATGGCTTCCTTAGGTGAAAATTTCGATTGATGAAGAAGAAAGATGATATCTTTCTTTTACTTAGTTTATTTTAAGTTGTTTTATTAATTTACCAAGTTAACCTTATACATTAACCTTATAAATTATATTAATGATGTCCAACTTTGTCCACCAATTATATTAATGGTCTAATTACCATTTAAGGCCACTCATATTCAAAATTGATAGCAATTTGACACCTTTTACTATAGATCTCTAATTTTGCACCTTATGCAATTTAGTTACTTTTATCAAATTAAGCATGTAAACGATAAAATTTCTTAACGAACTTTTTATACGACACTACTAACACGCTATAGACATTAAAATATTAATAAAATAAATATTTTGACATTGACTTTATGGTCCCAAAACCACTGTTCTGATTTCATTGAAAACGGGTTGTTACAGGTCGTTTCATCTTTTGCTTCTTCTTCATTCTCACAATTTAAATGACCTCGTCTTTTCAGGATCCTTAGCAACAGTGTCCCTTTCATCAGCAATGGTTCCCAAATTTGTGGATTCTACTCTATCAGTAGGAGTTTTAGTTGACTCCTCTGCAGCTTCAGGAATTGGAAGCAAAGAGGTAGAGATGGTAATGAATTTTGTCATTGGCTTTGTAAAGTTCTTCTGCAGGGATCTTTTAAGAGTAAAATTTATGCTCATCACATAAGTTCAATATTGAGCCTGTTGCTCCTGGGCCTTAACCATCTCTTCAGCTAGTTGAATCTACTAAATCTCAAAAAGGGAAATCCTTTGCTCCAATTGCTTTAAGGACTACAACACTTGTTGTTCAAAAGAGATGCGTGATGTTGAGGGTGCTGCTGTAAGAAAATGTGCAGTAGCAAAAGTGGTAGCCTGACTATGCTGAGTTGATTTTGCAGAATCACAACTGATAATTCCATACTTTTTTTCTGTCTCTGAAAATCTCAAAAAAATTACTCATTAACTAAGATAAAAAATAGAAATAAAACAACATTAAATGATTAATGATAATAGATAATAAAAAAATAAAAGTAAAGCAATTAATGAAAGGAAAAATAAAAACAAAACTGCTAACTGAAACATCTCAGAGGTCAATGGATTGCTTGTCACAATCCACATGAGCACCCTAGTAGTGCTTCAATCGTTGTCTATTAACTTTGAATGTGAGCCCCATATTTAGGTCTTTGATACTAACAGCTCCATGTGGGTATACTTGAGCAACTTCAAAGGGACCTGACCAGTGAGATTTTAATTTACCGAGGAACAAATTGAGCCTATAGTTGAACAACAACACCTGTTGCCCTGGTTCGAATTGCCTTGGCATTATTTTGTTATCATGCAAATGCTTGGTCTTCTCCCTATATAGTTTAGCATTTCCATATGCCTGTGCCCTAAATTCATCCATTTCATTCAACTTTAACAACCTTTTATGGCCAGTTGGGACCCAATCCATGTTCAGGTTTTTAATTGCCCAAAATGCTTTGTGCTCGCGCTCAACAGGTACATGACATGGTTTTCTGTAAACAAGCTTTAAATACACTATGATAGGCCCACAAAGCTTCATCCAGTTTGGAGGACCAATCGTTACGAGTTGCGTTCACCACTTTCTCTAAAATATTCTTAATTTCTCTATTAGAAATCTTAACTTGTCCATTTGTTTGGGGGATGATATGATGTGGTAATCTTATGTTTCACCCCATACCAATTCAAGGCATTAACCATTAGTTGACAATCAAAATGAGATCATCACTAATTGCTCTAGGCGTACCAAATATTGTAAAAATGTTCTTGTGCAAGAACTTAATTACTAACTTTTGCAATAGTAGGAAACAAAACAACTTCGACCCACTTAAATACACAGTCCACTGCCAACAGTATGTACAGGTTGCCCACTGATGGTGGAAATGGACCTATAAAATCTATTCCCTAAATATCAAAAAACTCAATCTCTAGAATATTTTGTAGCAACATTTTGTGTCTCCTAGATAGATTTCCCGTCCTTTCACAACGATAACATGACTGTTAAAATTCCTGAGCATCCTTGAATAGACTCAACCAATACAATCCTGACTAAAGTACTTTGACAGTAGTTCTCATTCCTCCAAAGTGTCCTCCGTAAGGAGCTGAATAACAATGTTGCAGAATGTTATATATTTCATCATCAAGGACACACTTCCTAATTATCTTATCAGCACAATGCTTAAATAGGAAGGGTTCATCCCAATAATAATGTTTGGCATCATGAAGGAATTTCAGTCTTCTTTGGCTGTTGAAATCAAGTGACACCACACCACTTACTAAAAAGTTCACTATATGGACAAAACATGGTAATGCCATGACAACTAACAACTGCTCATTTGGAAAATCTTCATTAATAATTTTGTCATTGCCATCTTCGTTTCTAGATTCTAACCTCGACAGGTGATTAGCCACTTGATTTTTAGTCCCCTTTCGATCTCTAATCTCCAAGCTGAACTACTGCAATAAGAGTATCCACCTAATCAATCTTGGCTTGGCATCTTTCTTTCTCACCAAATACTTAATAGCAGAGTGATCTGTGTAGACTGTGACCTTGGTACCAACTAGATAAAAGCAGAATTTATCGAATATGAACACCACATCCAATAACTCCTTTTCTATGATGGTATAGTTAAGTTGAACATCCGTTAGGGTTATGCTCACATAATACATTTCTCGTAGTACTTTGTCTTTCATTTACCCCAACACTACTCTAACAACATAATCGCTGGAGTCACACATGAGTTCAATAAGCAGTGTCCATTATGGAGCTATTACAATTGGTGTTGCTACTAGCCATTTCTTCACTTTCTCAATAGCAACCAAGCAATGTTCATCAAAATTGAAAGGTCTATTTTGCTTCAGCAAAGTGCACAAAGGTTTAGATATCTTTGAGAAATCCTTAATGAATCTTCTAAAAAATCCCTCATGACCTAAGAAACTTCTAATACGCTTGATACTGGTGGGAGGTGGCAATTTTTTGTATTACTTCAGTGTTTGCTCTATCCATTTATATTCCTCGCTGCGATATCCTATGCCCGAGAACATTTCCTTTGCGATCCATCAAATGACATTTTCCCAGTTTAAAACAAGATTTGTTTCTTCACAACGGCACAAAACCAATTCTAGATTCTTTACGCAATCCTCAAAATCATTGCTAAACATAGAGAAATCATCGATGAGGACATCAAGGAAGTTTTCCGCCATGTCCAAGAATATGGCCATCATATAACATTGAAAGGTTGTTGGGGCATTACATAACCTAAATGACATCCGTCTAAATGAAAAAGTTCCATAAGAACACGTGAATGTGGTTTTCTCCTAGTCATTAAGAGCTATGGCAATCTTATTATACCTTGAATAACTATTCAAAAATAGTAAAAAGCTTTCCCAGCTAATCTATCTAACATCTGATCAATATATGGTAAAGGAATATGGTCCTTCCTGGTTTCCTTGTTAAGCTTGTGATAGTCCATACATATTCTCCATCCCGTGACAGTGTGAGTCAGAATAAGCTTGTTGTTATAATTACTCACTACTGTGACACCTCTTTTCTCGGGTACACATTGTATAAGACTCACCCATGAGTTGTCTGAAATCGAGTAAATAGTGCTAGCATCAAGCCACTTGATAATCTCTTTCTTGGCAACTTCTTTCATGATCAGATTCAGTCTTTTTTGTTGTTCAATAGAATTTTGATGACAATCATCCAACCAAATTTTATGCATGCAGAGAACAATTCTAATTCCCTTTATATTAGCAAGGGCCCATCCTTTGGTCTTATTAGATCATCGAAGGACTTCAAACAAGTTAACCTCTTGCTCGGGTGTCAACTTCACCGAAATTACTATCCACAAAGTGTTGTTGTCTCTCAAATATGCACATTTTAAATGTTGCGACAAAAGTTTCAACTCCATTGTGGGAGTTTCCTCTATAGAAGGTTTAGGAGGATTAAAATAGCGATCTGATAAATCCAAGGATTCAAATTTTTTCCCTGGTCTATCTACAAACTACCTGGCTTTCATAAGTTCACCAATGTCCTCAACAATTACTGCGCCACTTTGCTCAAGTGAGTCTTCATCACTATCAGAATTGCTATTGCAAAATTTTGCAAATTCTGCCTCTATTGTTGTTTCTATTAACCAATAACATAGCATTCTTCATTCACATTAACCCATTTCAAGGCACCAAATACATTGAAAATAATCTACTTATCATTTACCCTCTTCGTCAGTTCACCTTTCTACATTTCAATTAAAATTAAAGTCCTATCAGTAACACGAAATGTCTTCCAAGAATAATTTTCACATCTTGTCAGCTTCACATTCTAAAATAAGAAAATTCGTAAAAAAAATAAATTTATCTACTCTTACCAGCACATTTTCAATTTTACCTTTTGGATGCATATAGGATTGATCAACCAATTGTAACGTAACGGTAGTAGGTCTTGCTTTCCCAATTCCCAGCTTTCTGAAAATAGACATAGGCATTAGATTTACACTTGCTCTTAAATCACATAATGCCTTACTAACATAATAATTTCCAATTCAACATGGGATAGTGAAACCCTCTAGGTCCTTCAACTTTAGAGGTAATTTATTCATCAACATTATTGTGCACCCTTCAATGAGACCAACAGTCTCAGATTCTCCCAATCTGCGCTTCTTTGACAGTATATCCTTCATAAACTTTACATAATTGGGCATTTGATCCAAAACTTCTTCTACCAGTATGTTGATATGGAGTTGCTTCAAAACATCCAAAAATCTTTTGAACTGAACATCCTATTTAGAATTATGGAATCACTGAGGAAAAGGTAGAGGTGGTCGTCCCTTAAGTTGCTAATATTGTTTTGCAGTGGTTTTTTTATCGGCAACATGATCTGATTCTACTGCAACATTCTTCTGTTTGCCATTTTTAGGTGCAGTATACTTTTTAGTTGATTCTAAATTCTTTCTATGGTTGAGTCAGAGTTGTCCTCTTCTACAGTGGTGTATTGAACAACATCATCCAATTGTGTTCCACTTCTAAGAGTGATGGTTTTTGCACTATTCCTTTTCTTGTGTTATCGAATTCTCGACATCGCTTGGCAATGCTCCTTGTGGCCTTAAATTTAAAGCATTCACTATCTTTCCCATTTGATTCTCAAGAGCTCTAAGGGGCACAGCTTGGATTTGAATTACAACACCATTCTTGGCCATATATTCCTTCAATAAGGCTTCAATGGAGGTAGAAGATGATGCTTGAACTTGTTCAATATTTTGCCTTGGCATAGGATGATTGTCACCAGGCAGTGCACTATTAGTGTTCTGTCTCATAACATTGTTTAAATTCCCTACACCTTGATTATTCCAACAAAATTTCTAATGCTCCTTCTACCCTAGATTGTAGGGGTTGGAATAAGGGTTATTATTTCGGTTAAAACTACCCATGTAGTTTACAGATGTTGTGTTTTATGGCCATTTATCAAACACATGGTCTTCACTGTAATAAACACACAATAATTTGGCTGATTTAATCTCCTGGACTGTAGTGGGCCTCTTCATTGTTTTGATCATATTAACTAAAGAAGATACTTGGGCTAACGAAGCGATTACGTCAAGCTCCACAGTACCAGCAGCTTTCTTACCCGTCCCAACTCTCATTGTAGGATATTGATAATCATTATTGGCAATTTTTTTTCCAAAATCTCATGTGCTTCATTATAACATTTATCCAACCAGGTACCATTAGCAGAAGCATCAACTACCATCCTCGTATACACATTCAACCCATTATAAAATATCTCCATCTATGTCTAGTGCTACAATCCAAGCATCGGGCATTTCCAAAGTAATTTTTTAAATCGTTCCCTCGCTTCATACAGTGTTTCATTCTCTAATTGTCGAAAAGATGAGGTGTCATTTCTAAGCTTGGCATTCATGTTTGGTAGATTATACCGTAACAAAAACCTCTGACAAAGGTCATTTCATAACGTCACTATTCCCGATGGCAAAGCATTCAGCCATGCTCTTGCTCAATCTCTCAAAGAATATGGAAACAATTTAAGCTGCAATACGTCTTTAGAAATAACATATAGTCTAAATGAGTCATAAACTTCTAGAAAATATCTTAAATGCAGTCTTGGATCTTCAATGGGTAATCCACCAAAATATCCTATTGCTTGTAACATTTGAAACATTACTGGTTTCAACTTGAATTGTTGAGCTAGTATGTGTGATCTAAATATTCCTGGATTCAAATAATCCAAAATTGAAACAACATGTTCCCGAATTGGTCTGCTTTGATCATCTATCACACCATGTCTCCCTCCCTTACCAAATATTCTCATCCTTGCCATACAAGAGGTTCATTGAACGTAGAATTAGTTGACCAACCTATTCCCACTCTCCCAACCTCTTATTGTCGTCCTCTCCTCCTTCTCCCCCATATTTTGTCTCTTTTTTCTCTCTATTTTCACTTATTTTCTCTCTTGTCTAGCCACCACATTTTCTCTTTTCATTTCTTTTGCTTCCTTTCTCCACCGTGACCGACTTGAGCACCTCCTAGCATTGCACCTTTCTGTGACCATCGCACCACTCTTCCCATTTTCCACCTTCAACCGCCGTCGTCACCATTGTCGCTAGTGGTTGAATTTCTTCTATTTTTTCATTTTTTCATTATCAACCATTTATTTTGATTAATCTTATATCCTCTTACTTTAGTGATTCTTTTAGGTCACTCAGCTCTCCGATCTAGTTTCTATTTCTATCCATCACCCATCTCGATTTGATAAAGTTTGTAAGTGCGAATTACTTGATCATCGATTTTCCCTCTTGAGTGTTTTCCTATCTTGGCCGAATGGTAGAGGGACCATAAGAATTATGGTTACTCATTTATTTATTTTTATTTGCGAGCAACTTCATCCCTTACGCTCTTGATGGTCCAAATGAAAATCATAAGGGAGATACTTAGTTTCGCATAAGAAATCATCAATTTGAGTGTCTAAAACCATGGGGTAAGTACTAGTGAGGCTATTAGTAATTGATTTATTAGTGACAAATTATCTTCAACGGATACTAACAATAAACATTACTAGTGTGTTAGATACATCTTTCGATTTAGATAAAAGTGAAATCGATACTAAGGATTGTGGCATTTTTTATCTACATAAAAGGTGTGAAATAAATTTTACTTGTTGTATTTGATGTAGTTATTTTTTTATATAAATGCCAAGAATTTGATTGAACCTGGCAAAGATAGAAGAACGAGACAGTTTTGGCTCAAGGGAGAATTGTTATACAGTCAGGGGTAATGTCTATATGTGCCTCAACTGGAAATTTGCGAAAGGAAGTCATGAAGGAATGTCATGATTCAAGATGGGTTGGCCATCCAGGTATGCACCGCACTTTGACTCTCTTGGAGGATCGGTTTTATTGGCATTGAAAACTTGTTTGGTGTACCAACAAGATAAGGTCAAGTTGAAGGCTCTTACTGGTTTGCTACAACCTTTACCTATTCCGGAGTAGCCATGGGAGAGTTTATCCATGGAATTTATTGTGGGTTTGCCTAAAATTGTTGGATTTGCAAGTATTTTTGTTGTGGTGGACAAGTTTTCGAAGTATTCAACTTTTATCCCTGAAACCAATGAGTGTCCTGCTGAGAAGGTAACTCGTTTGTTTCTTAGACATGTGGTGAAATATGGGGGAGTACCGCAGTCTATCATCAGTGATCGAGATCGACAATTCACAGGCCGGTTCTAGATGGAGCTATTCAAGTTCATAGGCTCAAACATGAACTTTTCAACCAATTTGCATGCACAAACTGATGGGCAAACAGAACGAGTGAATGCATTGTTAGAGACGTATCTTCGATACTATGTGAGTGCCACACAAAGGGATTGGCCAAATTTGTTGGATGTAGCTCATTTTCATACAATTTACAACGAAGTGAGGCGAAAAACCAGAGTCCGTTCAAGATAGTGGTGGGGTAACAGCTACTTACACCCAATGCTATTGCAACTCGTTATGCGGGACCGAATCCAGATGCTTATCGGTTTACGAGAGATTGGCAAGAGTAAAATGATTTAGCTAGAGCTTGTCCACATAAAGCAAGTAAGCGCAACAAGAAGTGGGTGAATCAGAATTGAAGAGATGTGCAATATTAGGTTGGTGACTCAGTCCTTGCTAAACTACACCTGATTTTGTGACATAATGGTTTGCATAAGGGGCTTGTGCGACGATATCAGGGGCCATTTCGAGTTGTGAAGAAGGTAGGCAAGGTTGCCTACAAGCTTGAGGTGCCTGAAAAACTCAAAGTCCATCCAGTATTCCATGTAAGTATGCTTAAGCTATTCCATGAAGATGGAGAAGACCCAAAATGAAGTAAGTCCAAACGAGTACCAATAGGGGTAAAAGTCAATTATGATCGAGAGGTTAAAAATATCGAGGTGGATCATGTGATCAAACGGAAGTACTATCGATCGCGGAATGAATACCTAGTCTGATGGAAGAGGTTTCTCAATATTGAGACAAGTTGGGAACCTGCCGAAGTCTTGTGGCTATTCCAAGACAAGATAGATCTGTACCATGTGAAGGACGCGACGAGGGCATTGCTAGAATCGGTGGGGGAGAATGTCATGGTTTGTGTATGGGAGCCCGCAACCGTGACACATTTGTGCAATCCATCAAGTGGGAAGGAGGTCTTTTGGCCCGATCAGACTGACCCGTTGCTTGTAGATATTGAAGGTCCATTTAAAAGCTTGACACATATGGAAACATAATCTTTGAGGATATGCGATCTTTGATATGATATGTAATCTTTGAAGATATGATTTTTTTAATCTTAGATTTTTTATTTGTAGATACCTTTTAATCTTAGCCATTGATGTACTTGATATGTACCGTTGGATTTAGGGAGGCTTTACTATAAATAGAGGCCTCTCCCCTCATTGTAAATCACTTGAGTTTTAAGCAATAAGAATTCTTGAGAGTATTCACTCAAATTTCTCTCTCTCTTGTGTCCTTAATTTTCTGTGGCCTGTTCTTATTTCGTTCTTTGTTCATCTTCGTTTAGCTTTGAGTTGCTTTCGTTTGTGTTGGTTTTGAGGAGGATTTCTATTAAATCCTTATATTGTGGGAGTTAGGCTGACTTAGTCCTTTTTGGGAGCAAGAAACTGCCTAAGGCTGCACGGATTGTGAGGCGAAAATTCTAAGTCCGTGACACAAGCGTATACTGTTGATGCAAGTATAGTAGACAAATATGAGTCTACTGGATATCGATCCCACAGGGATGGTAGTCTTTTGTCTATTAATGTTGGTGCAATAACTAGTTATAAACAAGATAAATTGTGAAGATAATTGTCAATACAATAACTAGAAAATAATAAAATAAAATATGATAATGATAAATTGGGATCCCCAACATGTAATCTTCAGCAAAATACTAAGTGCTCACAAGGTATAAAATGATAGGTGATTGTCGAGGCAATAAAATTCAAAGTATATCTTACCTAGCGTCACTCTTCTATTTAATCAGAGACTTAAACATGCACATTAACCCCACTTTTCGATGATGGCAACATGGCACTATTAAGAACAAGTGGACTAAATTCCTCGAATCCTTACTCAACTTCCGTTGTAATGCTTGTTGGCTCAAACTGTCACTGTATTTTCCAGTGTCAATGACTGCAATAACACTTTCATGTTGAAAACATTTAGATTAATCAATAAAAGCAAGATTGAATTAGTAACATTTAACCAAGAATTCATGTGTACCTCCTTACAAATAGAAAACAGAGAATAATCACTAGTATTTAGAAAGAAACAAGAAAGAATCAAGTGAAGAATAATATTCCTAGATAACTTGACTGAATCTCTCTATTCCCTCTTGTCTCGCACTTAGGTCTCCTCGTCAAAAGCTATTATGCATCTGGTTTTCACGTTGGCTCACTCGTGAGAGGCCTAAGCTACCATTGCTACAAGCTTCAAAGTAGGATGATGATCCAGAAAAAATCCCCCTTTTTCTTCTCACATCCACCTTTTATGTTCTCTTCCCACAGTATAGGTGTCTTTTTCTCAAAATTATTCTGTCCTTGTACGTATAGGTTGATTATACTAGACTAAACAGCTCATGCAATTTTAGTTCTTATCTAGACAGCTGTCGGGTGTGGTGACAATTCTGGACGCAATCTGGAATTAACTCATGTACCGACATTAATGCAAAAAGATAGTAAAATTAAGGATAAAATAGGCTAGGATTAATTGAGTTATAAAATGCAATTTACTAAACTGAAAATGTTAAAATGTATGCTATGTATAACTAAATGGGAACAATTTAACCAATAAGTAGGCGGAAAAACCTATGTTCTTTCTAGTTGTAACACCTCTACCCCTTTTCCGTCGTCGGATTAGGGCTACAGAGCATTATCGAAGCATAACATCATACCACAAACAATTTATTAGCATAAATAAATCACAAGGTAAAAAATTAAAACATCAATAAAAAATATACATACGGTCCCTTATACGAGCCCTCAAGGCCCAAAACAGACATTGGAAATGATTTGGGACTAAATCGAAAACATATGAATTTTTTTGGAAAAAGTTAAAAATTTTCAAACTACAGGGGTCACACGGCCAAGAGGCATGCCAGTGTCTTAGGCCGTGTGGGCATTCAAAATAGGGACACACGGCCATGTCCCAGCCTGTGCCTGCACCTGTGTAACTAACTGACTTGGGCCAGACGGGCAAGCCACACACCCGTGTGCCAGGCTGTGTACCCTTCGAAATAACCCCACACACCCATGTGCCAGGTCGTATGCTAGGCCATGTAACTACCTGAGTTGCAACCCTTTGAAAACTACAAGGGACACACGACTGTGTCGCCTGGCCGTGTGTCACATATGGCTGAGACACACGCCCCTGTCTCTACCCATGTGGATGAAAAATAGGCCACTTTCAAGCCATTTTTCTCACCCAATCTCTCATCTCATACACAAGCCAATTGCACCTAAAATCAAACATCCAAAACACACTTAACAAATGCAAAAATCAAGCTTAAACAACCTAGAACCTAACCATTCAACTAATATGCCGAAATGGTACCTCAATTTCAACAAATGAATTTTACTTAAACACTTAATCACTTCTTTCCACATCTAAACTACTAATTGGATCATCCCAATGCTATATTTTCCACAAGGTTCATAAACAAAATATGCATGCATAATCAATACAAAATAGCCATATTCACAACTAACCTATACCATACCATACCAAATTGACCAAAAGATGATCACTTTCAAACTACCAAATCAAGTCATTAGCAACATTATGAACTATCCCCTTTTTCACCATTCACTAAATCATATTATAACATTTCGATATCATAATTTTAGCCAACCAAATATCAAGTTACCAACCACACAAGATACCACATAAATATACATCATACCAAATAGATCATCAACCATAATGCCATATATATACAATCCACACTTAATGGCTAGAATTCATCAAACAAAACACCTATACATGCCATTATAACCAAGACTCAAAATCTTCAAAATATACTGATATAACTGATGGATAGTGTGATTAAATCACCGACAACTTCCAAACCAAACGAGCTTCCGATTATCTAGAAACACAAAGAAATTAACACAAAGTAAGCATGCAATGCTTAGTAAGTTCGTAATTCATAAACAAAACTTACCATTTCATCTTATAAGCATAAAAATCAACTTGAAACTATCCAACATGGGTTGGCATTACAACCTTTCAAGTTAGCAAATGACATAGCATAGCAAATCATCTCATAGCATTGTAGCTTTTATATATATTACTTTAAAGCATTCATACTTTCAACAAATGGCTGAGCATATTTCAATCATTAACAACTCATACATTTTCATACTTTCATAATATCACTTACTAGAGCATTTATCGAACCTTCCCTTTTTCATACCTGTTGGACCACTATAATAATATGGGATATGCGGGAACCTTGCACACTAAGTGCCCACATGTGGTCGAAACCACTACTAACTCATATCTCATATCAATGATCTCTCTCGAGCCATAAATGGGTCTGCTTAGACAAGTTGTCAGTCAAGACGTAGCGACACGGTGCTGCTCACAAAAGCTATCAAGTAACTGCAATAGATGCCAGAAACTCAGGCACCAGTAGGACGTATGAGACTAGCTCCCAAAACACGATAACCCCTAATGACATGTCATTTGTATCATATATATTCCTAAGGTTCAAACAGGATCTGAAAGTCATAAAAAATTCATTGGATATTTCTGTAGAGTCGTAATTTCAGTATATGTAACATAAAGGCATTTAGATCAAACATAATTCAATGCTAATTAATATACAATGTTACCTCAAACACGAACGGAGAATTACAATCAATTAATCCAATACTTTTTCTTTTCCCATATCTAAATCCGTACGCTACTTTTCTTGATCTATATAGTCAAATTCAACTCATTCATTTTCATTCTATTCAATTTAATCCAAAAATCATGTTTTGGGAAAATTACACTTTTGCCTTTAAAATTTTGAATTGAATACAATTTAGTCCCTAGCTCCTAAAAAGGTAAATTCATGCAATTTAATATAATCCCACTATAACCGAATATCACTAATGCCCTTAGAAAACTCTACATTTCCTTTATTTTATAATTTAACCCTAAATTTTTCTATTATTCAATTTAACCCCAAATGACAAATTCATCAAAATTTCCTTTACTAAAGTTTTTCAACTATCATTAAGCATTAATTTTCATCCATCAAACATAAAAAAACTAACATACATTCATGGTAAAACCCTATACTTTTAACAGTTTTGTAAATTAGTCCCCGGGCTAGCTAGATTAAGCTATGACTCTAAAAACATAAAAATCATTAAAAATGGGATGAAAAATAATTACATGCACAAGAAAAATGGTTGGATGAGTGTTGAATGTTCAACAATGGTGGTTTCTTCCTCAAAGTTTCGGCTAGGAGAAGATGGACAAGGTAATTTGGTTTTTATTTTATTTATTTTGTTATTTAATTATTTATTTACTTATACAACCTTACTAAATCCCATTAATGATGTTCAAACTTGTCCACTACTATTTTTAATGGTCTATTTACCACTTAAAGCCTCTCGTGTTTCAATTTCATGACAAATTGACACTTTTCCTAATAGAACAAAGTTTTGCTCTTTATACGATTTAGTCCTTTTTATCAAATTAAGCATGCAAACGATAAAATTTCTTCATGAAAATTTTGAACGATACTAATATCATGCTACAAACATTATAATATTAATAAAATAAAATTTTCAACATCAGATTTGCGGTCCCAAAACCACTATTCTGATTTCACCAAAAACGAGTTGTTACAGTACTGCTATCAATCCTCATTTCACGTCTCAATTTTGGAAGAAGTTGCATGAAACCTTGGTATGAGGTTGAACTTCAGTACAACATTTCATCCGCAATCTGATTGGCAGTCTAAGAGGGTTATTTAGATTCTCGAGGATATATTGAGGGGTTGCATGATTGATTTTCGAGGCAGTAAGGAGGAACATCTATCGTATAATGAATTCACATATAATAAAAGCTTTTAGTAGAGCTTTCAGATGGCTTCTTATGAAGCTCTTTATGGACGCAAGTGTAGGACACCTCTATGTTGGACTGAGCTGGGGAAAAAGAAAATGTTAGGACTGGATTTAGTGTAAGAGACTAGGAATACTGTGAAGATTATCTAGGATCGTTTGAGAGCAACATTAGATTGACAGAAGTCATACTTTGATTTGAGGAGGAAGGATATAGAATTCAATGTTTGTGATAGAGTATTCCTTAAGGTTTCACCTTGGAAGAAAGTGTTCAGGTTTGGCGATAAGGAAAAGTTGAGTCCATGGTTCATTGGACCCTATCGCATTGTTAAGACAAGTAGACCAGTGGCATATCAGTTAGAGTTAGGTCTGGAGTTGGATTATATCCATGACGTTTTTCACGTGTCTATGTTGAGGTGATACCGATCTGACCATTCTCATATAGTTTCAATTGAGGAAATCGAGGTTTGTCCAGATTTGTCATATAATGAGGAATCGATAAAGATCCTTTATCATGAGGTCAAAATTTTACGAAAGAAGTAGATTCCAGTCGTGAAATTTTTGTGGAGGAATCACAACTCTAATGAGGCCACTTAGGAGCTAGAAGATTCGATGCAACAACAATATCCTCACCTTTTTCCATCAGGTAAATTTTGAAGAAATTTGTTTTTAAGGAGGGTAGAGTTGTCACATCCCATTTTTTTATTTATTATTAGTGGCGCAAATTTGAGAACAAGGAAGTTTTTTTCTAGTGGTTTAAATGCTCATTAACTATCCTACTGGTCCTAAGTTCAAGCCCCCATGTTCACATTCTTTTTATTAAATTTTTAAACATTTTTTCCCATGTGCTATATGAGTTGCTGTCCACCCCATAGTCATCATATTTAGGAAAATTCCTTTCCTCCATTAAGAGTCAAACTTACCTTAAGTTGAAGGTGCATGATCCCCCTTTTCACTCCATGTCTCCCTCCCCTGTAAAACCTTCCCATCCTTGCTATAGAAGAGGTTTGTTAAACCTAGACCTAGTTGACCAACCTATTCCCACTCTCCCAACGTCTCATTTTCGTCCCCTCCTCTCTCTCCTCCATATTTTCTCTTTTTTTCTCTCCATTTTCATTTATTTTATCTCTTATCTACCACCAACTTTTCTCTTTCCATTTCTTTTGCTCCCTTTCTCCATCGTGACTGACATAAGCACCTCCTAGCACTGTACCATTCTACCACCAGCGCATCGTTCTTCTCTTTTTTCCACCTCTAACAACCACTGAACTATCGTTGTCGCTACCGCCACCACCATCACCATCAACACCACCGCCGTCGGTGGTTAAATTTCTTTTCTTTTATTCCTCGTTTCATTGTCAACCTTTTCTTTATTAATCTTATATCCTCTTAATTTAATGATTCTTTTAGATCATTCAACTATCTGACCTAGTGTCTATTGATCCATTGCCCATCTCGATTTGATCAAATGTGTAAGTGTTGACTACTTGATCATCCATTTTGCCTCTTAAGTATTTTTCTCCCTTGACCGAATGTCATAGGGACCAAAACCCTTGACCGAATGTCATAGGGACCAAAAGAATTATGTTTAATCATTTATTTATTTATGAGAAACTCCATCCCTTACGCTCTTGGGGGTCCAAATGAAAATCATAGGGGAGATACTTAATTTCGCATCGGAAATCATCAATTTGAGTGTCCAAAACCATGAGGTAAGTATTGGTGAGGCTACTAGTAATCGGTTTATTAGTGAAAAATTATCTTCAACGGATACTAACAATAAACATTACTCATGTGTTAGATACGTCTTTTGAGTTAGATCAAAGTGAAATCGATACTAAGGATTGTGGCATTTTGGATCTATATAAAAGGTGTGAAATCGATTTTACTTGTTGTATATGATATAGTTATTTTTATTATATAAATAAATTAATTACAACCAATTGTGAGTACACTAAGTAATCAAAGAGGACTTGAAAATCTCTTTACAAAGGACGCAAGTAAGTGACTCTAACTGAGTATATTTTATGAAAAGCATGAAGTATGATGTGATTATTGCTATGTTAATGATGTATGTATAGATCTGATTCCCATGACATGTGTTGCATGGCTTATGTGATATTTATATATGAGTATGTAAATATTGGGATCTATAATCTAATGTGTCAAGCATATTAAAACATGTTTAAATGATGACTAAGTGCAATGTGAGCATGTAAGCATGTTCACATGCCTAAGTGTTAAAGTGATTCACATGTGTTTAAAGGTGAAATTGTCAAGTCACATGCATGGGGTGGGATTTTTTGAAAAGAAGGAAGTAAGTGGCAGTATATCTACATATCTATCGTAGCTTGTCCATAAAATGTTATCAGTGGCAGCATAACTGCATATCAGTGGAGGTTTGTCCACAAAGTGTTATCAGCGACAGTTTATCTGCAAATCAATAGTGGCTTGTCCACAAATGGTGTTATGGATGGATGAGTTTTGGGGAACACGACATGAGGTATGTAGCGGAGATGGGTAGGAATTTTTATAAAATGTGCATCATTTTCAAATATGCATCGATATGACCATGCATAACTATTAGTGTTATAAATTATGAATATTATGATGTTTGATATGTTGTGCTTGAAATACCTTAATATGTATGTGAATATATCTGTGTTGATCTCGCACTCGGCCTTTTAAAGCTCATCCACATTACTTATTTTTCTCAGATAATCATCGTGGTTAGGACTTGGATTCGATCATCGGTGATGCTCTTGGAAATGTTTCTTTTACGATTATGGATTTTTCATACGTTTTGGACTTTTATAGACTTTATGACTTATTAGGATTTCATTTTGGGATAGACTATTAAACTATGGCACAGGATTTTAAATCTTTGGACATCAGACAATTTGCATGGACTTTTCTTATGGATAAAATAATTTTGTATTTTTCTTAATAAAATCATTTTCCGTAAACTCAATTTATTGAATTTGAATTTAAGTATCATCAAGTTGTTTTACAAATATTAAACAAGGTTTCTTTCAAAATTTTATTTAAAAACATCGTATTTAAGAGAAATAGTAGCATGTGTTTGTTAAAGATTAAACCAACATACTTCAACTCAAGTTTTCGCCATAACAATGGCCCATGTAATCGTTTAGATCATGCTATAATCTGGTTTGGAGTGAAGTGTTCACGAATGGGCAATACCAATTTTGGGCTAATTCCCACCTTGATGACTTCCCAAGGTTCTCAGGACTAGGATTTGTTTCACGTTCTTTCTTTCCCAAATAGCTGATCCATTGAGTACACCTATAAAATAGTTAATAGATCATACCATACTCGCTAATCCCCCATAGGAGGATTAGTTCCTCATGGATTTCATAAACAATATGGATTTGATGTAAAGAGAGAACATGGTAAATGTTATGGTGTAGAGTTTAAAAAAATGTCTAGTTTCTATTAAAGATGAAAACAAATCCACAAAGTTTGACGACCTCTACAAATTGGATCTCTTGCAAAAAAAAGAACAATTGAAATAAATTCTAAAAACCTAAGAAAGAAAGAAAACTAAACTAAGTTTAAAAGGGAGAATCTAGTCTAAGTGGCCGTCATCCTTAACCCTTAGTTAGCTGATGTTTTTGATCTTTAAGTTTGATTGTGCATACCAAAACGCCCCTATTTCTTGTTTATCTCCCGTCTAGAGTTGATTTCATGACACACCAAGTCTTGTGTCATGACATAGTAGTTAGTATACTCCTCGTAAGCTATCTTCATGGGTATGTCATGACACCCTCAGACTGTGTCATGACATTGAAGGTAGTCTTGAGATTTCTCCATTCTGCTCCCTATGTTGCAAAATCAGACATCCCGTGTTACGATGTAGTGATAAATATTAGTTTAGTATGCCTTCTAAAGTTTTCTTGCACACTCACAAAGTGCGTTAGCTCACCCTGAGGCCTTATTCGACCCTTAAGGTCAATAAATGACTCATTTTGCACATTTTATTAACTTATTAAAAACATAAGAAAACATAATTCAAACCTAATGAAAATGCTTGTTTTCAAGCTCCTAAAGTGTGATACTTAGTTTCATCTGCTACACCGAATTACGACAGATCAGGAAATCGCATAGTTGAAACAAGGGATAAGAGAACCTGATACATGAACTTAGGAGTAGATTTAAGTTTAATTCAATTTATTTAGTTTATTAATATTATTATTGTCACATGTGAATATGTAATGCGAATGTGCAAGTATACACGTCGAATCAAGTAATAAAGTGATGAGTGAGTATCGTCTCCACATGGATCAGAATTGATTAAAAAAATGGTTATGCTATTACTATGAATTTGACTAATTAAATTATGCAAAAGAAACATATGACAAATTGATGAAGAGAATTAATGAATGGATTAACAAAATCAATAATGAATGAAAATATGCTATGAAAATTGAAACGCTGTAGCAATTGTCAAATAATAAGTGGGGAGGGTTTGTATCGTTGAATGATAAAGGTTGGAATTACTCGAGTTTTATTTTTATATCATAATAGTGACATGGCAAAGTCTTGACCATTCTACTGCTCAGGGATTCACTACTGTAGTCTGCTTCTTTCGAAAGCCAGACTTTAAGCTATCATTTTGAGTTTTTGTATGTCTATAGAACTCCAGAATTGTATCCAGACTATTCTTTTTTTCCCTGTACAGATCGCAACTTCTACATCTGAACTACTGCAAATATTCTTTTGAATACTCGCCTGTATCAATTGATAATAATCTAATTTATTTAATATTTTCAATCAGATCTAACAACATTCTATACAATCATCTATGTCTAAAGCTTGCATGCATGCATTTAAAATAATCACAAATCGAATGAAATAGTAATCTACTCAATATTAGACCATGGGAATTAAAGATAGTAAAAATTCACCCAAATAATTTCAACCCTATGAGATTTAGCTCATGGATAGGAAATTCAAATCCAAAATAAAACCATTCAACATCATCATTCATGTTTACGAATAACAAAGTTCAAATAAAAAAACAAAGGGAAAATTGCAAGAAGCTCCCGCTACTCCATCTTTCACTTTAATACTAAAATTTGATACAAAACTTAGGGAAAATTTCTCTTCCCCTTCCTTATGTCTATGATTTTTTGCTCTGTAAGTTGTTACCCTCTCTCCTATTTTCTCTGAAATTTTCCACGACAATTCGATGCAGAGAAAAACTACTCTCTATTTTCTCTCTCCCCAAAAATTATCATCCCCTTGTGTCTTTTTTCTTTCCTCCTTTATGGGGTAGGTCCCACCCTCCTAGCACACACCTTTTGCTTCCTCTTTTTCAGGGTGGTTTATCTGGTACAAGTATAGCTGGCTGAGAGTGACGTGGGCTAAGTGTTGCATCATCTTCTTGGAATTTGCATGGCATTCTTGTTGGTAATCTAACAAACATTTTTCCATGACAATATTTCACTTCCTTCATTTTGTTTCTCCTTTCTCTCTTCTCTTCTTCATCCTGCACCTGCTGCCAATAATAACCCACACATTTCTTCCCCAATAACAAATAATGACATTTATAGCACAATCCAAACTTTATTATGCAATGTTCTAAAAATGCAAACATATTTACTTAGTTACAAACAATTAATTCAATTTAGAGGCCTGAAATATAACTCTTTTCAAGAGATATCAATTATCATCTTGCCTCCATATTAACACTACTAATTCTTGACTCAAGTAGATTAAAAATTATTTCCCGTAATTGATATGAGAATAGTTTTCCTTAAACTGCAATCCTTGGTACGATCCTCGGAGTACTTATCTACTTCGTAGTAACTATATTACAACCTGACCCGTATACTTGCAGACACCGCCTCATTTATACATCTTTTGTTGTAGTATTCACACTCTGGACATAGTATGTCTGGAGCCAGTCAAGTTATTGGTGTCGGGGATTTCAACTGTGATAATTTTTATTGAATTAATTACTTGCAAAATAATTTTAGTCAAAAGATGAATGAGTTAGATAATGTGCTAATTTTATTAATTTCTCTTTATTTTTGTTTCTCATTATTTTTGTTATTTTATTATTTTCCTTACTGATTAATCAAATCTAATCGTGATTGTAATTAATAGTGATTACAGATGGTATGAAGGAAAGACGTGGGATAAATTATACGATGGTATGGAATCATGTTGGTTAGATGGGCATTTGATGGATCAATGGGGTTCGTATAGCGAATGTGGAAAAGAAAGGTATTTATATGAACCTCAATATGTATTAGATGATTACAAGGTTGATATGCCCAAATACCCAATAGAGTCTCTTTCTAATCCACAAGAGGTATTGTCATGCGGAACAATTGAGCTTGACAAACCTTGAACCCAGAACATAGATGCATACATGAATAAATTTGATGTTGATGATGATGACAACTGGTCTAAGTCAGATGAGTTGACCTTTTAATGAAGGACAGATTTTGTTGAACGAAGCTTCGACAACCCAGTGGAGTAATAACAACGAATACAATAAGCCCAAACATCTGGCCGAGCTACCTTACGATGCATATGGTAATTATGCCTATAAAGATAAAAGTATGTATTCGAAGGAACCCGTACGTGAGCTGAATAAACATCTATCCAAGTATGATCAAATCTATCGAGCTTACAAATAAACATCCAACATGTCAGATAAGATGACACAAATGATGGCAATGCTCTAAGAGATATTAAAGGCCTTACCTCCACAAGAAGAGGTCATACAAGATGTTCTTAACTCAGACCATGATGACCACTGTATTGTCGACAATCATCCAGACTTATATGATGGAAATAAGTAAGATTTTGAAATTCGGGACTGTATTGATGAACTACACATACCCAAAGGTGTCCCTGATACAATTAACATAGAAACAAACATAACAGTAGATGAACTAAAACTTCACATGACATGGAGGGTAGGAAGCTCGAGGAAATAATACCCTAAAAATAATTTAGGGTTGGCTCATATTCGGTACTAAATGGCTTGTAATGTGGATGTCATGCCAGTAAAAAATAAGGTAACATCATTGGAATCGACAAACGGAGTTGGTTCATCTACTGTTACAAGCCATTTAGTCTCTACAACTACGTTAAGGCAACTTTGATTCGAAATTTGTACCACTGTTAGTACAATTGGCATAGAAACAAACATAACAGTAGATGAACCAAATTGAAGTTCTTCTATGGTGGCGACACGGATAGTCCCAGTTTTTAAAGAACTTATAGCAGCCCGTTTTTTAGTGGTGATAAAACACTGGTTTCAGCAACACAAATTTCTATTGTGTCAACTCATAAATATTATTTATAGAATATTTACGAAGTCATTAGAGTCGTATTAATTTTTGGTTAAGAAATTCTATCATTTAGATAGTTAATTAAAGAAAAAGGACTAGATTGAAAAAGGTGAAAAGGTTGATTTATATTAGTTAAAAGGTTCAAATGGATGTGGAATCTTAAGCTAATGGACTTAGATGGTAATTATACCATATAATATGTTAGTGGATAGGTATGGACCAGGTTTAGTGGAAAATTTTAATTTTTAACAAGGGTAAAATGGTAAATTAGTAATTAAAACATAAAATTAAAATGCCAAAATTATCATCTTCTTCATTTTGGAGAAGGAAAATTGAAACACCATAGAATAGTAGAGCAAAAGCTTTGGTTAAGGCATATTTTCAAGCGTTGTAAAATTTTGAACCCAATTTTTAACGAATTTTATGTTTTTTAGATCGTTGTAACTAGGTCTAGCTAGCTCGTACCTTGATTTTTTGAATCTGTTAAAAATTTTAGAAGTTTTAATTGATGAATCTTAAATGTTTTTTATGGTAATTATGTGTTTGAAGCTTTAATTGTGGTATTTGGTTGTTTTGTGAAGTGATTTTTATTAGATTTTGATTTAAGGATTTAAATGTTAAAATTTCAAGTTTTAATAGTGAATAAGAGGTATTTTATGGATTGTTTAGAGTCTTTGAACATTTTTACGATACGTAAGTCTTTTGAAATGGTTAATTTGATGATTTTCGGGTTAAAAGAGTAAATTGCAAAAGTTGTAAATGTTTAAGAAAAAAGTGTAATTAATCAAAAGTTAAGGATCATGTGCATTGAGTAGAATGTGAAATATGTATGAGATTAATATATTGTATTTAATTATTATATAGATCAAGATTTGAATAAAAAAGACAATGTAACGCCCTGGAATTTGGGCCTAGAACTATTGGGCCTTGAGCAAGGGAACGGTTTGGAAACTGTGTACAAAAGTATGTCTACTTTAGTGGTTAAGGGTCCTGAGAGGAGTTGGAAAAGTCCTGGGTTCAAACCTGGGCTTTAGCAAAAGTTTTGGTTTTAAGTGGATAAAACCCTAGATGCTTGGATGTAGGGCTTTTAAATTATTGTTTTAAAAAATGTCATAAGGAAGCATGTGATCTAGTAGTTGTGGCGTCATTAAGGTTGCAAGGGAGTCTAGGTTCAAGTCTTGGCTCTTACAATTTATTTTGGTTTTTCTTTTAAAGGAACCTGGACTTTGGCCTTTATACCTTTTAGTTAACTGAAGACAAAATGTGACATAAAAGAGCTCGTGACAAGGAGGCAAGTGGTGTGTTGAGCTATTGAGGGGGATTGGGTTCAAATCCCATTGCAAGCAAAAAGGATAGTTATTTTGCTAGCATGAGGCGGCAGGAGTTTGAGGTGGTTTCGAACTCTGTTGGGTGAGAGTTTGAATGGGTCTTGGAGGTTGTTATAGAGGATATCAAGAAGGGAAATTTGGAGAGCTTGGATGAGAGAATATTTGGATTTCGGGAGGTTTTTGTTGTGGAGAGCTATATATCCATCTCGGTGGTCGAGGTTGATTGGGTCATTGTCTGGGAACCAAAGGTGCGATGATCAATGATTTGCAGAATAAGAGGTTGTTCGGATTGAAAGGAATCTGTAAATCGCATTAGGTGTGTAAACTCCCCACCGTAACTGTAGAACGGCAAAATACGGCGTTTGGGACCACACGAGCGCGATTGCTCGTGTGGAAAGTCGAACTTGCGAATCATGGACGATAGACTGTAGAGGCTTCCATGCATATTTCCATGGGCTTAAGCCATAATGGGCCACATAGGTCAGAATTGGCCGTGTGGGCTCAATGGGCTTCTGGGCTCCACATCGGATAAAATCCATGATTGGTGGCAATAACTGGACCGGGCTATGTAGTTCGCATAGTCGTGACTAACTTTGGGCTAACTGCGCCAAACGAGCGTGTGGGCCCACTTGGGTCGAATATGGGTCTTGAGCTCATTTCCACCGTTATGACCATTTAGGTTATCTGTGTCACTCGAGGCGACTGTAGGCCTCCGAAAAGATTGTAAGGCTCTTGTAGGGTAAAATGACCGTAATGCCCCTGTAGGATAAAATGACCGTAATGCTCGTGTAGGATAAAATAACTATAATGCTTCTGTAGGGTAAAATGACCGTAATGCCCCTGTAGGGTAAAATAACTATTTTACCCATCAGGGTTAAATGATTGATTTGTCTGTGATGTAAATGATTGATTTGTCCGAGATGTAAATGATTGATTTGTCTATGATTTAAATGACTGATTTGCCTGTAATTTAAATGGTTGATTTGTCTGTGATTTGTATGACTGATTCTGTGCATGGCATTCTGCATACACGACAAACTGCATGGGGTGGGGATTCTGTTATGGAGGAAGTAGTTTTCTGGTGGCTCTGCCACAATCACTGTTTCTGGTGGCTTGGCCACATATACTGTTGCTGGCAGTTTTGCAGTGATGCTATTGATGGCTTTTTACCGATCATATTACCATTACCGATGGCTGTGTGCCGATCATATTACTACTACTGATGGCTTTGTGCTGATCATACTACTATTACTGATCGATGTGTGTCGATCATATTACTACTATTGGTGGCTTTCTGCCAATCATATTACTGTACTTATGGCTTGTAGTCATTCTGTTTATAGCTTATAGCTATCCTATTCACGGCTCTTAGCCATTCTGGTTACTAGTAGCTTTCCTGCGATACTGGTTAGTGCCGCAACCAATGCTACATAAGGAGTGCAGGGATGGGTGGGTCGATTTAATCCCCACAGGAGTGTAGGGTTGGACAAGAGACGGAGTGCAGGGTTGGTATGGGTATTTGTGCATTGCATATACTGATTCTGATATTGAGATGGGCTTAGGCCGAAATATATGTGATATGTGACATTTGATATGGGCTCAAGCCCAACCGAGGCTGATGGGGGCTAAGGCCCATTTGCCACATTGTTACTGTATTGGGCTAAGGCCCACACTGATTCTGTATTAGGCTAAGGCCCACACAGTAATGTACTATTGAAGGGCTCAGGCCTAGACCGATTATGTTTGTTTCTTTAATAAGAGGATTACACACTGAGTTTTCGTAAAATCACCTCGTTTTTAACCTTTCAGGTAATCCTCAGCGTTAGATGGTTCGGAGCCGTGAGGGACTCGGAGAGGGCCACACAACTGCATCAGCTTTTGTTTTTAGCTTTTGATTTATTAGTAACTAAATTTGAGTATTTTTATGTAAAAAGGCCTCTTTAAAATTATAAACTTTAAATTAGGGTTTTTTATTATTTAGTTTGATATAAACTGATAGTTGTAGAATAAGACGAGCTTTCAAAAGGTAACCGTTTTCAAAGACACCATGTTTTCACAATAAATGAGATTTTGGGAAACTTATAACGTTTTAAAAGTGATTAGTTTTTAATGGTGCACGCTTGGAAATGAACAACCCGTTTTGGAATCACCATTTAATAACAAAATGATGAATTGATTTTAAATATTTCAGTAACAAATTTACGCTAAACACTCGAATATGACACTGCCAGATTCGACCATAACTCTTAGGCCGGGTTTGGGGTGTTACAGAAAATAATCGAGGACACGAGAAACTTGTAAAATAGTCTCTGTGTGTTGATCAGAATCAAATCGTAGGTAAGTCCACAATATTTAACTATGTAAATAATGTTTGACTTGTAATCTTCTATTATTGTTCTTTAGCTAATATGTTTGTAGATAATTATTGCTAAATGCACAAACATGCCCATGTTTGTACTTCGATACCCCTGAATACACATACGTGCCCCTATTTGTACTTTGATACCCCTGAATGCACATACGTGCCCTTGTTTGTACTTTAGTACCCCTGAATGCACATATGTGCCCCTATTTGTACTTCAGTACCTCTGAATGCACATACGTGCCCCTGTTTGTAATTCGGTAACCCTGAATACACATACGTACCCCTGTTTGTACTTCAGTACCCTTGAATGGACATACGTGACCTTATTTGTACTTCGGTACCACTGAATGCACATATGTTCCCCTATTTGTAGTTTGGTACCCCTGAATGCACATACGTGCCCCTGTTTGTACTTCGACACCCCTGAACTCACATACGTGCCCTATTTATACTTTTGTAACCCTGAATCAAATAGTACATGTACTGTGTCTAATTATACTTAGATTAAATGTTATATTATGTCCTTATTAAGTTATGTAAGTGTATCGATTCTTGTGGACTATTTTGTTGTAATACCCCAAACCCAGCCTAGATGTTATGGTCTATCTGGTGTCTCACATTGAAGTGTCTCTCAAAATTTAGACTTGTTGATAAAACTCGTTTCTTAAGTTTGGAAACCTCTTTAATATTGTTTAACGAAACACTAAACCTAATGTTTGCCTTATTAACTGCTATTATTATATTAAGTTGATTTAAACATGGAAGCATTTGAAAACTCTAACGATTAAAGTTCGTGTATTTGAAAATAGTAATTATTTTGAAAATTCATTTCCACCTAACTAGCAGTATAAAATATGTAAGCAAAAGCCCAATTAAAATTTAAAACACAAATTAAAGGCCTTATTACAAAACAAAAACCAACTTATAATTTAAACTAAAATAAAAGCAAGTGTGAACAGTAGCAGTTGTGTGGCCATCGTCGAGTCCCTCGCAGCACCGAATCACCTAAGACTGAGGATTACCTGCACAGTTAAGAGGAAAGAGTGACTTTTCGAAACTTAGTGTGTAATCCCTTACCAAACAGTCCACATACAACATGCTGTAACAATCTGGGCCTGAGCCCGATTCAGTAATAGTACGATGTGGGCCTAAGCCCAATACAGTAACAGTGAGTACAGTAATCAGTACAATGCACTTATGCAACCCATCTCAATCCAGCCAACACACCATTCCGTACCATCAACACACCATTTGGGGATAAAATTGACCCACCCAGCCAACACACCAAATCGCAGTAGAGCTGCCAATAATAATGACGCAGCAAGGCTGCCAGTAACAGTATATGTGGCAAAGCCACCAGTACAGCATACTTCGCCTATATCAGAATCCCAACCCCATGCAATATGTCATGTCATAAATCACACGTGTATGCAGTATGTCATACTCAATAACAGTCATATATATAACATAGAGGAAATTAGTCATACACTCATTTCAACTCCTAGGGGTATAACGGTCATTTTACCCTTCGGGGGTATTTTAGTAATTTTACCCTTCGAGGGTATTTCGATAATTTTACCCTTTGGGGGTATTTATGTAATTTTACCCTTCGAGGGTATTTTGATAATTTAACTTTTAGGGGTATTTCAGTAATTTTACACTTTGAGGGTATTTCGATAATTTTACCCTTTGAGGTTAATTCAATAATTTTACCTTTCGAGGGTATTTCAATAATTTTACCCTTCGAGGGTATTTTATAATTTTACCCTTCGAGGGTATTTTATAATTTTACCCTTCGAGGGTATTTTGATAATTTTACCCACGATACGCAAGTTGGGCTTACGACACGAGCGTTCGCACACCCATGTGGTCTCAAACTACATGTTTACGGTTTTTCGGCTTTTCGACGATCTACGGTTGCAGTTGGGTGATTACAAACCTGATTGTGAAGGTGCACCTAGATCCACGAACACCCAAAATTTGCATTCAAACACATTTTCCATTAATCGCTAGCAATAAGACTAATCTCCTTCTTTTACATCCATGATCAAAACTAAACTAATACTTGCCTCGACTAACAAAAATGGCTTAGCCCACTTTTACAATCGATGAAGATTGACTTCAAACTTGTTGATAGATATCTACAATACAACAATCTCATCAAACAGTATTGTTTAATCATGTGGTTGAAATCCACACATGATCATATGCAGAACCATAGAACATTTGGCCTTCACATAAAGGAAGACTAACCTACCTACCGTGATCGAGGAATAAGAGAGTGATGTTGACAACTTCACCACGCTTACACTGCACCACTCTTCGTGGAAAACCTTAATACCGCAACAAGCAGCACATCGAGAGAAAGCATCAGTAGTTGGTAATCAAAGATTACAAAGGAGGGTATTTGGTTTTAAGATAAGGAAAAGAAGAGAACACACTTACAAAAGAGAGGAGTGTAACCACTTACCGATAATCAGAACCCTGCAGCACAGGAACCGCAAGAAGCAGCGGAGAAATATCAACGTAGAGAACGATACTACGAATGATAATGTTTGGATACACCACACTCAAACAAAAAAATAGATATGTCTTAGTCAAAAAGAATAAAATAAGGTTGAAATCACAAACAGTAAAAGAAGGTTATTCGGTCAATGGAAAAAAAAAGGAGAAGAGGAAAAAGATTCGGCACACAAAGTAAAGAAGAGGGAAAAGAGAAGGGGAAAAATCAGCAACAAGAGAAGAAAAAATAGAAAAGAAAGAAGAAAAGAAAAGAAAAGATGAGGGAGGAGAGTGTGTTCGGCCAAAAAGAAATTAGGTAAAAACAACCCGAGAGGTACCCCAAAACTAACAAAAAACGTCACCTAGAAGCAAAGAAACAAAGGCGTGAAACCGGCCGAAACCACACTAGCAGAGGAAAAATAACTTCAACCAAGCCGATTACCTTAGTGCCATAGACCAAAATTGGCACAAGCATACTCCATACAGCACGCAAATCCTCCTCTCCCACAAACTCCTTTATTTACTCCTAAAATCTCTCCCCTTATCCCTCATTGATTCTCTCCACCCAATCACAATCCCACTATTCTCTCCATGATACACTCCTCCATTCAAATTCCAAAGCATCTCAGTCAAACTCCACCACCTCACTGCACAGGTGATAAAAATAAACACTCCTTAGTGCAGCACAAGACTCGAACCTCAGACCTCAAAGGAACTTCACACGCCACATTGCCACTATACCACAGGCAATTTTGCGGCATAAAACCATCACTAATATTTATAATGCCTACCTGCCTATGTCCAGATTCACTTAAGAGCAAAAATTAAAAATTCTACAAAAGCCAAAACTTGAACCTAGGCTTCTCAAACACTCCCATACAAACCCAAATCACTTAGCCATTAAATCAAACAAGAAATTTGTGACAAATCATACAAAAATTAGATACTTAAATTTTTGGGGCATTACATTTGTAGATAATCATTGCTGACATTTTGGAAGGATCAATCAAGTGACTCACACTATCCATGTAAGTTGGTAGTTTTTGTATCTCCTAGGGCAGTGGCATGTATATATAGATAAATATGTGGTTTTGAAATGTATAGGATGTTTTGTAATGGTGTCTTGGTAGGTTTATGCTTTGAAGATTATTTTTGGTTTGGTGTGCTTTAATGCTTCACCAAGTATTGTCATTCTGGGCACTTTCAAATACTTGTTTATAAGGTTCCTTTTTGGTATTTTATGATGACTTGAAAATGGTTATTTATGATAAGTTTTGGTAAGTGTTTGAACTAGATTTTATGTATGAACTAAGGTAATGTTGGCTTGTTTTTGTATGTAATGTTTTGACATATTTGTGGTATCTTTGAATGGCACATTGGTTAGATGAATTAGGTTGTTTGAAATAGCATGATTATGTGTATTTTAATGATTCTTAGGTCCTTTGAAAGTGTGCATAACTGGATGGGTTGGTTATGCATGAATTGGTTAAGAAATGGCTTGATTTTAGGTAAAATTTTAGGTTCACACGGCCTGGTACATGGGTTGTCACACAGTCATGTGTCATTTGAGAATTTCTTAGTGTTCAAGTAAGTGAGTTACACAGCCTAGCACACGGCCTAGCACACGACATGTGGTGCTACTCAGTGAGTTACACGGCCTGACACACGGGCATATGAGGCTACTCAGTAAGTTACACGGGTGAGGACAAGGGCTGGAACACGGCCATGTGTCCCTTGTTCAAAAGTTACACGGCTTGGGGTGATTTCACATGGCCTGGCCACACAGTCGTGTGACCCCTATTTTCAAATTTTTTAAATTTTTCTTAAAACATTTGATTTGTTTCAAATTAGACCCGAATTGCCTCAAAGCTATTTTTAGGGTCTCGAAGGCTCGATTTAGGGACGAAATGCCTATGATTGAGATGCTTTAAATGTCTATGTTTGAGATCTTATATAGATAAATGATTCTTGATTGCTTGGTAATGCTCCGTAACCATAATTCGATGATGGAAACGGGTTAGAGGTGTTACAGAACTTCTATTTACTGCTTTAAATTTAGTTAGTTTATTATTAATATCTTATTATTATCTTATTCATTTATTTTATTTTTATTAATATTATTTGTGTTTAGTTTTGTTTTCTTTCCACAACAAGGTAGATATCATGGAGTGATAGAACCAAAAAAAATGAAAAAGCCAGAAACTAGGCTCGATGTTGAGACAACGCAACCTAATGTCGTGACATCATACACAAAATAGACCTTGTAACATTGAAAGACCAAGTTCATCCGTATATTATTAGACGTTCTATCATCTATTATCAGCACTTCTTTTTTATTCTTCTTTTTATTTTTATTTTCTTTATATTATATTTTATATTTCTTATCGTAGTATTTTTTAGGTACCTTTTCAACCACTTGGAACACACAAACCCCGAGATTATCATAACAACAAGGATTCGACCTACTCAGGGAAGTTTTCTTATTTGCACTTTAATTATTTTTCGTTAAAGGCAATGCATGTTCTAAAGTGTGGGGGAAGTGCATAGGATTAGGTTGTGTGTTTTTGTTTATTTGTTTACTTTGCTTTAGTTGATTATTTATTTACAAAAAAAAGGAATATTAGTGTTTTGATGCATGGTGCTTGGATTATATTAATATTGTGAATAGTGGTTGAAAATAATAATTGATGTAATGATTTTTCCAAGCATGAAAATCTTTTATTTATAAGAGATAATTTGATTATTTTTTAAAGAAAATTCATTAGGTTACTAAGTTAAATTGCATAATAGATTAGAAGTACCTAAGTAAGAATGTTTGATGATGCCATATGAGATATAATTGTTATAAATAGTCGTAGAGACTTGAATGCTTGAATTGTTTATTATTCATTCAATTTAATTTAAAGCAAGAAAGAAATTGTGTATGGTGGGATGGTTAGGGATGGCCTAAGGCATTGCTTGAATAGCTAGTTCCCAAATGACCATACCTTAATGCGATAAATCCCTAGTTTCCTTATTTGAACTCCTTTTTGATGAACCAACAAAAATGAAACCCAACGACCACACATAAAACTTGAACTCTTCCCTATCATTGGTCATTTAATACATTAAAAAATAGACCTCAAGTCGTAGATATTGAAGGTTTAGGTAGATGCATTCCGATGGTTTAAAAAATGAGAGAGAAAAGAAGAAACAATGTAATACAATGATTATAGGTATGGAAAATGTGCCAAAGAGAAAATAATCCATAAAAAAGTGAAAAGTAAAAACGAGTGGAAAAAGTATCGAACAAAAACAAAAGCACTATGACTGAGAAAAGAGTAAAAAGTTAAGTGACAAAACAAAAAAGTCAAAAAAGTGAGAGAAAAACTCAGTCATCAATACACAAAAAATCATTAAGTTGACCATAGTTGCTAGTATTTTATTGTATCTTCCTACATGGAGAGATAAGGTAGGTGAGAAACGGAGACAAAAGGTGGTTAGCTTGGATGGGACATTTAGGGGGAAGAGAGGGAACAATATTATGTGTCTAACTATTTCTAGTGTTTGAACCATTTTGAGCCATATCTTTCTTTGAACTCATATCGTCCTAAGACTCAGAACGTTACAAGCCTAGAAGACCAATGTGACTTAAGCATTCTCTGTTCTTAATCTTCCAGAATTACTAACAATTATACTTAATGAATATATTTTTTCACATTATTGTGTCTGCTACATATCTGTTTGATTTATGTTAATGGTGATATTGTTAAATATTTGGTCATGGGAATTACTTCTATTGTGTTAGTAATGTAAATTGGTAAACTAATCTAATTTACTTTAAAAATTTTCAAGGCATTGAACTATCAAGATTAATTTACGTGTACGATAAGAATTGTTATACCTTTGATATTTGACAACCATGTTCATAGTAGTAATAAAATAAAAGAGACATATTCTTATTGCGTGCTATGTGTCTAGACTTGGTTTACTTGAGGAAAAGCAAAAAGTTAAAGTGTGGGGAACTTTAGGTGTGAGGTTCTTATTTACATCTATCTTCACTAAGTCTAGATTGTTTAAAGAAAGAAACCAAGTCAAATTTTTTAATTTTTCCTTTTTTTCTATTTTTATTTTATGTTTTGTCTTTTTGTCTACTTTTATTTACAACTAAATATTTTCTTTTTTGTGTTCAAGATTATTTTTCCCTTCTTTAGTTTTTTTATTATATGTTTATATTGCTTCAAGGCAAGCAATGACTTAAGTGTAGGGGAGTTTCTTCCGCCATAATTCATTCTAGCAAATTAAACTAGTTTTCGTACTTAAAAAGCTTGATTATAAGCAATCTTATTATGTTTTATTAAGTTTTTTTATTTTAGTTTGCATTTAATAAAAAGTGTGATTTGACCTGATTTTATGACCTTAGGGGCCAACAGAGGCTTAACGGAAGACTAACATATTTGGTAAGCATGTAGGACACCATTTGGAGGCATGAGAGCTCAAATTTAGTCACCTGTTACAACACGGAAGTCCAGCGTCGCAACATAGTGAGCAGGAGGCCAGAATCACCATATTGCCTTCGGTGTCGCGACATAGCTAGTGGATGTCACGACACACCTTTAAAGCTAATTCTAAACCAAGCAATCTGCCTTCGATGTTGCGATAGATCTAGTGGATGTCATGAAATTGGCCTTGTACATCAAAGCATTAACAAGTTGAGGGCGTTTTGGTTTGCACAATGTATTTTTACATCAAAATGTCAGTCGACCTGTGGTTAAGGACGACGACCAACCCTAATGTTATAAATAGGCTCCATTGTATACAATTTAGGGGGATTCGGAAACAAACTATTTTCTTAGATTTTACTTCGTTCTTAGTTTTTATTATTTCATTTTATGTTCATGTAATTAGAAGATCCTATTTTGACGTTAGAAAATCACGAGTGGAGATTGCTTCTGTAACACCCTTAACCCGTATCCGTCGTCAGAATAGGGTTACGGAGCATTACCGGAGTTTACATTTTAAAAATTTTAAAAAATATAAATAATTTACTTGACATCACTTATCATAGAAAATTCCATCAATAGGATACATATTGTCCCTTATACAAGCCCTTGAGGCCTTAAAAACACATTAGAAACAAATCGGGACTAAATTCGAAACATATATAAATTTTAGGGAAAAGATGAAAACTTTCAAAATACAGGGGTCACATGGCTGAGAGACACGCCCGTGTCTCAGGCTGTGTGGAAATTCAATGTAGGGACACACAGTCGTGTCCCAGCCTATGTTCGTGCCCTTGTAACTCATTAACTTGTGTCACACGGCCAAGCCACATGCTCGTATGCTAGGCCGTGTACCCTTCAAAATAGTCTCACACGCTCGTGTGCCAGGCCGTGTGCTAGACCGTGTAATAGCCTTACTTACAACCCTTTGAAAGCTATAAGGGACACATGGTTGTGTCACTTGGCCGTGTGTCATACGTAGTTGAGACACACACCCATGTCTCTGCCCGTGTGGACGAAAAATATGCCACTTTCAAGCCATTTTTCTCACCCAAACATGCATCCACCTACCACCAATTTTCTACATATAATCAAGCACCCAAAGTGCAACAAACCATGCTATAACAAGCTATCAAATCAAGGTACATAAGCATACAACCAATGTGCCCAAAAGGCACCTCAATTACAACCATTAAACAAGTATATCCATAGACATAAATTGGCCAAAAGCTCTACTAACTTATAACTAAACTTATGTCATAACTTACCACTTTGTTCACATATCAAATTCACATTCAAATATACCAAATTTACCATTTAACAGTTACCATCAATAATCATATATGACAACTACATATTTCATACTAATATGAACATGTTCAACTTCCATCATAAGACCACATACATATATCAACATATCAACCATTCAAAGTACCAAATCTACAAGCCAAAACATAATGGCTAAAAAATCAACCAAAATGACATATATATATACCAAACTCATTAATTAAACATTAGACATTGTCCACCTATACATGTCATTATAACCTTAACCAAGACATCAAAATCTATCAATATAATCGCTGGATAGTGATAAATTTTCGACAAGCTTCCAACCAGATCGAGCTTCAAATTATCTGTAAGGTAAAGGAAAAACAACTACGTAAGCAATGAATGCTTAGTAAGCTCATATAAACTTTGATCATATCAATCCATTTCAAATATGAAATTTATATATATCAAAGATAATCCTATACCAATACCACAGGATTCATGAAACCATATTCAACAACTCACAAAGTGAATAAATCCACAGCATCACATATACATATCATCCCTAGCATACTAGGATTTTATAAAAATTTAAACCCTTTCAAATTTTCTTATTTTCATTTTCATTTCATTACTTTCCATTGCATTTAATATCTTTGGCTTAAATAACAACATCAATTCCATTTATTATTCCCTTTTTCATCATTTTACACTTCAGGTATGAACTTACTATTCATTACCTTTCCACACCCGTTTCATATGCATACCGCACAAGACATAAACATATCATTCAACCATAGTCACAAGATAGTGCATTTAAACATAATTCTTTTTGGAACTAACCGCGTGATAAACCATTTAAATAGAAATTACATAATTTAAAATTCACCACCCTTTCATGATCACAAGCATATTTCCATTTAGGCACTTACCATTTCAATGCATAACTTATAAGTTTAACGTGGCATAATCCAACCACAACTTGGCCAGAGCCTAAGCATGTACACCAAACATGTTAGCCAAATAAACATATAGCATAAGCATTATAAACATGGATGAGCACAACATTTATTCATGTATCATATGCATATATCATCCATTTCCACTTTCAATATACCATGTAATACCATTTCAATGAAATTCACATGTATCTATATCTTAGTTCATGTCGAACTCTTACCATTTCATATCCGAATAATGCCCATTGAACCATTTAGAATATCGTTAGATAACGAGGAAGCTCACACATACTTTGCTAGCTTATATAACTTTGAAGCTTCTCCATTTCTTTCTTTCCATGGCCATTCGGTGTTAAAGAAGATGATGGCTTATGTTTTAATTTTATTAACATTTTTCATTCATTATTTTATCTTTATTCGTTGTTTTAATTTAAGCATCCAACCGTCCCATTTTCTTTAGGATGGATGATTTACTCAATAAGGCCATCCAATTATACTATTGTAATCAATTAACACCTTTAAACTAATAACGATTGACTTTTTCAACTTTTATGATTTAGTCCTTTTCGCTTAATTAACTATTGAAACGTTAAAATTTTTCTACGAAACTTTAATACCACCTTAATGACAGCCCTTAAATATTTATAAGAATATTTAAGGCTAAGTTTATAAAAACGAGGTCCTAATACCTCATTTTCTAAAACCAATTTACCTTAGGGTCTTACCACTAGAACTTAATAAATCACTTATATAACAAAAGTACTATACCAAAAATCTTTTTAAAACTATGTATGACTCATAAATATTAAATAATAATATTTACAAACTTACTCGTCAGATTTGGTGGCCTTGAAGCCACTATTTCTGACACCACTGAAAAACGGGCTATTACAGCTTCAAAACTACACTTTTACCTTGATAGATCTGTGAGCATTTCTTTTTGTTATTCTATTATTTATATCTCTTTCTTTAGAATTGTTAATTGAATGTTTGTGTAAAGATTAGAATCCTTCTATGTTTTATACATATTTCACATGTTTCAGTTATATTAACTTAATCAATTGGTTGAAAGATAGAGTTTCTTAACGGAACAACTATTTGGGAGAGGAAGAACTTGAAAACTAGGCTTGACAACCCTATTAAGTCATTTAGGTGAGAATTAACCCAAAATTGGTATGGCCTATTCGTGAACAAGTTAGCCCTGAACTGGTCTGGACTGTGAGGTCGAGAGATAAGTGGTTCTCATCGACTTATTAGTTTAGTGGAAGATCGAGAGATACTACTAGGGTAACAATTACTTGGTTGATTAGAACCCTACATCAATAATTAATTAGGTAAAGTAATTAAATCTAGGCTAAAGGAACTCACATAGTCAAAACAAGGGATAGGAGAAGCTGATACATGAACGTAGGAGTAGATTTAAGTTTAATTCAATTTATTTGGTTTATTAATATTGTTATCGTCTTGCTTCCATATTAACACTACTAATTCGTGACTTTAAGTAGATTAGTAATTATTTTTTTGTAATTGGTTTGATAATAGTTTTCCCAAAACTGCAACCCCTTAGGTATGATTCTCAGAGTACTTACCTACTACGTTCTAACTATATTACAACCTGACTCGTATACTTGCATGCATCACCTCATTTATATATCTTTTGTTACATTATTCACACTCTAGACGTTAGTACGTCTGGAGGTAGTCAAACATTTAATTTTTATGTAAATTATTGTATATTTAACTAGCTTTTTAGTTTGGATTCTAACTTGTATTGGATTGATGTTTTAGAGGAATCAAGACACTCTGGGAATTGGAATTTGGGCCAAAAGAGAGTCGATGTTGTAACATGACAACCCCGTGTCGTAACACCAAGGTCAAAATCAAAGGAATCAAGAAAACCAACTCGATGTTGTAACACTAAGGTCAATATACCTAGAATTCCAAAATTCTAAAGTGTTGAGACATCACTGCAATTTTTTGCAAGGTTGACCCGATCCGATCGCACAAGTCTAATGCATAATGCTTACTTTAACCAGTTTTACTTTTCATATTAAAACACAGTTAACCATCACCTACCCCTAGCCTAGCCACGTTACAACCTATTTAAAAGACCTATTGATTTAAGTTTCTGTGCTACCTACATTAGTGGAGAGAAATTGATATATAACATATGAGTGCATAAATTAAACTTATTGATTGAAGCTTAATCATAAATAAGAGAATAAAATCAAATTGGTAGGAATTTAACTTTCCTTTATTTAGAAAGCATTTAGTCTATTTTTGTTACCATAATAATAATTGAGATTAATTTGAATGATCTGTATACTTAAGTAGCATAAATCTCAAAATTTTTGTTCTTAAGCATAAGTATACTAAATTCAGAATTTTGAGAAGAATGTTTTCTGAAGGAATTTTTTTCAAAGGTGTTTCCAATAAATTCTTTTCAGTTTGTGCATTACTCAGGAGGACCAATGAATTAAGTTTTGGGGTGTCAAAACACAAAAAATATATAGACTTTTTCATGCCCTTTTTAACAGAAATTCATGCAGTTTCGTAGTAATTCTTATGGAAAAATATAATATAATTATAAAATAATTGAATTATACTTAAATTATTAATATATTAAATTTTCATTAATTTTATAATAATTTTTCATAAATTTTGATTTATTTTTGACAGATTTGCAGAAATGGTGAAAATTGGCTCGGTAGGCACTGTTAGAAGTTTAAAACTGTGAAACGATTTTTGAAGCATTGAGGTGAACTAATTTTTCAGCCTAAGACGGTCCAAAATTATGAATATTAATGCACAATATAATTAATTTTAATTTTAATATAATTTATTTTGGGTTAAATAATTATTATTGATTATATTATGGAAAGGAGGCCCAATTGTGCTAATACGAAAGATTGATCCAATCGAGCAATCGGGCTGCCCAAACATGTCCAAATTGCTGACCCAATCAGATGAAATTAGTTAATTTATGACTTTCAAATTAGCTCTTGAAGTCTCCTTGAAATTGCATTCAAACCCCTCGACTTATTATGCTTTTGTAGATTTGCCCCTAGCTAAATATAGTAAGTTGAAATCTTCAACAAATGCATGAGTGGTGGCTGGCCAAGGGGAGTGTGTGGCTGCTAATTATTTTCTATTTTTAGTAGCAAATCTCACCTATAAATACCTCCTTTCACCTATTCATTCAACACATCTCTCTCTTTTTCACTCACTTTCCTTTGCCAATTTACCTTCTACTTTCCTTTGCCAATTTCCCTCTTGGAAAGGAGCCCTTCAACCACCTTGGGTAGCAGCATTCAAGTGCTTATAGAAGCTTCGGTTCAACAGAATGAGCAGAGAAGGAGGAGCGGAGCAAACTAGTCTAGCTTCGGAGAAACACTGGATTTGATTTTAGTTTCCTATCTTTTAACTTTTCTTGTTGTTGTTATGAACATGTCTCTGAATATTTGTTATGTTGTTATTCTAAATTTAATTAACATGACTTAAATTTAATTTTTGTTAGATTGATTGTATTTCGTCTACTTAAATTATTAAAATTATGTTTGTGTTATTATAGATCTTGGTAAATTGTTTGATTAAATAAAACCATGATTATGTTATACTTGCATTATAATTGTAAGGTAACTAATGAATTAATTATTAATCATATTGAAATTTTAATTAATTGACACAATACTTAATCAGTGCATGTTTAATCTTCTAAGGTAGTTGAGGGTTAAACTAGTGACGGTATTAAACAAGACATTAGCCTTGCATAACTTACAAGATTATTGTGATTAAATTGTTTCAATGTAGGAATATATTGTTACTTTCTTATTTAAATTGATTAAATATTTGAATTTTCATAGTAATATGTTCAAGAGGTTATTTAATTTAGTAAGTCTGTATGTGCTATAGTTAACAAATTACCAATTTGCTATGAATTTATTCGCAACAACAAGTGTAACAGCCTGATTTTAGGCCTAGTCGGAACAGTGGTTTCGAGACCACAAATTCAATGAAGAAAAATTTATTTTTTATTATATTTTTATGGTCTACAATTTCACAAAACGATTTTGTGAAAATTTTGTTCAAAAATTTTGACGTTTGGGCACTCAATTTAACCAAAAGGACTAAACTGTAAAAAGTGCAAAAGTTGAGTTCTACATGTTAGAAGTGTCCAATTGTTATGAAATTTTAAATTGGAGGTCCTTAAATTATAATTAGACCATTGGTTAACTTCTTGGACAAAAATGGATAAGAGATAAGTGAAATAGGATATTTTTAAGTTGGGGGCATTTTGGTCATTTAGTAATTAAAAGAATTAAAAAGGGCAAAATAGCCAAAAACTTGTCCATCTTCTCCATGATGAACGAAAATAGCAAGGGGGAAGCCATGTTTAGGGTTTTCAAGCTTCCAAGCTCCATAGTAAGTGATTCCAAGCCCCGTTTTTAATGTTCTTTACGTTTTTGAATTCCTAGTAGCTTAATTTAACTTATTCTGGCAATAATTAAACCTAGGGTTTATATTTGGAAAAATACCCATAGGTGAAATGTTTTTAATTTGATGTTTTATGGTATAATATGAAGCTTGAAATTGTGTTAAAAAATTTTTGCTAAGCGATTTTCAGTGAAAACAAGTGAAACGGCATAATAGGTAAAAAATATTATTGTTCATAAGTGCATGTTAGAGAAAGAATTCGATGTTGCTATAGAAGGGAAAAGTTTTCAGCATGTTATAAAACATAAGAAAAATGAATAAAGTTTAATTTCCGAGCCTAGGGGCAAAATCATAATTTTGTAAAACTTTAGGGGCAAAAATGTAATTTTTCCAAAATATGATTTTTGGACTGGATTGAATTATGTGAATGTTATATAAGGTAAATATGTTATTATAGATCTAGAAAGAAGTGGAATCGACCTTGATCAGAGAAAAGAAAAGATTGAAGACTAAATTGCTAAATTTCTATATTGTTGCACCAAAGTAAGTTTGTATGTAGATAATATATTGTTTTATTTATGCTTAATTGTTTTATTATTTTATTTAAGATATGTACTATATGTGGAACAAATATATGATGTAAATTATGAATTAAGATTGGTTAGTGAAGAATTGGTAAAATATTGAAAAGTAAAAATTTCCCGTTTGAAACTCGGAATAGAAAAGATATGAATGATCGTAATTGGGTCACGTTTGGTATGGACTAAGTGTAGGCCACTACGTGTACCATACTGATAGGTCGTATATGTGGCACGAACTAAGTGTAGGCTACTATGCATACTGATGTTCTATCATGACACAAGAGTGGCACAGACTGTGTGCAGGCCACCGATATTCTGTTATGATACAAGGGTGGCACGAACTGTGTGCAAGCCACTGATATTATATTATGATATAAGGGTGGCACGGACTATGTGCAGGCCACCGAAAATCTGCTATTACACAAAGGTGGTATGGACTGTGTGCAGACCATCGAGAAATCTATTTTTATTCCGATCAGTTCAACGGTAAATTTATTAAGTGAAAATACATGATATGACGAAATGACTATGTGATTTATAAGTGCATATATATTAGGAAAATTTCTGAACAATGTACTCGTTATTTGATCGAACTATCGATAAAATTAAATGAAGTAAGAGAAATTCATGAAAGAGTGAAATCTTGAATTAAAATGGTTTGGACAGTAACAGTGGTGTGATTTTGAAAAATCATCAAAAATATTATAAATTGAATTAGAGGGTGATTAAGATATGCAATTAAATCTTAATGAGTTTATTTTTACATAAAGGAAACAGAGCAAGTAAAAGAGTTATATATTTTGAGATATTTCAATTTTAGTGAGGCAGGGTCGGATTGATTTCAGAATCTCTTGTTCTGACTTTGGAAAATAAATAAAATTTGTTAAAAAAATAATTATGAGCTATAGTTTATATGATTAGAATCCTTAATGAGTCTATTTGAAGGAAATAAATGAAACATTATCTGAATTTTCTAGAATGAGATAATTCATTTTAGTGAAGAGAGGTCAGAGATGTTGAGTAGTACAATAGGGGCTACTTTAAAGAAGAAAGTGTACTAATAGGCCAAGTAAAAATTCTTAAAATTTTATGGTAAGAATATATGTGAGTGTAGTTTTAGGGAAAATTAACAGATCTTAATTTAGAGCTTTGTAGATCTAGATAAAAATAATTTAGTGACTCGACTCAAATAGACAACTTTGAATTTAAATATAAGTGAATAATGAAATTATGTATAATGCTATTTGAGCATGTTATATACATAAAGGATGTGGGATGGAGAGGAGGAGGAGGATAATAAGGTATATGAATGAATTGTGTATAATTGGTTATATGCCTGATTATAATCGATAAACGTTGAAATAAGAGGGATGTTTATATTGGTGCATTACTGGTCATGGTAAGCTCATGAGAGAAAATAAACACTACACCAAAACAGGTTTTTAGCGGCGTTTTTTTATACCCGCCGTAAAAAAAGCCGTTGTTGCCATCGTTGGTAACATTTGTGGTTTTTTTAGAAATAAAAGTGCTGCTATAGATCAGGACCTTTAGCAGCGCTTTTCCCACAAATGCCGTTATAAATTATGACCTTTAGCGGCACTTTTACCACAAACGCCGCTATTGATCATGACCTTTAGCGGCACTTTTCCCACAAACGCCGCTATAGATCATGACCTTTAGCGGTGCTTTTCCCACAAAATCCGCTATAGGTAATGACCTTTAGCGGCATTTTTAAAAAATGCCACTCATTTTGGCACATTTGTCATATAATATTTATCATATTTTCAGCCCTCTTGCAGCATAAAAACCAACCAAAACCAAAAGCAACAAATCTAAATAATATTTCAAATTAAACGAATGATATATAATATAAATATCAATAAATGAAATATAATTCATATTATTCTTACAATAATGTTAAAAGTTAAAATGATAACAATATTTATACGATAGTCTAAGATGGTGGATGTTGCGACTACTAAAACATCTTCATCATATTCTGAAGCTGCCGTTGGAGTTCGTCGTACTTTCTCCTCTGTTCTGGTTCTCTCGCTGTAGCCTCTGTTTCTCTCACTGCTGCATCAGATTTAGGTTGTAGCTGGAGTTCTTCATATTTTCTTTGAACCTCAGCTTCTCTCGCTGCTGCATCTGCTTCCCTCGTTGCTGCATCTGCTTTAAGTTGTAGTTGGAGTTCTTTATATTTTCTTCGGACCTCAGCTTCTCTCAATGCTACCTCTGTTTTAATTTGAGTAATTTTCTCAACTGTGGTCGCTTGCATCTAAGCCATCTGGTCTCTTAACCTCTGAACTTCAACTTGAGACTTACTCCCCGAAGGCGTATTGCTGTGAGCTGGATCCAAAATATTGGGTTGGGTTAACAAAAGATCCTTGAAATCAAACCCGACCATACATTTCAAGACCCAAAACTTCAGTAATAATCCTGTTATCAATGTCATCAATATGAACAGAATTATCACTCGAAGCAATCAATTCATACTCCACCTTTTTATCCTTTAGTTTCTCCTAATAAATAAATCAAATAGTTAGGAATGCAATATATATTATATAAACAAATGCAACATAACTTAATAATATTTTCATTACAAACAATGAATTAAACCATTAGAAAATACACACTATAAATATTTATACGATAGTCTTTTTATTAAGTAAACATACCAAAATTTCTGCAGCTTCAGGAGTCATAGGAGATCCATCTTTCTTCCTATGTGTAATGTCAAAAAGCTGAAGGCGTCCAAATTTTTGACCGGACGACAGTTCCTACAATATAGTAATAAAAATATTATTTAATGGAAAGTAATAAATATTTGACACTATTAATAAATTCAAAATACCTCGTCTTCAGCTACACAAGCAAAACTTTTCGACCCAACAGTGTGAGTGAATTTATGTTTTTGCCTGTTGCTTTTTCCAACTTGTTCACGATCCTACGTTATGTGATTTTAAGGATGTATATAGTAAATACTATAAACCAAAATAATTATAAGAGTTTGGAAGTACGTAATACCTCTCCTTTCTTTGAATTCCAAAATCTAACCGTATCTTTCCATTGGTACCTCAGCATTCCCAGCGGGACATTTTGCAATTTCTCTTCGAGGGTTGTTTTTGTCTTAAAATAATATTTCTTTAAAGTACTTTTATGGTCTCTCCATCTTTTTCCCAATGCCTTCTTTACATAAGTATTCGAGACCTCTAAAGCAAACCTAGTTTACAAAAAACACAAGTTAAGAAAGTAAATATAAATGAAACTTAAACCCAAGTATTATAAATGACATTAACGTTTTGTTACCTTAATATTATCGAGAGCTTGATTTGTGTTACTATCAGGCATTTTATGCCATGACTCGTAGTTGATAGGCAACATATTTCATCAATTAAACATTGTGTATACCAGAATGTGTTAGTGAATTTCATATTTGTAAATTAACATTCGAGGTTCGGTAAGTGATATATGAAATTAACATGAAAAGATTTATGATTGTTATTAATATTGATTCTGACATAAAGGGGATTCTTCAATATTGGATTGATTTAACGAATATGCTGAGCATATGAATGGGTATGCATTGGGCCTCGTATACCCTAATTAACTACTCGAAGATAATAATTTGAAAGTTTTTAATTTGGATGAAATTTTATAACTCGGTTTAATATGTCTATAAGTGTATTTATTATGGTAATACCTCGTACCCTATTCTAGTGTTGAATATGGGTAAGAGGTGTTACAATGTGACATCACCAGATTCGGCCCTAATGTTTAGGCCAGGTTTGGGGTGTTACAACAAGAACATTTTTTTGGTAATATTAAGTTAAGATATGCAATTGGTCTAACACAATTATGTCATATTGATTAAAACCATCTTTTGAAATCTTGCTTTGGAATTTTTACCTTTTAATTTTTTGAGTTAAAAACTAGTTTTATTAAACCCTTTTCTTTCAAAACAAAAGATTTTCCTACACCAAAGTGTTTTAATTGCATTTCATAAATATTTTCTTACACGGTCCCTGTGGGTACGATAACTCGACATTTACTTGTCTCTTTTTCTTGTTGCGATTGTGTACACTTGGACATTTCCATCATTCAATATACATAGTACACTAAGCTTCAGGAAAAACAAATAAAGGAATGGAACAAACACCAGTAAGAGCCGACGATCGCTCCGGGTTTTTCTCAAAGGAAAGAAAAACCGACCTCTCGACAAGAAATTGGCGAGATTATTCATCCAAAGTTAGATCGGATGATACACTTGATACAGGAGTCAGGCCCTTTATTTTAAGATTTTGCACGGTAAAATAATATTTGGGTACTGAATTATACGCTGGATATGTTTAGGCCAATGCATTCAGAGTAGGAAGAAGAGGAGCTCTAGAGCGAAAGGGAAGAGGGAGATGAGGAAGGGGAAGAAGATGACGAGATGGATTTTGAGGAGGATGACTGAACCTCTAATTTTTGGTTTTAAAAATTGTATTAAATTTTGGATAATGGTTTTTTATTTACATTGATAGGAATAGGAGTAATAATAGGTTATTAGTTGTTTTGTGTGTTGGTTAAATTTTTTATGTAGGAACCCCACATGGAAGAGGCACAACGATTTTGAGCTTTCAATGACCAAAGAAGGAAGCACCCACCAATTACCTACGGAGCTATCACGACCAACCAGGTAACTTCTTTCCTTATCTTTTTCGGGGTTACACATTGAGGGCAAAGTGTTATTTAAAGTGTAGGGGGTAACATAAAACATTTGTTCAATTTTTATGCCTTTCTTTGATTTTCCTTATTGATTGCATGCTTGAGCTTGAAGAAATACAAGGGATCGGTTAAGAGCATGTACAAAGGTTATTTGTATTTACAGTAAATTTGGCTTGATGATGGGTGATTTTAATTTTATTTATTATTAGACTATTAAGTTCTATATATTACACTATAAATAGGCATTAAGAAATTGAATGTACAAAATAATATAGAGAATACAAGGAAACAAGCATGCTTTAGGGTCGTTGGGACGCTCTATGGTGCAGCAAAAAATTATTCCGGTCATCCAAACTAGGAATCCATGCACAAGGAATGAATCAAGAAGGAAAGGTTTGAAAATATACCTTTCAAAATCTAGAAACTATGAAGGAACCACTACTAGTTTAATCCCTTTCCCACGATGCCAATCCAAAGCCGCAATAGAATCGTCCCAGCCTCTACGTAGTCCACCCAGCTGCAAACGAACGAACAAAAACTATCTCTAAACATTTCTGAGAGTTTTTTTCTGAAAAATTGTCATGGTTAAATATTGGTAACACTCTCTATCCTTAGGGTTTTATGATTCCCTTTTATTTTAATATCCATATTAAAACTGGAATCATCCCTTTTTGGTGCTAGAAAATATATAGAAAATACCATAATGTAATATCCTTTCCAAAAATATATTAATTTCCATATATTTTATGTTTCACCAAAATTATTATAACACTTTATTTTAATAATTTGGTAAATAATACATCATTAATATTTTATATGAATCAAATTCATACATTTATTTTAACTATGTTATCTATTCTTGTACAACAATTTGTACATATCTTGTGTTTGTTATTTAACGTCAAATTAATTTAATTCAATAACTAATATAATTCTCTTGACAGTTAAATTTAATACCAACTATGTTTAGATTCTATTTGTTTCAACCATAGGGTGTGACCCTGTAGGCTCTTGTAAGATTGGTAGTAATACTAGAACATTTCTAATGTTACAAGCAATGAGTGGCATCTAGCAATGCATCATCGCTACCCAAGTTACAAGAAGTCATGGTACGACATAACCTTTCTATGATAAAATTTCATGTATTATATCCTTTTATCCTTTATATCTCTATTGGACACAAGTCATGGAATAGTCACATGTGCAAAGTCCAATCCAGTGTATATTGATACCAGAATTAGACTACAATAAAAAAATAAGTGTAATATCTCATATTAACTTATTTGAGCATGGCTATGCATTTCTAGTCTCACTTCATCAAGTGACCTAAGATATTGCTCCCATTATGTAGGAGGAACAAATCCTGTCTTGATCAATCAATCCCACTACATAGATTGTGGCATACCCAACATTAGTCTTTATAGTACAACCTGTTACAGTAGACGTTTGACTATATCAAAATATACGACTCACTATGTTGGGAAAGTGATGATCTCAAGTCTAAGGATCGTATACATAGTTATTACTATGAGTAATATTATGAATGTTATATAATAATCCAAGAAACATACTCATAGCGGGTCAGTCCCTTATGTCATTCTTTGACATATACTCATGTATTGATTTTGACATCCTTATGTCAATGACAACATTTTGTCATCAATCAACTACATATTAGTCTTAATGCATTATTATTATCCAAGCCCACAATAATAATTGACTGAGGACCTTTTAAGAATAATCATATTATTCATGAGAAATTATTTTAAATTAGTTTATTTTACACATACAGAAAGTGAAACTAAAAAAACTAAAATAAACAAGGTAGAATGAATATGTGATTACAATCATCTCATGATTGGTATTTGGGCATACTCTAACACATGCTAGTATGAATGATAGATTGTTGAATTTGTGATTGTTTGGTTGACTAAATTTGTGAATATTGAGATACCTAGTGATGGCCTAAGGCATTATTTGGTATACACTCATAGCCAAAAACCTAGCCCTTCTTCGTTGATCCTTAGTACCTATTTTGAGCCAGAAAACACTTCTTGATGAACCTCTATACAAAACACAAGCTAAAAAAAAAAAATTGGTGCATACCCTTTTATTTGGTCCTGAATTGCATGATTATAAACATCTAGCCATACATATTGAGGGTTAAGTAGATACATTATGGTGGTTTTTTAAAAATAGTGTGATAGCAAATATCATTGTAGTATGGTGATTATAGGTTAGTTTAAAAGTGCAAAACAAAAAAATGAAAGAAAAATAAGAAAATTAAACCAGTAGAAAAAAAGACGTGAAAAATAAAAGCATTTGTGAGTGAGGTACTGTGAAAAAGAAAGAAAAGTCACAAAGTCACAAAAATAAAATAAAAAAACTCATTCATTAGTGCACCAAAAACTCGTGAGCTAGCCGTAGTTACTATATGATGTTGACATTTCTTATAAGGAGAAATAAAAAAGGTGAGAGAATGAGAAATTAGGCAATAAGCGAGAAAGGGTCACTAATGGGGAGAATAGGGGACAATATGGTGTGCCAAAATAATTTTGTGCTTGAAACTATTTGATGCTTATTGTTCTTGAATTCCATACATGTCCCAAGCCTTATAACCTTACAAGTCGAAAAGCCCTATGTGATCTAGGTAGAGTTATTTACAACATGACCTCATACTGAATAATTGTATTTTTGACTGTTTGTATTCTGCTAAAATAATATAATTACTTTGGGTAATTTATTGATGGATCATTACATTTGAAACCCTTATTACTTGTATGCTTTGTAATATACTAAACTTAGGTGTCTGATATCAAAAGTGGTTAGTCAACTATATATCATGCTGAGATTGTGTGTGAATATGAAATGCTTTTTCTTGTGCTCCAAAGCTAACATCTATACCATACATGCTCAAGGTTGTCTTTTCATTTACTATTTTTGTTTGCTTTGATTGAGGACAAGCAATGACTTAAGTATGGGGGAGTTTGACCTGTCATAATTTGGTGTAGAAGATTAAACTAGTTTTCGCACTTTAGGAGCTTGAATATAAGCACTTTGGTTATGTTTTAGTTATGTTTTCTTAATTCCATTTACATTCAAAAAAATGTTTAATTTGAGTCTTTTATTGACCTTAGGGGCTAAATAGGGCCTAAGGGTGAGCTAATTTGCTTTACAAGTGTGCTGTAGATCATTAGAAGGAGTGCTGACTCGATACTAGACGTTGTGTTGCAACAGAGAGAGTTAGATGTCGAAACATAGGGAACAAAATAGAAGAATTTTAGGACAGCCTGATGATGTCACGACACACCCCTAAAAAAACCCTAAAGAATAGCATACTGCCTTTGATGTTACGACACAAAACCTAGTGTGTTGCGACATCACCTCTGTACGAGAAATAATTATGAGCTAGGGGCATTTTGGTCCGCACAATCAAACATTAAGCACAAGGATGACAATTGACTTAGTGTTAAGGACGACCATTTTAAGTTTATAAAAAGGCTTATTAAACACATGTTTTAGACAACTTTTCATATCGTATAATTTTCTTCCTAGTTTTAGTTTTTCTCTTTTTCTAGGCTTTAGGTTTATTTTAGTTTTTTTCTTTGATATAACATCCCTAACCCGTTTCCGTTGCTAGACCAAGGTTATGGAGTAAATCAAAACAAATAAATTCAAATCAAATTAATATTGCTATTTAAATAAAATTATTTAAATCTCATACAAATCCAAAAAACATACACATTTGGGCTTCAAATTGAACTTTCAAGGCCCTAAAAATAGCTCAAAATCAAAATGAGACTAATTTGAAACAATTCAAAAAATATGAAGAAAAGTTAGAAATTTAGAAAACAAGGGTCACACGGTTGTGTGGCCAGACCCTGTGGCATAGCTCAAATGGTATAGTGTTTGAACAATGAGACACATAGCCGTATCCCAGCCCGTGTCTTAAACTATGTAACTCACTGCCTTAGATTACATGTCCATGTAGTAGGCAACGTGTCAGGTCGTGTAACACTCTGACTTGATACACAAAGCCGTGTTGTGAGCCGTGTCTTAGACCGTGTATGGCACAATACCATGTGGCAGCCCATGTCCAAGGTCGTGTACACCAAAATGAACCTTAAACATCAATTTTAACATTTCAAGCTTTCTTGGACACCAAGAAATCCAATTACCAGCCCTTAGACCTATGTAAATTATCATTAAACCTACTCACATCATGCCAAATCAACTGTTTCAAGTGTTTAACCAGTGTACCCTCATTGGTACCACAATTATACATACATGTACAATTATATAAATCATCAACCACTCAACCATTCAAACATACATACTTATCCTATTTTAGCAAATTATCCAACCTCCTAATTTAGCAAGTTAAAATCAAACTTATAACAATTGTTTTTCTTAGGTAAGCTTACCAAAACCAAATTACAAGCTACATTTAACAAACTTATGTTTATCACCACACTTAGCAACCATATAATATATTCACATTACGAAACAAACATAAATCCAAAGATCAACTAAGCACATGTTTATATATACACATATCAAACGAGGTCATTGACGTAACAACCTATTACATGCCATATAATCCAAAATAAATGTTCAAAAACTAAAGAAATCCAATGAATAGTGTGACTTGAGTGCTAATCTGGTCTTCCATCCCATAAAAAGATATCTACAAGAAAATGCAAATCACACAAGTAAGCTTATTGAAGTTGAGTAAGTTCGATAAACAGAAACAATGAATCTTATCGTTTAGCGCACTTTGTGTAAGCTTTTCCCGTGTATCTGGTATTATTCTAAGTGGTTCAACGGGCATGAAAATGGATGAACCGGTATGGGTTCCGATTGATTTCACTATGACAATTATAAAAGGGTATGATGTATCGATTATTCAAGTAAGAACATCCATGATTATGAAAAGTATGATTTAAGTGATGCTATGTCTATGCCTTATGTGTTATGCAAATGAAATCATAAAGAGAACGATATGACTTAAGAAATGAAAATATATGAATATCCTTGATATGGTAATACATGGAAATTATGTAAGTTAAGATGAGTAATAAATTCAAGTGATGCATGTTTAGATTAAATGGGTATTCATGTTAATGTGCTTATGATTTGTATCATGTATGCTAACATGTTTGGTGTGAATGCTTAGGGCACGTTTGGTTCGCTGTAATGGAATAGAGTTGTAATTAAATAGAGCTGTAATGGAATAGAACTGTAATAGTAATTCAATTGTTTCGTTGAATGGAATGGAATAGAACTGTAATAGTATTCTTGTCTTTGGTTGAATGGAATGATGTTGTAATAGCATAAGAAAAAAAAAAACTAAAATGACTAGAATACCCTTAGTAGAATTTTTTATGTAGATGATTATTATTATTCTTATTAAATTTTAATAAGATTATTTATACAAATAATAAATAATTTAATCATATTTTAACATAATTATTATTAAATATAATTTAATAAAATATATATAATTTAATAAAATTCTTAATATAATTATTCTTATATGAATTTACTAAAATCATAATATATAATAATATAAAATAATATATAATCTCATTTATTATTTTTAAACATAATACATATTTAATGTGCTAAAATATCATTAGTGAATCAAATAATTTAATTATTCTACAAAAAATATTAGAAGTAATATATAACTTGAGAATTATATTTTTATAAATATAATATTCATATATTAACAAAAGGTCACATAATTTCATTAATTTATATGTCATACTCCATATGTTATAAAATTTTACAACATCAAAAAGTTACAACATTATCATTGAATTTCTCTTCACAAAATGATGATCCAAAACAACAGGGTCAAATAAACATAAATAAATACATAAGCATGGTTGTTAGAGCTCAGAGAAGGCACCCTCTGTGTCCCATTCAGAATTAATAATAAAAAATGATTTCATATATCATCCATGATGCATGTTGATCAAAACAATTCAACTTTTATTTTTCCCATTCAATTCTTGGAAACTCCATCATTCACGTTTGTTGTCCTTCAATTTCAGTAGCAGCAAGCTGCTTCAAATGGCATTAGTGTGGATTGGATGACTGACTTTGCCATGGAGCTGATATGAAAATTCATCCATTTGCCTTAGCTCTACAATTTATTTCCCAACAATGGCCGAATGAAGGTGGATTCCATGTCATTATTTTCAGACACTGAAAAAATTGGCTCATTTTCAGACAGATACTTGCTCTTTTAACTTTTTCCTAGGATAACCAGATACAATCCAGCTATTATCAATGCTGCTCCTACTACCCTGCAAGTTTCACATATTTTGCAAGCTGTATTCAATGTCACTCCAACCCTGTAAAGTATGATTGTAAGCAACAATGTATGGGTTAAAATTTAAGGCTTACCCTCCTATGGGTTAAAAGTTAAGGCTTACCTTCCCAAGTAGAATTCTTCACCCAATGTAACAATAGCTATTATCAAGTGCAGTTGTACGAGCAGTATCATAGAAATGTGTGATAATCATTTGAAGAACTTCTTCACTATATGAGCCATTTAAATCCCCTTTTAATCTCTCATTAGCCAATGGAGACAATAACCATGATGTGAATTCTTAAAGATCATGGAAAGAGGAGTTTTAAACCCAACCCTTCTATCTGCCACAAACGTTACTGGTTGGAATATTGAAAGCGCAGATTTTAGTTGCAGCAAAAACCAATGCCAATTATCATCATTGACAACATCAACTACAGCAAAAGCAACAGGGAAAATGCCCTCATTTCCATCCAAAGCTGTAGCGGTCAACAGCTCAGACTGATACTTGGATTTTATGGTCATAGTGTTAAGGAAAAGGAGGGGGCGACATCCATTCTTAAAGCCATGTAACGAAGCTTGCAAGGAAACAAATAGAAGATGGCATCCATTCTTAAAGCCATGTAACAAATCTTGCAAGGAAACAAATAGAAGATGGGAGCTTAAATCCTCCCCGGTGATTAGAGTTGCCATGCTACCAGGGTTGTTCTCGCTGATCTGCTTAAATAGACTAGGTACCTGATTGTAACCATCATCATAAGAAACTTGAGGCTTCTCTTTGGCAAACTCTACTCCACGCCACCCATGTGCGTATCTTACTTTGAATCCATAATCCTGAAGGATTTCATTAATAATTTCTCTCGGTTTAGCATTTGGGGAATCTCGTAATTTTTCCTTTACAAGAAACTTGACCAATTTACTAGAGACCTTAGGATGCCGAGATGAACTATTTCATGCTCCACATTATGGTATAGAGCAATTTAACATGCTATGAGATGAAAGAAGAAAGCACAACTGAAGGCTAGAAACAGTACAAGTTTATAAGTCGCCCATTAAGGGTTTTGTATTCCTGAATAATTTCACCCTTATCAAGAAGCTCCTCTAGGGTAAATTTTTCTTTTATTTAAAATTGTCTCAACCTGCATTGATTATAAAAAATATAATTGTCAATAGACAAAGCAATAAAAGCTACACTGTCTGAAGAATACATGGACAGAAAATGGTACACATACAAGTCAACTGTAAAATAACAGCAACCATGGCCCCAACCCTTAAGTATCATTTCCTTCCACAAGGCTTAATAGGAAATAAAATAAGGATAGCACAAGATTGTGACTCCAAATCTAACCTACTTGGAAGAAAAACAACTATTTCTGTCTCTTTGCAAATCTAAAATATACCAGTGCATAAATAGAGCAAACAAAAACACAAGATTTCCCTCTAATAAAGACAGTCAAAAGAACACATTGATGCACAAGAACAAACACTGAACTTCACATTTGAATACCGGCCACTGATTCAAAATAAATAAATAACAAGGGGCACTCATTTTATGTCGTACCAAATGCTGCCTGACTTTTTATAGACTTTATTTGAATGGAACAATCAACGAAGTTGAAAATTCGCCAGACAAAACGGCTCATAATCTATATTGTACCAATACTCTAACAATGAGGAGTTCCAAGTACATTTGTTTTTTCCCAATACCGTACATTGAAACACATTATTTCAAGCCATTAATATGTTTTTTTTTCTTTTTTGCAATTTTACCAGCATCCAAACAGAGACTTGACCAGCAAGAAGCCCCCGAATTCAATTAAATTTACAAGAAATGGCATACACATCGGCGTAGGTAAAAAAAGGAAAAAGTCATGGGAGACGCAGTGGACATTCCTGCAGGCCATACGCCGAAGCATCTTCGCCAAAATTTAACAGCGAAATTGCCTTAAAAAAACTCAGATATGAACTAGAGAAAGGGAAACCCTAGGATTCAGTAATTTTAAATAAAAGAAAGGAAAAGATGTGCCGCAAAGGAAACTCTAGCAATCTGAACTGTTTGGATACACAATGAAAAAAGAAACTAACAAAAGAGAAATCAGCCACATATAAAATGAAGAAGCACTTGCCTGAAACAGTGAATCGGGAGCGGGTGGAGCCTTATGGGGTGACTTTGCTGGCAACATCCGGTTGCTCTTATTTTTGGGGCTTTTGGGTTGGGAGGGTAAAAAATGGAAAGGAATAGCCAAACGGTGGTCTGGGAAGGGAATAGAAATCCCTCAGAAATCAGCCAATTTTTGGCATAGACCCGTAATGGAATAAGCTCATAATAGGCATTCCATTGAACCAAATGGGTGATTAGATGGGCCCACAGAATGCCATTACACCCAACCAAACATGCTGTTAGGCTTTTGCTAAGCTTTAGTTGGATTTATTTATTGTAATGATAAGTGTGTAAATGGAAATATGCGTATGTTTATGAAAGAGTGGTAAGGTTTGAATTATGTAATTTCTTATGAAATGGTTTATCATGTGATTAATTCCAAAAGAGCTATGTTTAAATGCACTAGCTTGTAGCTATGGTTGATGATATGCTTATGTCTTATGTATTATGCATATGGAACGGGTGTGGAAAGTAATGGAATGCAAATGAAAATAAAGAAATTTAGAAGAGTTTAAAGTTGTTTTAAATCCTACTATGCTAGGGTTAATATGTATAAGTGATGTTGTGCATTTACTCATTTTATGAATTGTTGATTTTGGTTTCATGAATCGTGTGGTATCGGTATATGATTATTCTTGATATGTATAAATTTTATATTCGAAATGGATTGATCTGATTAAAGTTTATACGAGCTTACTAAGCATTCATTGCTTGCGTAGTTGTTTTTCTTTACTTTTTAGATTATTGGAAGCTCGTAGGAGATTTATCACACTATCCAATGATTATATCAGTAGATTTTGATATCTTGGTTAAGGTTATAATGGCATTTATAGGTAGTTTGGCTAATGTTGACATATGTGTTTTGGTTATTGATATGGCCATTTGGTTTGGCTTAACTTATGGCATTTTGGTAGTGTAATGAATTTAGTTTTGGCATGTAAAGATTAGCCTTAAAATGGTGAATGTTTGGTTTGCTTTGTTTGAATGATGGAAGATGAAATGAAAGTCTAACTATACATATTGTAAATGTCTTATGGCATATTTAAATGTGGTGAATTGGTACTTTGTTATGAATGACTTATATGACTATTGATGCTAGTGGTTGAATGGTATACTTAGTACCATTTGGTATGTTATGGTTAGTAAATTCAATGGTATGTAACGATGCAAACTTAGTTAGAAGTTAATTAATTATTTTGGCCAAATTAAGTACATGGTTATACATGTTTTAATGTTGTCATTTGAGGTGCTTTTGGTCATATTGGTTGGATGTTATTATACCATATGTGTTTAGCTTGATTATGCATGATTTTGGTGCTTTTCATGGCTTCTGTATATGTGCGAAAGGGATTATAGGTACATGTTGAAAAAGGTGAAAAAAATGGCTTGTAAAATGACCTATTTTCATCCACACGGGTAGAGACACGGGCGTGTGTCTTAGCCATGTGTGACACACGGCCAGGCAACACGGCTATGTGTCCCCTGTAGTTTTCAAAGGGTCGCAAGTTAGTTCTACATAGCTTGGCACACGGATGTGTGGCTTGGTCGTGTTACCCAAGTCAGTGAGTTACACGGGCACAGACATAGGCTGGGACACAGCCATGTGTCCCTATTTTGAATGCTCACACAGCCCAAGACATGAGCATGTCTCTTGGCTGTGTGAGACACACAGTCGTGTAACCCTTGCAGTTTGTAAATTTTCATTTTCCCCTAAAATTTTTATATGTTTCTGATTTAGTCCTGATTTATTTCTAATGTGTTTTTAAGGCCTCGAAGGCTTGTATAAGGGAAAATATGTATGCTATTGATTAGTTTTGCTATGATTGATGATATGAATTAAATTTTTTAAAATTTTTGATAGTTGTGAACCGTAAACTCTGGTAATGCTCCGTAACCCTATTCCAACGACAGATATGGGCTAGGGGTCTTAGATGTCGTGACACAAAACCCCTGTGTCGTAACATCGGTGTATTTTTCCAAAACGTTAACTAATAACTCCTGAAAAGAGTTATATTTCAAGCGTCTAGACTGAATTAATTATTTCTAATTAAGTAAATATGTTTGCATTTTTAGGATTTCTTAGAACATTAAAAAACAAAGCTTGGATTGTGCTACAAATGTCATTATGTTTTACTTGGGAAGAAAGTTGTTGCTTATTGTTGGAAACAGGTACAGGATGAAGAAGAGAAGAGGGAAAGGAGAAAGAAAATGAAGTGAAATATTGCCATGGAAAAATATTGGTTAGATTACCATCAAGAATGCCATGGAAATTCTAGAAAGATGACGCAACACTCAGTCCACGTCACTCTCACCTAGTTGAACTTGAACCTGGTAAACCACCCTAAAAAAGAAAAAACAAAAGATGTGTGCTGTGAGGGAGGGACCTACTCTATAAAGGAGGAAAGAGAAAAGAAAAGAGGGGATGAGGATTTTGGGAGAGAGGAATTGGAGAGAAGATTTTCTCTACATTGAATTTTCTTAGAAAATTAAAGAGAAACTAGAGGAGAGGGTAGCAGTTTACAGAGCAAAAAATCACAGACGCAAGGTAGGGGAAGAGAAATCTGCCTTGGGTTTTGCATCAAATTTTAGTATTAAAGTGAAAGTTGGATTAGTGATAACTTACTGCAATTTTGCCTTTATTTTCCGACTTGAAATTTGTGATCCATGATTTTAAACAATGATGTTGAATGGTTTTGTTATGGATTCAAATGTTCAACCCTAGAGCTAATTTTCATCGGGTTAGAATTTTTTGGGTGAATTATTTGAGTAGGATACTGTTTCATTCGAATTGTGATTATTTTAAATACATGTATGCAAGCTCATACATAGATGATTGTATGTTATGTTGTTAGATCTAATATAATTTTTAAAAGATTAAATAAATTGGATTATTATTAGTTGATACGGGCATGTATTCGAAAGAATATTCGCAACACTCTAGATGTAGAAGTTTCGATTTATACAGGGAAAGGAAGAAAAGTCTAGATATCATTCTTGAGTTCTGTATACATACAAAAACTCATAATGATAGCTTAAAGTCCAGCTCTCGAAAGGAGCAAATTGCAATAGTGAATCCCTAAGCAGTAGAATGGTCAAGATTTTGTCATGGCATTATTATGATATAAAAATAAAACCTGAGTAATTCTAACCTTTATTATTCAATAGTACAAATCCTCCCCACTTATTCTTTGAGAATTTCCACAGGATTTCAATCTCCCTAGCATTTCAACTAGCTGATCGTTCATATGCACATCCAAAAGGTAAAATCGAAGATGTGTTGGTAAAAGTTGACAAATTCATATTTCCAGTAGATTTTATTATTCTGGAATATGATGTTGATAAAGAGGTATCAACCATACTTGGGAGACCTTTTCTAGCAACTGGTAGAACATTAATTGATGTACAAAAAGGTGAATTAACAATGAGAGTTAATGATCAGCAGGTAAACTTTAATGTTTTCAATGCTATAAAGTTTGTAGATACTGATGAAGAACGTTACACTATTGAGATTGTTGACACAATAGTTCAGGAAGAATTTGCAGAATTTTATCACCATAATTCTAATGATGACACAACTCATTTGAGTTAATTAAAGCAAAAATGTTTGAAGAGCTTGGTGAACTAATGGAAACTAAGCAAATTAAGAATCGATTAAGTAGAAGTTTTGAATCATTAAATTTATTGGACCATTCTTTTAAACCTCCTCGACCATCCATAGATGATCCTCCTAAGTTGGAATTGAAGCCTTTGCCAGTAAATATGAAGTATGCTTACCTGGGATATAACAACACATTGTTAGTAGTTATCTCTATGACATTGACATTAGATCAAGAGGCTCAATTGTGGAAAGTTTTAAAGAAATATAAGAAGGCATTGTGGTGGACGATTACAGATATCAAAGGAACCAGTCCAACAATCTGCATGCATAAGATATTAGTGAAGGATTGCCATAGCAAATTTATCGAGTAGTAGAGAAGACTGAATCCCATTATGAAGGAAGTTGTCAAAAAATAGATTATCAAATGGCTGGATGCTGGAATTATATACCCAATCTGTGATAATCCTTGGGTGAGCCTTGTGCATTGTGTACCTAAAAAAGGGGGTGTCACCTTGGTAAGCAATTGTAACAACAAACTTATTCCTACTTGTACTATTCACATGATGAAGGGCTTGTATGGACTATGGGAAACTCAAGAAAGCAACAAGGAAGGACCATTTTCCTCTGTTATTTATCGAGCAAATGTCAGATAGATTAGCGGGGAAAGTCTTCTATTGTTTTCTAGATGGTTTTTCGGTTACAACCAGATTGCCATGGCTCCTACTGATCAAGAGAAGACCACATTCACATGTCGTTATGGAACTTTTGTGTTCCAAAGAATGTCATTTGGATTATGCAATGCCCCTGCAACATTTCAACATTGCATGATTGCAATTTTTTTAGACATGGTGCAGAAATTTGTAGAAGTTTGTTTGGATGGCTTCTCAGTGTTTGGCGATACTTTTGAAGCTGTTTAAAAAATATGGAGTTAGTTCTTTGTCGGTGTGAAGAAACTAACCTTATTCTCAATTGGGAGAAATGCCACTTCATTGTTTGTGAAGGCATTGTTCTGGGACATAAAATCTCACAGCAAGGGATTGTCGTCGACAAAACAAAAATTAAGGCTGTTGAGAAATTGTCATGACCCTCCACAGTTAAAGATATTTGTAGTTTTCTTGTCCATTAAGGATTCTATCAACGATTTATCAAAGATTTTTTAAAAATATCCAAATCTCTTTGTACATTGTTAGAACATAATAGATCTTTCAATTTTGATGAGTCATGCTTACAAGAATTTGAGGAATTGAAAAAGCGACTAGTCACAACTCCAATAGTCATATCACCAGATTGGACTTTACCTTTTGAACTTATTTGTGATGCTAGTGATTTTGCCATAAGGGCAATACTTGGGCAAAGAAAGGGCAAGGTATTTCGTGTTATCTACTATACAAGTCGTACGTTGACAAATTCACAGCAAAATTATAACACCATTGAGAAGGAGCTATTAGCTGTGGTATTTGCCTTTGACAAATTCACAGCTAAATTATACCACCATTGAGAAGGAGCTATTGGCTGTGGTATTTGCCTTTGACAAATTCAGAGTTTATTTAGTGGGCACCAAAGTTATGTTTTATATAGATCACTGTGCTATTAAGTACTTGACACAGAAAATTAGAGATAGCAAAGACACAGAAAAATCAAGTGGCTGGTCAGGATGATTTCCCATATGAGCAATGTTAGTTTCCATGGTATTATCGTGGTATGCCGATTTCATAATTTTTTTTGGTTAGTGGATTGCTGGAAATTTATCCATGATGCTAAACAGTATTATTGGGATAAGTCGGTTTTATTCAAAAATTATGCAGACCAGATAAATCGGAGGTGTGTTCCGAATGACGAGATTCAAAGTATTTTATATCATTGTCATTCAGCACCATATGGATGACACTTTGGGGGCATGAGAACTACTGCAAAAGTTCTCCAATCTGGTTTTTATTGGCCAAACGTGTTTAAAGATGCTCATGAATTTGGTCAATCTTGCGATCGCTATCAAAGAACTCTAAATCTATCAAGGAGATATGAAATACCCTTGCAAACTATTTTAGTAGTGGAACTATTTAACGTATGGGGAATTGATTTTATGGGTCCATCTTCACCTTCTTAGGGAAATGTATACATACTTGTAGCTATTGATTATGTCTCCAAGTGGGTTAAGGTTGTTTCTCTACCAACGAATGATGCCAAATCGGTACTGAAATTTCTACATAAGAATATCTTTCCCAAGTTTGGTACCCCTCATGCTCTTATTAGTGATGAGGGTTCACACTTTGAATACAAATTAGTTTGCTAATGCTATGAACAGGTATGGAGTTAAACATAAAATTGACACTGCATACCATCCCTAGACAAATGGACCAGCGGAAGTCTCTAATAGAAAGATTAAACAAATTATGGAGAAGGTAGTCAATGCCATCCGCAAAGTTTGGTCATTCAGATTGGAAGAAGCTTTGTGGGCATATTGAACTGCATTCAAGATACTGTTGGGGATGTTGCCTTTCAAGCTTGTTTATGGGAAAGCCTATTATTTTCCTGTTGAACTTGAACGTAAGACATATTGGGAAATTAAGAAATTGAATATGGATTGGAGTGCTACTGGTACTAACCACCTATTGGAGTTGGATGAGATGGAATAATTTAGAGCACAAGCTTATGAGAATGCCAAACTGTAAAAGGAAAAGACCAAATGATGGCATGACAACAAAATTTTTCCACGACAATTTCCACCTAGACAATAAGTCTTGTTATTTAATTCCTGGCTTAAATTGTTTCCTAGCAAATGAAAATCTCGTTGGTCTTGCCCACTCAAGATAGTGCATGTCTATCCTCATGAACCTATAGAAGTCAAAGATGGTAAGACTGGTTCTGCTTTTAAAGTCAATGGCCAATGATTAAAGCATTACTTTGGAGCTCCTATAATTCGTAATAAAAATTCCATCACTTTTCGAACTGCTTAATATTTCTCCCCTACATTGTTTTATTCATTTACTTTATTTTTAATTTCTTTGTTTATTTTATTTTATAATTTTACTTAACATTTATTTTCTTTTGTTGTAGGCACATTACGCCCACGTTATTAGAAATCAACCCATTTAATATATTAGTCCATTTCAGTTGAATAATTTTTTCTATTATTTTTCTTTTTCCTGCTCAATTTTTATTTTTTTCTCTGTCAGGGTGCAATTTTAGGTTAATCTTGTCCCCCATGTCACTACTATATTTTCTTTCACATTTTACCCTAGTAGATTTACTATTTTCTTTCAAATGGCTCGCCAAGCACCATCTTCTTCAACCACTATTCATTCGCGAACGTTCTTTAGCACAATCACGGAAGGAAAATATAACAAGAACATATCAAAGCAACCTTTTTGCATGGAAAAGGTTTCTTTTCCAAGATTCCCCTTTATGGGCTATTATGAAGCCATCTCATTTGTGGTGGAGAAACACGGGTGGCAAATCTTCTGTCTCCACCCTGATGACGTCCTCACTAAGGTAGTCAAAGAATTTTACGCACATTTAACCTCTCCTGAAAATGTTTTCATCTATGTGTACGGTGTCTCGGTGTTATTCGAAGAAGACTCAATCAATGCGCAATATGGGTTACCTGAAGGCCCTGATAAACACTCTTAAATTGTCAAGACAACGACGACTAAAGGACTCAACCAAGTTTTGACAAATTTTTGTGTAGAAGGAATGACATGGACATTTTCTCAAAATGATTGCTACACTATCAACTGTGTAACTTTGAATCCTCAATGTAGGGTATGGTATCATTTCCTTAAATCCCATATTAACCCTTCTAGGCACAACTCTAATATTTCCAAGGAATGCATGTTGTTGCTGCACTTGGTTATGACTAAAAGAAAGATAAATGTTGGAAAAATTATTTTTAGACAAGTCTACTATTGCACACAGAAGAACACCAGTTCCTTAAAGTTTCCGCCGCTCATTATGGCACTATGTCAAACAGTAAAGGTTCCTACTCAAGAAAATGAAGAAAAATTCCCAATAAATGAGTCATAACCAAGAAAATTGCCCTGAAATTTTCAGGGGAGGAAATGCCAAAGAATCCTGGCTCTTGTCATGTGTGAATGTGTAATACAATTGTACAAGTATACATGTGGAATCAAGTAATAAAGTGATGAGTGAGTATCGTCTCCACAGGGATCGGAATTGACTAAAACAATTGGTTATGCTATTACTACGAAATTGACTAATTAAACTGTGTAAAAGAAATAGGTGATTAATTGATAAATAAATGTAATGAATGTATTAATAAAATCAGTTATGAATAAAAATATGCTAGAACAATTAAAATGATGTGGCAATTCTCAAATAATAAGTAGCAAAGAGTTTGTACTGTTGAATGATAAAGGATGGAATTACTCGGGCTTATTTTTATAACATAATAATGCCATGGCAAAATCTTTACCATTCTACTACTTAGGAAATCACAACTGTAGTCTGCTTCTTTCAAAAGCTAGACTTTGAGCTATCATTCAAAAGCCAGACTACTTTTATGTCCAGAGTACTACAAATAGTCTTTCGAATACTTGCATGTATCAATAGATTATAATCCAATCTAATTAATCTTTTCAAAATTAAATCAGATCGAATATCATACCATACAATCATCTAAGTCTCAAGCTTGCATGCATGCATTAAAAATAATCACAAATCGAATGAAACAGTATCCTACTAAAAATTAAACCATGGGCATTAAAAATAATAAAAATTCACCCAAATAATTCCAACCAACTGAGAATTAGCTCATGGGTTGAGCATTCGAATCCAAAACAAAACCATTCAACATCATTGTTTAAAATCACAAATCACAAAGTTCAAATAAGAAAATAAAGGCACAACTGCAAGAAGCTTCTGCTACTCCAGGTTTCACTCTAAAAATAAGATTTGGTGCAAAACCCAAGGTAGATTTCTCTATCCCTTCCTTCTAGCTATATTTCTTCTGCTCTGTAAGCTGCTACCCTTTCCTCTCTTTCTCTGAGATTTTTTTTCACGATAACCTTCTACAGAGAAAAAAAACTTGTTTTCTACATTCTCCACTCTCTCCCCAATTCTCCTTTTCCCTTTCCTTTTCCCCAACATTTTATCATGGCAATATTTCACTTTCTTCATTTTCCTACTCTTTTTCTCTTCTCTTCTTCATCCTACACCTTCTACCAACCACAAACAACACATTTCTTCCCCAATAATTAAAGTAACAAATAATAACATTTATAGTATAATCCAAGCTTTGCTATGAAATGTTTAAAAATATCTAAAAATGAAAACATATTTAATTACAAACAATTAATTTAATCTAGAGGCTTGAAATATAACTCTTTTCAAGAGTTATCACACCCCCAAACCTAACTTGTTACTTGTCCTCAAGCAAAATGTATATGAGTATTCATGAATGCATGGATATTTGCCAAAACATATAGTTACCATTTCTACTGTTGAACCATATGAAGTATATTTAGTACCTCCATTCTCAACAGTCTTCAAAAAACAAAAAAAAAACTGGTTCTAGTTTTATAGGCTTCTTTAGCAAATGAAGTGCAGAAAATGTTTCCTATAAATCAAAGTTCCTACATAATTTTTCAATTCCAACTATAGTAAACCTCTCCTAATGTATTTAGGATATCTTTCCTCTAAACACAATTTCACTATTCTCACTTACTCAGTTATTTCAAAATTTTAATCGCCAATATTATTTTCTATAGGGAATTTATCTTGTCACATGGTTTCTTTACTTTACAATCTCAATGGAGCATACACTAGATTACCAGGTAGTATATCATGCCACAATTTGAATGTATTTCACTCATAAAGCTAAGGGCTCTTAACTAAAGAGATGGATGGAGCAAACAACTACCTCCTTAGCTAATCAGACTATTACTGCAGTGGAGTGTCCCTAAATTATTATTAATACAACTTTTTTACTCACTGTTATTTGAAGCCATTTTCTGATCAATAATATGATGGAGCAAGCAAAGCATTACTGACCTACTCAACAGTTTCAAACATTGGAGTGTAAAAAATTGCTAGGGTATTCCTTATCATTCATAACCAATTTATTGAATTTAGGTTCAAGAAATTCTAAATGCATTAAAAGAACCCTACTACAAACTTACTTGCATTGCTATTGAAGTTATGCATTAAAAGAACCCTACTACAGATTTACTTGCATTGCTACTAAAGTTATTCTACTTTTAGGAATCAATTTTCAAACAACTATCCTAAGCTAAACATGGTTAATCAACTTCCATAATTTTCTAAATTAGCCATAGAGTTATTATCTTCATTGAACATAACTGATATCGATATACTCAGCGTAGTTTGGAAATTATTTGGCGTTTGTATGTAATGGAAAAATAAATGAAAAAATGAATGAATATTAGATCATCTATCTACGACATACTATATTTACAAAATAATACACCCCCAAACCTAAGAGATGCATTTTCCTCAATGCATGAATAATGAATCATGTCAAAATGAAAAAACAACAACAACTGGAAATTATAAAAATGTAATGACAACTAAATATGAATGCATGAAACATATAGTACAAAATGAAAAAAGAAAACAAAAGCTTGTACAGAATTGGGGTTACTCTAATTGGGTTGGTTGGATTTCTTGGCAGCACATTTGTAGCATTGCTCCCTTTCTACTTCACCAGCATCAACTTGAACGAATTTTCTAGCAGCTCTCTTGTAGTACTTCAGTTTGAGTTGGTTAATAGGCACCCCTTTATTATTCAATCATAGGTCCAGTGGTCGGTGTAGTGGTGGTGTCTATTAGTGTAGTAGCTTGAGTCACATCATCGTCATCCTTATTGAATTCAAAATGGACCGATTTAGTTTTCTCCATTTCTTCTTCTTATTCTATGGTCTTCTTCTCCGTAATGGTTTTTTAACCATCGTCATCATCATCATCATCTAGCTCTAATAACAATTCTCTAGGAAAAATAGGGAATGTAGGTATCGGTCGGGAAAAGTACTTCTAAATAAATTTTTTAATGGCCTTATCTCTTCCTTATGCAAACCTCAAAAGAGAGCCATTTCCTCTTGAGTTCAGCCAAAATCAATGGCCATCTTTTGTTGGTGTTTCTCCATTATTTAGAATTGTTGCTGCAACATCTCAAGTGCATCAATCACTTACTGTTTAAAGTTACTATGGGATGTTGATGGAGTAGTATCAATATTTAAAGGTGGTGATGATGTACATGTGAAACCCAGATGCCTTGGCATTTCCTCCCCAAAAATTCTTAGGGTGAGTTGTTTTGTTATGGCTCATTTACTGGGGATTGTGTCTTCATTCGTTTAAAGAGAAACCTTCGCTTGCTGACATAGTGACGTAATAAGTGATGGAAATTTTAAGGTACCTACATTCTTTTGAGAGCAACGGTGGACTACTCTAAAATTAATTCTTCTAACATTGATTTTTTTGTCTGTCATAATCGAGTGCAATAATAACAAGTGTTCTTTTCAAACATTTGAGTTGTGAGTAGAAGGGATGAGATGAGTTTTAAGGAAATGATACCAGACTCTGTAGTGAGGCTTCAATGGTACATGGCTAATGGTATAACAATTATTTTGAGACACTTTCCACTTTGTCCCTCGACACATAAATCCGTCAGAACTTGGTGGAGTCCTTTAGTGGTCATAGTCTTAACAAATTAGAGGTGAGATGAGCATAAAATTCTTTCACTACCTTGGTGAGAATGCCATCGGGGTGGACATAGGAGATTTTCCATCCATGTTTCTCCAGTACAGAAGAGATGGTTTCAAAGTAACCCATAAATGGGGCATCTTGAAAAAAAACCTTTTTCCAAAAAAAATGGCCTCTTTGATATGTTCTAGGTATACTTTTCTTCTGTGATTTTACTGAAAAATGTTTGTGGAGGCATAGGTAGAAGATGATGGTGCTTGGTGAGCCATTGTATAAACAATAGTGACTGGAAAATAAAAAAACATGAGACCTTTGCAGTTTGAATGGAGTAAAAGCTGAGAAAGTTGAAGAAGATGAAACGAAAAAGAAGTAAAATGACTCGGGTAAAACGTGAGAAAATATAGTGATGACGTGGGGGTTAAGATTAATCTCATAGTGTGCCCTGACATAGAAAAAGATAAAAATTTAGCAGCAAAAGAAAAATTATAGAAAAATTAGGAAATTAAAATTAACTACTGTAGTGAATGGGCTAATTTCATTAATCCTAGGCCATAATATGCCTGTAACAAAAAGAAAATAATAGTTAAATAAACTCATTGAAGAAACAGAAAAAAGAAATTAAAAGTAAAGTAATGAATAAAATCAGATGAGAAAGAAATATTAACCAGCGCAAAAAGTGATGAAAATTTTATCACGAATTATAGGGGCTCCAGAGGAGTGTTGCTTTAATCGTTTTCCTTTGACTTTGAAAATGGAACCAATCTTGCTATCTTTAACTTCTACAACTCTATGAGGATAAACATTCACTATCTCGAATAGGCCAGACCAACGAGATTTCAATTTGCCAAGAAATAATTTAAGCATGGAATTGAATAACAATACCTATTCTCCAGGTGAAAATTACCGTGGCAAATTTTTTTTTTCATGCCAACGTTTAATCTTTTCTTTGTTAAGCTTGGCATTCTCATAGGCTTGTGCTCGAAATTCTTCCATGTCATTCAACTCCAATAGTTGGTACCAGCAGAACTCCAATCCATATTCAATTTCTTAATTGCCCAAATGTCTTATGTTTAATTTCAACGGGAAAATGATAGGGTTTCCCAAAAAAATGCTTGAAAGGCGACATCCCCAACATTGTGTTGAATGTAGTGTGATATGCCCATAAAGCTTCATCCAATATGGATGACCAATCTTTTCGGTTGGGATTGACTACCTTCTTTAGAATTTATTTAATTCCTTTATTAGAGACTTTCGCCTGCCCATTTGTCTGGGGATGGTATGCCATGTCAATTTTATGTTTAACTTCATACATGTTTAGAGCATTAGCAACTAATTTGCAATCAATGTGTGAATCTTCATCAGTAATTAGAGCACGAGGAGTTCCAAACTTGGTAAAAATATTCTTATGAAGAAATTTCAGTACTAATTTGGCTTCATTTGTTTGTAAAGAAAAAACCTCTACCCACTTGGAGACATAATCAACAGTTAAAGTATGCATGCATTGCCGAAGAAGGTGAGAATGGTCCCATAAAATCATTTCCCCAAACGTCAAATAGTTCCACTTTTAAAATAGATAGCAAGGGCCTCTCATAACTGCTTGATAGATTTTTAGTTCTTTGACAGCGATCACAAGCTTGGCAAAATTCATGAGTATCTTTAAACATGGTTGGCCAATAAAAACCAGATTGGAGAACTTTTTTCGTAGTACACATGCCCTCAAAGTGCCCTTCAGATGGTGTTGAATGACAATGAAATAAAATATTTTGAATCTCGTCATCTGGAACACACCTCCGAATTATCTAGTTTATACAATGTTTGAATAAAAATAGCTTATCCTAATAATACTGCTTAGCATCATGGAGAAATTTTTTTCGTCTTTGATTTACGAGATCAGGTGGCTGCAGTCCAGTCAAAAAAAGATTACAATATCAGCATACCATGGTAATGCCATGGTAACTAATAGTTGCTCATGTGGGAAATCTTATTGAATGCGCTGAATATTAATGTCTTCATTTTCTGCTTCAATTCGAGATAAGTGATCAGCCACTTGATTTTTTGTGCCTTTCCTATCTCTAATTTCTAGATGAAATTCCTGCAATAATAATATCCATCGAATCAACCTGGGTTTGGCGTCTTTCTTGATCACCAAGTATTTAATAGCAAAGTGGTTCGTATAAAGCGTAACATTGGTGCCTACTAAATAAGTACAGAATTTGTCGAAGGCAAATACAACAACTAACAGCTCCGTCTCAGTAGTGGTATAATTTAGCTGTGAATCAGTCAACGTATGGCTTACGTTGTAGATAGCATGAAATAGCTTATTCTTTCTTTTCCCAAGTACTGCCCCTACAACAAAATCACTAGCATCACTCATAAGTTCGAAATGTAAAGTCCAATTTGGTGCTATGACTACCTACTTTTTCAGCTCCTCAAATGTTTGTAAGCATTGATCATTAAAAATGAAAGATTTGTTAAAAATGACTACCTAACAATGTACACAGGGGTTTTGATATTTTTGAAAAATCTTTGATGAATTGTCTATAAAATCCTGCATGGCAAAGAAAACTGCGAATACATTTAACTGTAGAGGGTGGTGGCAATTTCTCAATAACTTTGATTTTTTCTTTGTTGACGGCAATCCCTTGCTTTGAAATTTTATGTCCCAGAATAATGCCTTCACAGACCATGAAGTGGCATTTCTCTCAATTGAGAATAAGGTTGGTTTCTTCACATCGACAATGAACTAACTCAATTTTTTTTAAATAATTTGCAAAAGTATCGCCATACACCGAGAAGTCATCCATAAAAACTTCTAAAAATTTTTCCACCATGTCCAAAAATATTGTCATTATATAATGCTGAAATGTTGTAGTGGTATTGCATAATCCAAAAGGCATTCATCAGAACATAAAAGTTTTATAAGGACATGCGAATGTGGTATTCTCTTGATCATTAGGAGCTATGGCAATCTGGTTATACCTTGAATAAACATCTAGGAAATAATAGAAAGCTTTCCCCACTAATCTATCTAACATTTGATCAATAAATGGCAGAGGAAAATTGTCTTTCCTTGTTGCTTTATTGAGTTTCTGATAGTCAATACAAACCCTCCATCTGCTGACAGTACGAGTAGGAATGAGTTCATTGTTATCATTGCTTACCACGATGACACCCCCTTTTTTAGGTACACATTGAACAAGGCTCACCTAAGAACTATAAAAAATTTGGTATATGATTCCAGCATCCAACCATTTGATAATCTTCTTTTTGACAACTTCCTTCATAATAGGGTTCAGTCTTCTCTATTGCTTAATAGGTTTGCCATGGCAATCCTCTAGTAATATTTTGTACATGCAGATTGTTGGACTGATTCCTTTAATATCTGCAATCGTAGTCCCAATGCTTTCTTAGATTTCTTCAAAATTTTCAATAATTGAGCTTTTTAATTTAATGTCAAAGCCACGGAAATAATTACTAGCAACGTAATGTTATCTCCCAAGTAAGCATACTTCAAATATGATGGCAAAGGCTTCAATTCCAACATAGGAGGATATTCTATGGATGGCCGAGGAAATTTAAAAGAATGGTTCTATAAATTTAATGATTCAAAGCTTCTAATTGATCCATTCTCGATTTGTTTAACATCCAGTAGTTCACCATGCTCTTCAATCATTTCTACTTCAATTAACTCAATTAAATTTGCCTCATCATTACAATTATTGTGATAAAACTCTACAATTTCTTCCTGAACTATTGTGTCAATAATCTCCACAGTGTGACATTTTTCATTTGTATCTGCACACTTCATAACATCGAAAACATTAAAAGTTATATGTTGATCGTTGATTCTCATAGTTATATCACCTTTTTGAAAATCAATTCATGTTCTTACTGTTGCAAGAAAAGGTGTCCAAAGTATGATTGGTACCTTTTTATCAGCCTCACATTCTAGAATAATAAAATCTACTTGAAAAATAAATTTGTCAACTCTTACCAACACGCCTTCTATTTTACCTTCTAGATGTGTATATGAATGATTAGCTAATTGCAAAGTGACAATTGTAGGTTTTGCCTTCCCTATCCCCAGCTTCCTGAAAACACACATAGGCATTAGATTTATACTCGCACCTAAGTCGCATAATGCTTTGCCAACATAATAATTTCCAAGAGAGCAAGGTATAGTAAAACTCCTTGAATCCTTCAACTTCGGTGGCAATTTGTTTCTTAGCATTGTTGTGCATCTTTTAGTGAGAGCAAGAGTTTCAAACTCCCCTAACCTTTTCTTTTTTGATAAGATATCTTTCATGAATTTCACATAGATGGGCATTTGTTCCAATGCTTCCACCAATGGTATGTTGATATGTAATTGCTTCAGGACATCCAAGATTTTCTTGAATTGAAAATCTTTCTTAGATTTTTGGAAATGCTGAGGAAAATGTGGTGGTGACCTTTCTTCCATTTCTTGAGGTTGATTTGCCGTGGCATTTTTATTCGCAATGCAAGGTGAATCTGCTTCAAAATTTTTTGGTTGCTCTTTTGCTTTGAAGCTTGCTCTACTACTGGTTCTAAATTCTTCTTAATTGTGAAATCTAAACTACTTTTTTCAATAGTGGTTTTACTAACAATTCTTGGTAGTTATGTACCACTTTGGAGCATAATAACTTTACACTATTCCTTTCCTTGAGATCATGAATTTTCAATATCACTCGATAGTGCTCCTTGAAGTCTTGAGCTTAATGCTTTGGTAATTTGCCCCACTTGATTCTCTAAAGCTCTTAAAGATGCATCTTGACTTTGAATAATAACATAATTCTTGGCCATGTATTCCTTCAATAGATCTTCCATCGATGAATAACTCAAAGTTGAATTTTACTGAACATTTTGTCGTGGCATGAGTTGATTGTATCTAGGTGGTGCACCCGCAACATTTTTTTGAATAGCATTGCTAGAATTTCCCACCCCTAGATTACTCCAAATGAAGTTAGGATGTTGCTTCTTGGATTATAAGTGTTGGAATATGGGTTGTTGTTGCTGCGATTAAAATTTCCCATATAATAAACTGAGGTTGGATTTGATGGGCATTCATAAAAAAACATGATCTTTTCCATAGTAAACGCATGCTAACTCAGTTGCTTTTATTTCCTGTACTGCAGTTAGTCTTTTCAGTGTTTTAATCATATTCATTAGAGATGATACCTGAGTTGTTATGGAAGTGATTGCATCAAGTTCCATTTCTCCAAAAACTCTTCTGTCAGTCCTTACTCTGGCAGTGGGGTATTGATAATCATTGTTGTCTATCCTCTCCAGAATTTCATATGCTTCATTATATGATTTATCAAGCAAAATCCCATTGGTAGATACGTCAACCACCATCCTTGTATGTGAATTTAATCCATTGTAAAAAATTTCCATTAATGTTGGAAACCATGCATTGGGAATTTTCTAATTAACTCATTGAATCGCTCCCATGCTTCATATAATGTTTCATCCTCAGATTACTGAAAGGACGTAATATCATTCCTCAGTTTGGCATTCATGTTCAGAATATTATATCTCAGCAGAAACCTCTAACAAAGTTCATTCCAAGATGCCACAATTCCTGACGGTAATCTATTTAACGATGCTCTGGCACAATCTCACAATGAATAAGGGAATAACTTCAGTTTCAAGGCATCTTCAGGAACACCCTGCTGCGTGAATGAATTACAGACTTCCAAAAAGAGTCTTAAGTGCAACTGTGGATCTTCAGTAAGCAATCCACTAAACTTCCCCAAAGTTTGTAACATTTAAAACATCACCAGTTTTAACTCAAATTGTTGAGCCTGAATATATAGCCTAAAAATTCCTACATTCAAATCATCCAAGATCGGCACTACATGTTCTCTGATGGGTCTATCTCTGTTATCTATTATTCAAGAAATATCAGCATGGCTTCCTTCCTGATGTAATGGCTCTTCTCTAACCTGATTGTTTCTAATTCTCTCCATTTCTCACAATTATTTTCTCCTTATTCTCAATATTTTCAAAATTTCTGGATAAAAAGAATACTCTTCAATTGCTAAAATATCACTATTCATGCACCAACAAAAATCCTGAAAAGAAAAAAAAATCAAAACAACTAATTAAGCTAAACTAATAAAAGTAAAGTGGTAATAACTCACCAAATATTTCACCAAAATTGCTGACCCCCTGCAACAACACCAAAAACTTTTTGGGTATAAATGTGTAATGCGAATGTGCAAGTTACACGTCGAATAAAGTAATAAAGTGATGAACGAGTATCGTCTCCACAAGGATCGGAATTGACTAAAATAATTGGTTATGCTATTACTACACAATTGACTAATTAAAATATGCAAAATAAATAGGTGACTAATTATAAACAAAAATATGTTATGTAACAGCCCATTTTTAGTGAAATCAAAACAGTAGTTTTAGGATCACAAATTTGATAAGTAAATTATTATTTTATTATTATTTTAATGTCTATGGCATGTTAGTAAGGTCATATTAAAATTTCATTAAGAAATTTTGACGTTTGCATGCTTAATTACGTAAAAAGGACTAAATCGAAAAAAGGTGCAAAAGTAGAGTTTTATTAGTCAAAGATGTCAAATAGCCATGGAATTTTAATCTAAGGGACTTGGTTGGTAAATACACCAATTAAAGGGTTAGCGGACATCCATGGATAAGGTATTAATGTAATTTTGAATGATTTTAAAGGCTAAAAGGGTAAATGAGTAAATAAGGTCAAAATTAATTAAAACAAAGCATCAATCTTCTTCCAAATAGGCTTCCACCGAAATTGAAGAGGAAAGAAGCCATTTTTTGGGTTTGAAACATTCGTCCACTTCTTCTTGCTTGCATGGTATATTTTTCAATCTAGTTTTTAATGATTTTTATGTTTTCAGGATCGTTGTAGCTTAATATAGCTAGCCCAGGGATCAAATTACAAAATTGTTAAAGATTTAAGGGTTTTCCATGAATGCTCTTGCATGATTCTTGATGTTTAAATAAATATTATGAGTCTTTGTTTATAAATAAACTAGTTTCGTAAAGTGAATTTTGATGAAAATTGTGTTTAAGGACTTATTTGTGAAAATGACAAAATTTCATGGTTAATTTGTGAAATGTAGGTTTGTATGTATTGATATAGGTCCCTAGTGAATTCGGTTGGCATGAGATGAGGATTAAAATGCTTAGATTTCAATTTTAGAGCTTGAGGACTAAATTGTGAAAAGTTAAAATGTTAGAGGTAAAATTGTAATTTCACCAAAATATGAAATGTGGAATGAATCGAATAACAGAGATATTAAATGGATTGAATTTGTTTATTTAGATAAAGATAGACCAATAAGGGATTTAGATCAGGGAAAAGCTAAAGCCTCGGATTAGTCAATTCCGTTTCTATGCTCTAATTGTCGAGGTAAGTTCGTAGTGTTTTTTATATGTAATGAACTTTCTATTTGTGTACTTACATTATGATGTTTTAATTATAATGTTTTTAGAAGAATAATGATAAGTTGCACATACGTGCCCCTGTTTGTACTTCGGTACCCCTGATTGCACATATCTGCCCCTGTTTGTATTTCGGTACCTTTGAATTGCACAGACGTACCTGTGTTTGTACTTCAGTACCCCTGAATTTTACATGCGTGCCCCTGTTTGTACTTCGGTACCCCTAGATATACTTTGTACTCTGTTTAGGCCTCGGTAATTCTGAATTGAATAATATATGAAATGTATTCAATTTATTGACAGATTAAACAATATGATATGTTCTTACCAAGCTCTATAAGCTTATTTGCTTTTGTGGATTGTTTTGTAGATCATTGTTATTAACACATTGGGTCGATCGAATTTTCAGCTCACACTATCCACCGACTTTGGTAGTTTTTCTATCTCTTAAGGTAGTGGCATGTATAAACTTAAGTAGTTGAATTTGGGGTTAAAACGTATTTACGATGTTATAAAATGATATTTGATGAATGTGAATATAATAATTAAATGTGTTTGTGTTTTGATGCCATATATGCATAATAGGTTATGATGCTTACTTTAGAAGGTACTTTTGGTCACTTTTGATAATGAATGGGAATGGTTTATTGGAATCATTCGATGGTTTAAGTCATAGAGCTACTTTAGGTTATATGTTTATTAGGTTTTTGGAATTTGTAGTTGATGAATGTATTTAGTAAAGTTTGCATGATTAGGTAGGTTTTGGTAATTGATATTGAGGTGCCTTGTATGGCATATTGCTTTATCAATCTTGGACTATTGATTTGGTCATTTTTTGTAGGTTTTGGGTCATATTTTAATGCCTTGATATTGTGTACTAAAGACCTTTAGGTAGTGCATTGTTTGGTGTTGGAAACGACTTATTTTTTGGAAAATTCATGTGTATACGGCCTAAGACACGGGTATGTGACTCAGCCGTGTGTCCTCTATAGGTTTTAAAGCATGCATGTCAGGCTGTTTCATGGCCTAGTACAAGGCCTGGCACAGAAGCGTGTGTGGTTATTTCGAGAGTTACATAGCCTAGCACACAAGCGTGTGGCTTGGTCGTGTGACCCAACTCAAAGAGTACACGGGTGAGGACACAGGCTAGAACATGGGCATGTGTCCCTATTTCGATTGTTACACGGCTTGAGACACAGGCGTGTGTCTTCGTCATGTGAGTCACATAGCCATGTAACCCCTGCAATCAAATATTTCTAACTTTTTCTTATACTTTTTTATTATTTCTAATTTGATCCCAAATTGTTCCTAAGGTATTTTTAAGGCCTCGAGGGCTTGACCAAGGGACGTTATTATGTGATTGAATGTATTAGATTATGTTTACAATAATGTATGAAATGAATGTTTTAATGTTACATTTGTACGATAATGCTCCACAACCGTACTCCGGCAAAGGATATGGGATAAGGGTGTTACATTTAGTGGTATTAGAGCTACGACTTAGTCGATTCTACAACTAACGTAGGGGGTAAAGCTTAGTATATACGTGCCATATATACCCTATGATAGTGTGCTGCTTTTGATCATTTCTAACATTGTATTTTCTTATATAATCAAGATGTCAGCTGAATTGAACCGAGCTATAGTTAATGAAGTTGAACGTAATTTTCAAACTTCAAATCTCAAAGCAAGTAATAGTGCGTCTATTCTACAATCAGTTGGTGATGAGATGAAAAATTTATTTCTTAGAATGATGAACCAATGGTTAAATGATTTCAAGCAAGCAAATCTCGCAACTCCACCACCTCCACCCCCTGTTGTGCCTCCTACGACACCCCTAAATACTCCAAACGTCATACCTATGATAGTTACCCGAGTATCAGTAGATAAAATTCAAAAATGTAGAGTGAAAAAAATTTAGAGGTACGGTAGATGATGATCCTTCAAAAGTCGAGTATTGGCTAATGGATACAAAGAAAGTTTTTGTAAAATTGTTATACACCCCTAAAAATTGTTTGAGATGTGCAGTATCCTTACTGAAAGATGAGGTGTATCTATGGTGGGATACTTTGAGCAAGATGACATCGAGTGATCGTGTTAATTGAGACTTCTTTCAAAATGAATTCAAGAAAAAGTATGTTAGTCGATTGTTCATTGACCGAAATAATAAAGAGTTTCTCGAGTTAAAATAAGGAAACCTGACTATAGCTGAGTATAAACGTGAATTTGTGAAGTTAAGCAAGTTTGCTCGTAACATCATATCAAATGAGGAGGAAATGTGTATTAGATTTGAAAATGGGTTGAATGATGATATTCGTATGGCTATAGTAGCATTAAAGTTACGGGAATTTGTAAAACTTTCTAAGTGGGCTACGAAAGTTGAAGAAATTTGTAAAAGCGAATGACAATCAGATTTGAAATTTTCAGACTATAACAAAAGAGGGTCATTCAAGCATGCTCAAGCGTCTCCATTGAAGAAATTTAGAAAGGACACAAGTTGATCAGTTGCTTCTTCAGAGTTCGTTGGTAAAGAGAACTCGAGGCAAAGTAATTTCCAGTCAGTTAATTCTCTAGCGGCTACTGTTAAGAAATGTTGAGAGAACCATTCTTATGTGTGATAAATGCAATAAAAGACATTTTGGTGAGTGTCAATCAAAATCGGGAGCTTGTTTTCGTTGTGGGTCTACTGACCATTTTCCTCGTGACTGTCCGAAGAAGCAAAATGATTTCAGAAATCAATCAAATAAGCCTGAAGCAACTTCTCAGAGAGGTAGACGATCTGAAAACGTTAGAAACGATACTCCCGATTGTGGAAAGAACAACGAGATGAATGAACGGTCTGAATCAAGAACACCAATTAGGGCCTATGCAATCCGAGCTTGAGAGGAAGCTGCTGCTCCAAATGTTATTACAGGTACTTTTTCTCTCTTTGATATTAATTTATATATATTGATTGATCCTGGATCACCTCATTCGTATATATGCACTACATTAGTAGACAAAAAGAAAATACCTGTTGGATTCACTAAATATATTGTTGAAGTTACAAATCCCTTGGGTCAATTTGTTCTCGTTAATCAGTTATGTAGATCATGTCTACTGAAAATTAGGGGTTACGATTTCTCTACCAGTTTGATATTGTTAGTCTTTGATGAGTTTGATGTGATTCTTGGTATGGACTATTTGACTCTATATGATGCTATTGTGAATTACAGAAGAAAACATATTGTGTTAAAATGTAAGGATGGTAAATGGATCTGAATTGAGTTAGATAGATTGGATGGAACATCTAATATAATCTAAGCTATGACGACACATAAATATGTTTAAAAGGGCTTTGAAGCATATCGCGCTTATATAGTTGATTCCAGGGTTTCAAAATTGAAGCTAGAATCGATTCCAATGGTATTTGAGTAAATAAATGTATTTCTAGAAGAGTTACCAGGGTTACCGCCTATTAGAGAGGTTGAGTTTTCTATTGAATTAATGCCAGGAACATCTCCGATATCAATAGCCCCGTATAGAATGACACCTACAAAATTGAAAGAGTTGAAAGCTTAGTTACAAAGGTTCACAAATAGAGGCTTTGCTCGACCTAGATTTTCTCCTTAGGGTGCTCCTGTGTTATTTGTTAAGAAAAAAGACGGATTCATGCGACTATGTATAGATTATCGACAGCTCAACAAAGTCACGATCAAGAACAAGTATCCATTGCCACATATTAATGATCTGTTTGACCAGCTAAAAGCTGCAACAGTATTCTCAAAGATTGATCTTCATTCTGGTTATTATCAGTTACGAGTTAAAGACTCGGATGTGCCGAAAATTGCGTTCTGAACCAGGCACGGACATTATGGGTTTCGTATGATGCCATTTGGTTTGACTAATGCACTTATTGTATTTATGAATTTGATTAATAGAATACTCAGACCGTATTTAGATAGATTTTTCGTTGTGTTCATTACTGACATTTTGATCTATTCATGATATGTGACAGAGCATACTCAGCATTTCAGAATTGTTTTACAAACCTTACACGAAAAATAACTATTCACTAAGTTCAGCAAATGTGAGTTTTGGCTCAGAGAAGTCAGATTTTTGGGACATGTGGTATCAGCCGGTGGCATTAGAGTTGATTCGAACAAAATTTTAGCTGTAGTAGATTGGAAGCCTCCAAGAAATGTATTTGAAGTCAAAAGTTTTTTGGGTTTAGCCGGATATTACAGAAGATTCATCAAGGGATTCTCAATGATTGTTGTAACATTAACGAAACTATTGCAAAAAGATGTTAAATTTGAATGATCAGAGAAATGTCAGTAACATTTTAATCAATTGAAAGCTTTGTTAATCGAGGCACTTGTGTTGGTTCAGGCAGAGTCCAGTAAAGAATTTTTTGTTCACAATGATGCTTCATTGAATGGATTAGGCTGTGTTTTGATGTAAGAAGGCAAAGTGATAGCGTATGCTTCTAGACAGTTGAAATCGCATGAAAAGAATTATCTGACTCACGATTTAGAGCTTGCAGCTATTTTGTTTGATTTGAAGATTTGGCGACACCATTAGTACGAAGAAAAATGTCATATCTTCATGGATCATAAAAGCCTAATGTATTTAATGTTGCAAAAAGATTTGAATTTCAGACAGCGTAGATGGCTCGAATTATTGAAAGATTATGACTTGATCATTGATTACCATCTGGGAAAGGCTAATGTTGTTGCTAATGCATTGAGTATAAAATCTTTATGTATTTTGCGAGCTTTGAAAACATGACTAACGTTGAGTAATGATGGTTATATTTTAGTTGAATTAAAAGCTAAAGTGACGTTTCTGCAACAGATTTGCAAATTTAAGAAATGTGGTGATGTTTTGTTAGCTAAATAGAAACAGATTGAGATGACACCTGATTTAGATTTCCATGTGGGTTCAGAGGACAGTTTGTACTTTAAAGCCAGAAATTGTGTTCCAAGAAAGTCTGATCTCATTCAGAAAATTTTACAAGAAGCTCACAATAGTAGCTTGTCGATTTGTCCTTGTAGCAATAAAATGTACGGTGATTTGAAACAGATGTATTGGTGGCCAGTTATGAAACGAGAGATTTCTAAGTTCCTATTGAAATGTTTGGTTTGTCAGCAAGTTAAAGCCAAGCATCAAGTACCTTCTAATTTATTACAACCAGTGATGATTCCAAAATAGAAATAAGGACGTGTCACGATGGAATTTTTATTGGGATTGCCTTTATCTTTGAGAAAGAAATATACTGTATGGGTCATTGTTGATCGTTTGATGGAATCCACACATTTTATTCCAGTGCGTACGAATTTTTCAGTCGAGATTGGCAGAGTTGTATGTTGCCGAGATCGTTCGGTTGCATGTATGCCACCTTCTATTATTTCTGACAGAGATCCATGGTTTACATCTCGATTCTGGAGCAAGTTACACAAAGGTCTAGGTACTCGACTGCATTTTAGTTTAGCATTTCATCCCCAAACAAATGGTCAATTTGAGCGAGTGATTCAGATACTCGAAGGTATGCTACGATGTTGTTTTTTTGGAGTTCAAAGGTAATTAAGAGAGATTTCTACCGTTAGTTGAATTTTCATACAATAATATTTATCAATCGAGCATTAATATCGCACCGTACAATTCTTTGTATAGTCAAAAGTGTTGAACTCCTTTATACTGGATTGAGCTCAGTAAGAAAAAGCTTTTGGGTGTTGATTTGATACAGGAAACCGAAGAAAAAGTTAAAGTGATACGTGACAGTCTGAAAGCGCCTTTGGATCGACAGAAGTCTTACGCGGATTTGAAAAGAAAAGACATTGCATTTCAAGTTGTTAACAAAGTGTTTTTGAAAATGTCACCTTGCAAGAAAGTCCTCCGATTCGGTCTAAAAGGAAAGCTTAGTCCGTGGTTTATCGGACCATATGAGATCATTGAGTGAACTGGTCCAGTAGCTTATAGATTAGTTTTACTGTCAGAGTTAGAAAAGATTCATAATATATTTCACGTATCAATGTTATGACGGTATCGATTAGACCCTTCACACGCGATTTCACCTGTTGATGTCGAGATCAACCAGATATGACTTACAGTGAAGAACCGATCAGAATTCTAGCTTAAGAGGTTAAATAATTGAGAAATAAAAGTATAGCTTTAGTTAAACTTATCTGGAAACATCACGGAATACAAGAGGCTACCTAGGAACTGGAAGAATCTATGAAAGTGCAATACCCGAACCTCTTTTCTAGTAAGATTTTCGGGGACGAAAATTCTTTTGGGGGAAGAGTTGTAATAGCCCATTTTTAGTGAAAGCAAAATAGTGGTTTTGAGACCACAAATTTGACAAGTAAAATATTATTTTATTATTCTTTTAATGTTTATGGGACATTATTAATGTTGTACTAAAATTTCGTTAAGAAATTTTGACGTTTGCATGCTTAATTACTTTAAAAGGACTAAATCATAAAAGGTGCAAAACTAGAGTTTTATTAGTTAAAGGTGTCAAATAGCTACGGAATTTTAATCTAAGGGACTGGGATGGTAAATAGACCAATTAAAGGGTTAGTGGACATTCATGGATAAGGTATTAATGTAATTTTGCATGATTTTAAATGTTAAAAGGGTAAATGAGTAAATAAGGTCAAAATTAAATAAAACAAAGCATTCATCTTCCTCAAAATAGGCTTCCACCAAAATTTAAGGGCACAGAAGCCATTTTTAGGGTTTGAAACATTCAACCAGTTCTTCTTGCTTGCATGGTATTTTTTTCAATCTAGTTTTTAATGATTTTTATGTTTTCAGGATCGTTGTAGCTTAATATAGCTAGCCCAGGGATCAAATTACAAAATTGTTAAAGATTTAAGGGTTTTCCATGAATTCTCTTGCATGATTCTTGATGTTTAAATAAATATTATGAGTCTTTGTTTATAAATAAACTAGTTTCGTAAAGTGAATTTTGATGAAAATTGTGTTTAAGGACTTATTTGTGAAAATGATAAACGTTCATGGTAAATTTGTGAAACGTAGGTTTGTATGTATTGGTATAGGTCCCTAGTGAATTTGGTTGCCATGAAATGAGGATTAAAATGCTTAGATTTCAATTTTTGAGCTTAATGACTAAATTGTAAAAAGTTAAAATGTTCGTGCCAAAATTGTAATTTCATAAAAAATGAAATGTGGATGAATCGAATAATAGATATATTAAATGGATTGAATTTGTTTATTTAGATCAAGATAGACCAATAACGTATTTAGATCAGGGAAAAGTTAAATCCTTAGATTAGTCAATTTTGTTTCTACGCTCTAATTGTCGAGGTAAGTTCATAGTATTTTTCATACGTAATGAATTTTCTATTTGTGTACTTATATTATGATGCTTTAATTATTACGTTATTACAAGAATAATGATGAATTGCACATACGTGCCCCTGTTTATATTTCGATACCCCTGAATTGCACATATGTGCCCCTGTTTGTACTTCGGTACCCTTGAGTTGCACATACATGCCCTTCTTTGTACTTCGGTCCCCTAAATTTCATAGATGTGCCCCTATTTGTACTTTGGTACCCCTAAATTACACATACATGCCCATATTTGTACTTCGATACCCTTGAATTGCACAGACATGCCCCAGTTTCTACTTACGTACCCCTAGATGTACTTCGTACTTTGTTTAGGCGTTGGTAATTCTGAATTGGCTAATATATGAACTGTATTCAATTTATTGACAGATTAAACGATATGCTACATTCTTACCAATCTTTAGAAACTTATTTGTTTTTGTGGATTGTTTTGTTGATCATTATTGTTGACACTTTGGGCAGATCAAATCTTTAGCGCACACTATCCACCGACTTTGGTAGTTTTTCTATCTCCTAGAATAGTGGCATGTATAAACTTCAGTAGTTGAATTTGGGGTTGAAACGTATTTTGGATGTTATAAAATGGTATTTGATGATGTGTACATAATAATTAATTGTGTTTGTGTTTTGATGCCATATATGCATAAATAGGTTATGATGCTTACTTTAGACGGTACTTTTTGTCATTTTTTATAATGAATGAAAATGGTTTATTGGTATCGTTTGATGGTTTGAGTCATGAAGCTACTTTAGGTTATATGTTTATTAGGTTTTTGGAATTTGTAGTTGATGAATATTTAGTAAAGTTTGCATGATTTGGTAGGTTTTGGTAATTGATATTAAGGTGCCTTGTATGGCTTATTAGTTGAATAATCTTGGACTATTGATTTGGTCATTTTATGTAGATTTTGGGTCATGTTTAAATGCCTTGATATGGTGTACTAAAGACCTTTAGGTAGTTGCATGGTTTGGTGTTGGAAATTGCTTATTTTTTGGCAAATTCATGTCCAAACGGCCTAAGACATTAGCGTGTGTGTAACATCCTATTTTCAGTGAAATCCAAACAATGGTTTTGGGACCACAAATCTGACAGGTAAAAATTTATTTTTTTTATTTTAATGTCTATAATAAATTAGTAAGGTCGTATAAAAATATCCTGAATAAATTTTGATGTTTGCATGCTTAATTAAGTAAAAGGACAAAATTGAAAAAGGTGAAAAAGTACAGTTATATTAGCTAAAGGTGATAAATTGCTATGGAATTTTAATGTGAGTGACTTAAATGGTAATTGAACCATTTAATTAGTAGGTGGAAAATTATGGACATAGAATTAAGTAATTTTAATGTTTATAACGAAGGTTGATTTTGTAAATTAATAATTTAACTTAAAACAAATTAAAAAAATTAAGGCTTTATTTTGGTGTTCATCTTATACACCGAATTTAGGAAGAAGAAAACCCTTCATTTTTGCACCTTGAGCATTCGGTTATATCTCCCTTGCATGTAAGTGTGTTTTCATCTCGTTTTTAATTATTTCTATGTTTTTGAAGTCATTGTAGCATAATCTAACTAGACGAGGGACTAGTTTGCAAAAATGTTAAAGCTTTAAGGCTTTTCCATGAATGTTCTTGCATGATTTATGAAGTTTGATGAAAGATTATGAGTCCTTGTTGTTAAAGAAAAAACTTTTGTAAAGTTATTTTTTATGAAATTATAATTTAGGATTTATTTGTAAAAGTAGTAAAATATTATGTTAAATTTGTGAAGTGTTGAACTGTATAAGGTTGTATAAATCCCTAGGTAAATTGGCTAGCATGAAGTGAGGACGAAATTGTATAAACTTCTATTTACTAGCTTAAGGACTAACTTTAAAGAAGTTAAAATATTAAGGGCAAAATTGTAATTTTCTAAAAGTATGAATTTTGGACTTAAATGAATAGAATGAATATTAAATAGATTGAATTTTCTTATTTAGATCAAGTTAAGCCTATTACAGATCTAGATCGAGGGAAAGATAAAGCCTCAGATTAGTTGATTCTATTTCGACATCTTTAAAATCGAGGTAAGTTCGTATGTTTAAATAACATTTTATTGTTATTTGATTTATATGTTATTATGCTATTTATAATGACATGTTACAATGGAAATCCAACGACATTTTGACGATTACCGAGTCCTGTTTGAACATTAGGAATATATAGGATACAAACGACATGTCATTAGGATTGTTATGTTTCGGGTGCTGGTCCTGAATGTCCTATCGATGGCTGAGTTCTAGCATTTGTTGTGGATACTCGTCAGGCTTGTATGAGCAGTATCATGTAGCTACATTCCGACCGTCAGCTTATGTGAGCAGACCCATTTATGGCTCAAGTGAGCATCGATGTAAAGGAAAAAGGAAAAAGATTGGTTTCAACCATATGTTTAGCACACTCTATGTGAGCTTCCCGCATATCCAATATTATTTTAAATGGTTCAACGGGCATGTAAAGGGATGGAATGGTAAGTGTTCCAATGGCTAAGTCATGAGCTTATGGAAAGATAAGAATTGAGGATGATTAAAGTATGTATAACCATGTTTATAGAAAGTACGAATTCAAATGTGCTATGTTCATGAAATCTATCTTACCATGGGATGATTTTCTTAAGTCATGTGTTTAAGCACTAACTTGTGTTGTTTTTAATGCTTAGGCTTGTGCCAAGCTTATGTTGGATTAGTTCATGTTTAATTTTAAAGTTATGCATTGAAATGGTAAGTTATGCTCATGTTATACGAACTTACTAAGAATTATATGCTTACGTTGTTTTCTTTCCTATGTTTTATAGTTTATCAGAAGCTTGATCGGTTTGGAAGCTCGTCGGAGACCTATCACACTATCCAGTGATTATATCAGTAGATTTTGATGTTTTGGTCAAGGTTATAATGGCATGTATAGGTGAATTTATGTTTAATGGCTAGTTGATGATTTTGGCATGTAAATGTTGTTTTGAATATATGGTACTTTTGGTACCTTATGGTTTTGATGTTAACATGGTCAAGTTGATGCATAGTTTATGACCAAAGTGGTAAGTGTTAGTATGTTTGCAATGTGGTCAATTATGGTATGCTTTGATATGGAATTGAACTAAATGTGTTTGGATGAAATATGATCAAATATGTATAAGATTATGTATATGTGCTTAATTGTGATTGAGGTGCCTATATGGCATATTGGTTGGATGGATAAATAGATTATTGAATTGGTCCTATTATGCATGTTTTGGTATGTTTTGATACCTTAATTAGATGTGCATATTACTTGTAGGAACATGCTCAAATGAGTGAAAGAAATGGCTTGATTTTGGTCAATTTCTTGTCCACACGACTTAAGACACGGGCGTGTGTCTCAGTCGTGTGTGACACACAACCATGCGACACGGTTGTGTGTCCCCTGTAGGTTTTAAATGGTACAATTTAGGAAGTTACATGGCCTAGCACACGGCCTGACACACGAGCGTGTGAAGCCATTTCAAAAGTTACACGACTTGGCACACTGGCGTGTGGCTTGGCCGTGTGACCCAAGTCAGAGAGTTACACAGGCTGGGACACAACTATGTGTCCTTATTTTGAATGTTACACGGCCTGATACACGGACGTATATCTCAACTATATGAGTCACACAGCCTGGCCACACGGCCGTGTGACCCCTGCTGCTTGAATTTCTCTAACTTTGTCCTCAATGCTTCAAAAGTTTCCGATTTAGTCTTGAATAGTTTCTAAAGTGATTCTAAAGCCTCGAGGGCTTGAATAAGGGACGACATGCATGAATATGAATTGATTATGCTGGACGACATGCATGAATATGAATTGATTATGCTATGTTTAGTGAAATTTTTGGAAATGTATATTTTTATGCAACGATTTTACAATAATGCTCTGTAATCCTATTCTTGCAAAGGATACGGGTTAGGGGTGTTACAGTGTGACTCAACTGTGTGTGACACAACTGTGTGTGACACACGGCCAGGCGACACAACCATGTGTCCCCTATAGGTTTTAAAGCATGCAAGTTTTGCTACTACATGGCCTAGGACATGGCCTGGCACACGGACGTATGGCTTGGCCGTGTGAACCAACTTAGAGAGTTACACGAGTGACTACACGGGCTGGGACACTACTTTAGACACATGCGTGTGTCTCGATGTTGTGACTCCTTTAGTCCAATTTTTCAAACTTTTTCTTATAATTTTTGATTGTTTCCAATTTGATCTCGAATTTTTCTTAAGGTATTTTTACGGCCTCGATGGGTCGATCAAGGGACGTTATCTATGTGATTGAATGTATTAGATTATGTTTACAATAATGTATGAAATGAATGTTTTAATTTTACGTTTGTACAGTAATGCTCTGTAACCCCACTTCGGCGACAGATTCAGGATATGGGTGTTACATGCTAGGTAAATTAAAATTTTGTGGCAATTCTCAAAGAATAAGTGGGAAAAAGTTTGTACTGTTGAATTATAAAGGTTGGAATTACTCAGTGGTCGGTTGTTTAACGTTACAACAATAATTTGTAAGTGTACACTGTCGATGCAAGTATAGCAGACAAATATGAGTCTGTTGGATATCGATCCCACGAGGATGGTTGTCTTTTGTCTATCAATGTCAGTGCAATAAATAGATAGAAACGAGATAAATTGTAAGGGTAGTTGTCAAAGAAATAACTTGAAAAATAATAAGATGAAATATGATAATTATAAATTGGGATCCCCAACATGAATATTCAACAAAATCCTAAGTGCTCACAAGGTATAAAAGGATAGGTGATTGTCGATGCATTAAATTGCAATGAATATCTTACCAAGCTTAACTTCTATATTCAATCTAAGACTTAAACAGGTACATTAACCACACCTTCCAGTGATGGCAATGGAACACTATTAAGAATAAGTGGATTAAATTCCTCTAATCCTCAAGCAACTCCCAATGTCATGCTTAGTCGCTTGAACTGTCGCTGCACTTTCCAGTGTCAGTGACCGCAATAACACTTCCATGCTAAAAACATTCAAACCCAAAGATTAAACAGTAGAAGCAAGATTGAATAAAATAACATTTAACCTAGAAATCATGTGTACTTCCATACAAACATGAAATAGAAAGTAATCACCATCACTTAGAAAAGAAATATAAATGAAACAAGTGGAGAATACTATTCCTAGATAATCTCGACTTGAATCTCTCCATTCCCTCTTGTGTTGCACTCAGGGCTCCTTGTTAGGAGCTAATCTGCGTCCCTTTCATCTTGGTTCACTCGTAGGAGACTTAAGCCGCCATAGCTGAAAAGCTTCAAAAGATAGGTTCAAGAAGATAATACCCCCCAAAAAGCCTCTTTTTTTTTCTTTTTCACGTGAATATTTATATTCTTCCAAAAGCACATGTGTCCTTTCATCAGAATCATGCTGCCTCTGTATGTACAAGTTAGTTATACCTGACTGGATAGCTCAAACATTTTTATTCTTGTTCAGACAACTGTCAAGTGCGGCGACAATTCTATGTGCAATCTGGAAATACTCATGCAGCGACATCGATACAAAAACATGAAAATAGGCTAAGATCCACTGAGTTATAAAATGTAATTTACTGAACTAAAAATGCTAAAATATGTGCTAAAGATGACTAAATGGGGGCAAATTAACCAATAAGTAGGGATAAAACATATGTTCTTTCTAGTACTATTACTCGGGCTTATTTCTATAACATAATAATGCCATGGAAAAATCTTGACCATTCTACTGCTCAATAAATCACTACTACAGTCTACTTCTTTCGAACGCTAGACTTTGATCTATCATTCTAAGTTTTTGTATGTCTACCGAAATAAAGATTGATATCCAGATTTTTCTCCCTTTCCCTGTACAGATTGTAACTTATATGTCCAGATTTTTTATTCATATTGAAATTAAGGACAAACTAGCTGTAGCTATCTAGCAACGATTGAAGAATAACATCAGTGGCCAACTCTTAGCTCAATAGAAACCCAAGCTTAGACATGCTTTCAGTATAGCCAATCATCTTAAGGACATGAGGTCTTACTGGGCTTCCTTCAGCCCGCTTACATTGGAATAGGGCCTTAGAGATATCGAACATCTCTTGCCGTGCTTGCCCCTGATAAAGTTCTTTCAGGTGCTCAATCATTTCATAAGCAACCATGTCCTCATGTTGCTTCTGAAGCTTAGAATTCATAGTGGTAAGCATAAGACATCCAACGTCTACCATGTCATCGAGATGCTTCTTGCAAGCATCTCTATCAGCCCTCGAGGCATTAGCGGGTGGTTCGTTAGGAGCCGGTTGTTCAATGACATATAATTTTTGTTCTTGTTTGAAGACAATCCTCAAGTTAAGGAACCAGTCAAGAAAATTCAAACCATTCAATTTGTCATTCTCAAAGACAGATTGTAATGAGAGTGTATTAGTATTTGCAGCCATAGTGTATCTACAACAATAAAATATGCGCGTGTAAATTTATCAAATTTATATCAATCATTAAAAGGACTTTATTAAATGATGTTCCCACTATTTTATTACAAAATTAATAACCCTCATATATTAGTTTCAGAAAGGCTTTCTCGAAAAGTATTTCAAGTGGGTTAAGAATCCATATTTCACCTCCTCTTAAGTCAGCTTTGGCTTTACTCTCAAGATTATGGCTATCTAGGTAAGCAACACTTGCTAATTACATCATATGTAACTCCTAAAGTTTGGTGAACAACTCTTGTTCTAATCATCTTATGATTTATCCAAATTACTTGCCTCTAGGTTTCTAATCCATTTTAATATAACCTAGTTAAGTCATTAACCAATTTTAACCAGCAAATATCACTTGTTTATTCTTCGCGTTTAACTAAGACAAATACTAGTACTTTGCTTTAGCAAAACCTACACAGTATTGTTCGAGGCCTTAACGAGGGTAAAATTGGAAGGCTATATTGACTTAATATTTTAATAGAGAGATTTTGTTAAGGTTGTTCCATCTCACCAATTATGGTTTACCTTAGTCTATTTAATTGATCTCATTAATTAATGTGGTTCATTATTATCAAATTTTAACATATTTAAAATTTGACATGCTTTAGACATCCATAGCATCTCATACATGAATAAATAAAGCAATAAATAAATGCAATAGCTATAGCCCATAAACTAAGGTGGTGCAACCCAAGCCAATAGGAGAACCAAAAGGAAACCTAATGGTGTAAGCCATTTCACAAGCTATTGGTCCACACTAGTTGGCCTATCTTCCTTCTCATCTAGCCCACAACAACTCTTGCAAATTGCAATATGCAGAAGCTCATTTTACATACCGCATACCCCATTCAAATGAAACCTCATGATTTGATAACTTTTATCAACAGAATCATGTTTTCGGGATTTTAGTCCTTCAGGTTTAATGCCAGAACAACCCTTGTTCCACTAACTAGTTAACTTTTACTGGAAACTGTAAGTACCATCGTCGCACCATTATAGATTTGTTAACACTTAACAGTAATAACATAAAACCGAATAGGCCATAACACCATTATTAACATTTAATCTATTGTGAAAAGGAACGGTTATTAGGTTACTCTTAAATGATTTAAATAGTCAGAAACGTAATAAAAATTGAAGCATGCATCTTATACAATTGCATCACCCAAGTATTTAAACCCAAGTACGTATCATACAAGTGGCTCTGATACCACTGTTGGAACGCTAGCACCCCTACGGCGCAGTAAAAAAATAAAACATTCGGCGATCCTAACCATGGATCCATGTGTGAGGAACGAATTGGAGAGAAATAAAGGTTTCAAAATTACTGAATCTTTATTCTGAGTAGACAGCAATGCCTCAGCAACAAGTAATCTGATCTACTATCAAACCAAACCGCAATCTATCGTGACTACGGCCTCTACGTAATCCACCCAGTTGACAATGAACGAAGGAATCCCCAAAACTGTTTCAAAAAAGACTTTGTTTTGACGGCTGCCAGGCCAAAGGAAAGAAAAAACAGGATTTTTATATCTATTTTTAGGTTTATAGAAATTAAATAAATATAAAATGTTCTAAACTGAAAATTATAATTACATTAATTATAATAATGATTTCGGTAAACTATATATCTATTTGAATTTATATACTAACCAAATTCATGTTCTCATTATGCGTACAATAACCTTGAACATAATATGTTCGATATTTGATTACCCAATTAAATTAATTCTATAATTAATTTAATTCAAGCGACAACCAAACATAATACCAACTATGTTTTATTCCGTTCATTTCAACTATAGGGTGTGACCCTGTAGGTTCTTGTAACGTTAGCCATAATACTAGAACGATTCCAATGTTACAAACAATGAGTGGCACCTAGCAATGCATCGTTGCTACCTAAGTCACAAGAAATCATGATTCGACTTAACCTTTTATGATTAACCTTTCATGCAATAATCCTTAAGTCCTTTATCTCTGGATTGGACACAAGTCATGGAATAGTCACACTTGCATAGTCCATTCCATGTTCCTTGATATCTTAAGCAGACTATGATATACAAATAAGTGTGACATCTCATATCAGCTTATTTGAGCATGGCCATGCATTTCTAGTCTCACTCAATCAAGTGGCCTAAGATATTACTCCCATTATGTAGGAGGGAATTATCCTATATCGATCAACCATATCCATCTACATAGATCGTGGTATATCCAACATCAGCCTTTATAGAACAACCAGTTATGGTATACGTTTGACTATATCAAAATATACAACTCACGATGTTGGGATTATGATGATCTCAAGTTTGAGGATCATATACATATTAATCACTATGAGTAATGTTGTGACAATTACATAATAATCCAAGAAACATAGTCATCATGGGTTAGTCTAATATGTTGTTCTCTAACACACATTCATGCATCGATTTTGGCATTCCATATCAATGAAAACTCTTTATCATCAATCAACTACATGTTAGTTTTAATGCATTATTGTTGTCCTGTCCAACAATAATACTTGACTAAGGACTTTAAGAATAATCATATTATTCTCGGGACATTATCATAAAAGCATTATTTATACACAAAAAAAAACTGAAATAATAATGGTAACGCCTTATATTAATAAACATGATAAATCAAGTATGTTATTACAACCATCTCATGATTGATCTTTGGGCATACTCTAACATGATAAACCAAAAACTTGCAAATATCTTGCTAACCGAGCTGTTAAAAGAAAATACCGTTTGAACTGAGTAACCGGGGTAGGGTGCTTGGGTTGTCATCCTAGTTCGTGTAAAAAGGTTTTACTACGTCCAAAAATAAAATAAAATAAGATTTACTGTATGAGTAATTGAGAATTATACCTTGCAAATTTTGGTTCAAACTCAATTTAGTGAAATAATTTAGTTTACATGTTTCAATTTTATGGACACTTGTTCATCAAACTAAGTATTTTGAGCACTTATTTATTTTTTGCCTATATTGTTTGCATTGATTATGGATGCAGAAAAGAAACTTGATTTCTAATAAATTATTCAATAATTTGTAACATATGAAAGTCAAATATGCTTGAGGGCAAGCATGAGCTAAGTAGGGGGATTTGATAATATGTTAAATTTGCATGATTTTGTTTGTGTTTAAATCGATTAATTCCTGAATTCATCCGTGCCAAATAAGTGATTTTATGTTTTAATCTTTTCAGGAATGCAATTGGGATGCTATGAGTCAAAAATGAGTAGAAAGGACTAATTTGTAGCAAAGTCAATAAAGTGGGGCCGAATTAGAAACTTGGAAATAGTCAAGGACTTATCAGATTTCTTTTGAACTTGTAAAAGCTAAAATTAGAAGAAAATCTAATTTTATTTTTATTTAATTCTAATTTTATGTAGAGGGTAGTTAGGCCAAGTTTAGTATATCATTTGTATATAAACAGGGCATTTGTGGTAGCTTGAAAAACACCTTGAATACATTGGAAATTGATTGGATTTAATGCAATTATCCATTTTATTCATTTTTTTCAAAAACCTGTAGCTTATTCTTTTTCATTTTGCCAATTTTTGTTTCAATAGCTTTTAATTTTTTTATTGGCTTAATTTTTTTCCATGTCCCTTCCATTTTCCATCAATCTCCACTACCATTTAATCTTTTTCCATAAACCAACCAAAGCATGATTAAATCCACGCTCCACTAAAATTCGAACTTAGCTTTAGGTCGGTATTATTTCCGGTCAGGAATCGTGATAAATGTATCTGTACTAAAGAATCTGTCAAATCAGTATTCACCATTTCTCTAGAATATTGGGATTGACAAATTCATCCCTTAAAGTTAGCTCGATTTCAATTCAAAGAGTGTACATTGGGTTGAAGTGGTTTTAGCGTATAGTTGAGAAAACGAGTCGGCCATGCTATATTTGGATTTTTACGAACAAGTTAGGGACGTTGTGATGAGATTTAAACATCTCACAAGATTGATGCCGTTAATTGGATTTCGGTTCTTCAGAACGCAAGGCTGTCGAGGTTTTGAATCGCGATCATGTGTATCACAATTAGACAATCAGTAAGGGTTGGTTTACAGGGCGTACTGGGATCAACTACGAGAGGAAGAATTGGTGGTTAGGACGTTCTTAACCGCTATAACCAGCTTATTTTTTGGAGAAGAAAACTAATTTTTGAGGATCGATTCAAATACTAGAGTCCACCGAGTCTAGGGTTAAGGCTTTCTAATTCTGTTTACAAAAATCCAAATTCATTTTCTAATTTAATTTTACTTTCAATCTCTTTAATTTCTTATTTATACTATTTTAATTATTTAATTTCTAGACATTGCCAACTCCCCTAATTTATTTCATTTATTTTTCAGCAGGTCTGTTTCGAGTTGTGGGCACAAATTTTGCCACGATAATCGTATCAACCGAAATTCTGTTCATAAGAAAAACATGGAAGTTGATCATAATATCCAATCCCTGTGGACTCGACCCTACTACTCTTTACTTCTGTTTAGATTTATTTTATTGTAGGAATTATTTTTGGTAATTTCAACACCCATTAGAGCCAAATCCCTACTCCTCACATAAGCCCAATATTTAGCTTATAGTTGCTAGGCCTGCACCATCTCCTCAGTCAGGTGAAACTGATGGATTTCAAAAAGGGACATCCTTTGCTCTAATTGCTTTAAGGAGGGAAATATTGTGGGAGTATCTGCAGCAGAGGAGGTGGTGGCATGGCTATGCTAAGTTTCCCTAGCAGCATCAGTGCCATGGATCTTAGCAAAGATGGTCCTGATCAGCCCACCTTATTAAGGGTGGTATCCTCCTCCGTATTGAGAGGGACTTAAGCAGTTCGACATAGGGCATTAATAACTGAAGGGAAATTTAGGCTATCCGAATTCTTCTTAGCACACCTATGTACTTCTTGAAAAATGATCCTCCCGACATTAATCTTTCTCCCTTTATATAATGGAGTACAACAAAAGCGTTCACTCTTTCAAAACTGTGGTATTGTATGTAGATGGCATAAGTCAGCTTCTCAAGAAATGATAGCAAATATTCCCAATGGGCTTCAACAAATCCCACTCGATAGTATAACATTCTTGGCTGGAAAAAGTCCATCGTGTGCCTTCAATACATAAATCCTCCAATACCTGGTTTAACCCTTCAACAGTAATACTTTTAGCAAATGGTGTGTGTTCGTCCTGTATACCTGCAAGACCAAACTGTGTAGTAATATGGTCTTCATCAAAAGGAATGGATGTACCTCTTACGTAAATAAAAGGGGAATCTGGAGAGTTGACATGGGCATAAAACTCTCAAACAATATCTCCTAAAACATCTTCGGGGTGCAAACAAAAAGTATTCCATCCTTATTTTTCTACTATTGAATATACATATTCATTGTATCCCATATATGTTTTATCTTTAAACAAGAATCATTACTCCAAACAGAAAGTCATTTTGATGATGTTGCTATTATATCTTGTGGTTGGGGCTGCGTTAAAAATGTTTTTGACTTATCTTTAAACAAGAATCATTGCTCCATACAGAAAGTCATTTTGACGATGTTGCTATTATATCTTGTGGTTAGCGCTACATTAAAGAATGTTTTTGACTGGGCAGCACCGGCCCTTGATGATTCGGCAGTTTTGATACGAGCCATTGGAGAAAATTAAAAGAAATCGTGGAGAATATAATGGACAAAATTAGAGTTATTGGAGAGAAAAAGTAGTAAAAATGAAAACTTTAAGAGAAGTTTAAAAGACGTGAGTAGCTGACGAGAGAAAAATAAGGGGATAGTGATGACAATTCAACAAAATTGAAATGTTCTAGGGAAGTTGCGTGCCATGGAGGAGGAAAGAATGAAAGTAAGAGGATTTTGGAGGGGGATGTGTAGTGCCCTAATCCCAAAGAGTTTAACTTCCCTTCTATGTGCTCGCTCAATAACAGACTTGGCCCAACTAAAAAAACCATCTCTCCCCTTGGACTTATTTGTCTAGTCTACCTTATGTTGTCCACTAACCAATTCCCCTATGACAAACTCCTCTGAAAATCACAACTCCTCAATTCACATTTTTTTTTATCTTGCCTCTGAAAATCGTAAAAAAAATTTCAAAAATAACAACAGAAATGAAAACAATATTAAATAAGTACTAAAAATAAAATTAAAGTAATTAAAGAAAAGAAAGATAAAATAAATTGCTAGCTCAAACATCTAGGAGATCAATGAAGTGCTTGTCTCGATCCACATGGGAACCCCAGTAGTGCTTTAAGAGTTGCCCATTAACTTTAATGTGACTCCCATTTTCAAATATTTAATATTAACAGCTTCATAAGAATACACTTTGGTTAATTCAAAAGGACCAGACCAGCAAGACTTTAGTTTTTCTGGAAACAATTTGAGCCTAAAGTTAAATAACAACACCTATTGTCTGGGTTCAAATTGTCGTAGCATGATTCTTTTATCGTGCCAACGTTTGGTCTTTTCATTGTACAGCTTAGCGTTCTCATATGATTATGCTCAAACCTCCTCCATTTCATTCAATTCTGACAACCATTTATGGCCAACAGTGACTCAATCCATGTTCAGCTTCTTAATAGCCCAAACTACTTTGTGCTCAAGTTCAACAAGAAGGTGACATGGTTTCCATAAATAAGCTTAAAAGGTGACATCCCCAATGGGGTTTTGCACGCGGTATAATACGCCCACAAAGCTTCATCCAACTTGGTAGACTAGTCCTTATAGGTAGGATTCACAACCTTTTCTAAAAAAAATTTAATTTCTCTATTTGAAATTTTATCTTGTTCGTTTGTTTGGGGGTGATATGTCATGACAATCTTATGTTTCACCCCTCATCACTAATAAGGGCTTTAGGTGTATCAAATCTTGTAAAAATGTTCTTATGTAATAACCTCATTACTGACCTTGCATCATTGGTAGGAAGAGCAACAACCTCGACCCACTTAGAGACACAGTCCACTGCTAATAGTATGTATGCCTTGCCCACTGATAATGGAAATGGACCCATAAAGTCTATTCCCCATACATCAAACAACTCAATCTCTAGTATACATTGTAATGGAATTTCGTGTCTCCTAAATAAATTCCCTGTTCTCTGATAACAGTCACAAGACTAATAGAATTCATGAGCATCCTTGAACAAACTTGGCCAATGAAATCCTAACTGAAGTACTTTGGTAGCAGTCCTCATCCCTCCGAAATGTCCTCCATATGGAGCTAAATGACAATGTTGTAGAATGTTATGTATTTCATCATCAAGGACACATTTCCTAATTATTTGATCAGCACAATGTTTAAAAAATAAAGGTTCATCCCAATAATAGTGTTTGGCATCATGAAGAAATTTCATTTTCTCTGACTATTGAGATTGGGTGGCAACACACCACTTACTAAATAGTTCACTATGTCAGCATTCCAAGGTGATATTGTGGTAACTAACAACTGTTCATCTAGGAATTCTTCTTTAATAAGTGTATCATGACTACCTTCACTTCCAGATTTTATCCTTGACAAGTGATCAGTCACTTGATTCTCAGTCCCTTTCCAATCTCTAATTTCCAAGTCAAATTCCTATGGAAACAATATCCACCTAATCAACCTCAGCTTAACATATTTCTTGCTCATTAGATACTTAATAGCAGAGTGATCTGTGTAGACTATGACCTTTATACCAACTAGATACAAATGAAACTTCTCAAACTCGAACACCACAACCAATAACTCTTTTTCTATGGTGATGTAGTTAAGTTGCACATCTGATAAAGTTTTGCTAGCATATTATATTCCCCGCAGTATTTTGTCTTTCTTTTGCCCCAACATGACTCGCATAGCATAATCTTTGGCATCACACATGAGTTCAAAAGGTAGTGTCCAATTCGTAGCTACTACAATTGGTGTTGTTATGAGTTTTTTCTTTAACTCTTCAAAGTCTACCAAACACTATTCATCAAAATTGAAAAGTCTATTTTGCTCCAACAAAGTGCACAAGGGTTTAGATATCTTCGAAAAATCCTTAATGAATCTTCTATAAAAATTTGCATGACCCAAAAAACTTCAAATACCCTTGACATTGGTGGGAGGTGGAAATTTCTCTATAACTTCAATTTTTGCTCTGTCCACTTCAATTTCTCTTTGTGATATCATGTGTCCCAGGACAGTTCCTTCGTGAACCATGAATTGACATTTCTCCCAATTTAAAACAAGACTCATTTATTCACAGTGGCACAGACCCAATTCCAAATTTTTCAAGCAATCTTCAAAATCATTCCCGAACAAAGAAAGGTCATCCATAAAGACTTTAAGAAAGTTTTCCACCATGTCAGAAAATATGGCCATCATACAATATTGAAAAGTTGTTGGGGCATTACATAACCCAAACGACATTTTTCTGAACACGAAAGTACCATATGGACATGTGAAAGTTGTCTTATCTTTGTCATTGAGGGCTTTGTCAATCTGATTATATCCTGAATAACCATCCAAAAAATAGTATAAAGCTTTCCCAACTAAACTATCCAACATCTAATCAATGAATGGTAGGGGAAAATGACCCTTCCCTGTTGCCTTGTGAAGCTTGCGGTAATCCGTACATACTCTCCATCCTGTGATAGTACGAGTTGGTATGATCTCATTGTTATCATTATTACCACTGTGACACCTCCTTTATTGGGTACAAATTGCACAAGACTCACCCATGAGCTATTCAAAATCGATTAAATGATGCCAGCATTAAGACACTTAATAATCGCTTTCTTGATGACTTCTTTCATGATCAGATTCAGTCTTCACTGCTGTTCAATGGAGTTGCTTGGGAATTCCTCCAAAAAAAATCTTATGCATGCAGAATGTAGTTCTAATTCCCTTTGTATCAACTAGGGTCCATCCCAATGGTCTATTAAATCACTAAAGAACTTTAAACAGCCTTGCCTCTTGCTCGGGTGTCAGCTCCGTAGAAATTAGTTCCGACGAAGTATTATTGTCACCCAAGTATGCATACTGCAAATGTTACGGCAAATGTTTTAACTCCAATGTAGAAGGTTCCACTATAAAGGGTTTAGGCAGGTCGAAAGGTTAATTTGATAAATCCACTGGTTCAAGCATCTCTCCTGGGCTATCCACCATCTACTTGGAGGCTATAAATTCATCGAACTCCTCAAAACTCATTGTATCACACTAATCAAGCGGGTCTTCGTCACTATCAGAATTGTTGTGGCAATATCTGGTAAATTCCTCCACTGATGTTTCTATTAACCCAATGGCGTGGCATTCATCATTAACATCAACACATCTCAAAGCATCAAATACATTCAAGGTTACCTACTGATCATTTACCCTCATAGTTAGCTCGCTTTTCTATACATCAATTAAAGTTCTGCTTGTAGCAAGAAAAGATCATCCAAGAATAATTGGCACAATTTGGTCAGCTTCACATTCTAAAATAAGAAAATTCGCATGAAAGAAAAATTTATCTATTCTTACCAGCACATCTTCAATTTTACCTTTTAGATGCACGTAGGATAAGTCAGCTAGTTGCAATGTAACCGTAGCAGGTCTCACTTTTCCAATTCCTAGCTTCTTGAAAATAGACATAGGCATTAAATTTATACTCGCCCCTATATCACATTATTCTTACCAACATAATGATTTCCAATTGAACATGGGATCAGAGGCGATTCTAAGGGGCTAGCATGGACCCCGACCTCCCCTAAAATGAAAAATTATCATTTAGGCCCTCTAATTTTTTTTAAAAATTTTAAACTAGGAAAGGTAAAATTGTACTTTGGCCCCCCTTAAAATTATAAAAATTTGATTTAATCCTTTAAAAATTATAATGATATAGACTATAAAAAATTAAAATTACATTCGACCCTCCTGATAATTTGTTAGTGAAACTCCCTAAGCCTTTCAAATTTGGAGGTAATTTATTCGTCAACATTTATGTGCATCCTTAAGTGAGAGCAACAATCTCAAATTCTCTCAATCTATGCTTTTTCAACAATATATCTTTCATAAATTTCACATAATTGGGCATTTGCTTCAAAGCTTCAACCACTGATATGTTAATATGGAGTTGTTTCAAAACTTCCAAAAATATTTTGAACTAAATATCTTGCTCAGAATTATGAAATCACTGAGGAAAAGGCAAAGGTGGCCGTCCTTCAGATTGCTGATATTATTTTGTCGTGACATTCTTGTTGATAACATGATCTAGTTGTGCAACAACATTTTGCTGCTTACCCTTTTCAAATTTAGTATATTCTTTAGATGACTCTGGGATCTTTACCTGGTTGTTATTCAAGTTTTCCTTTTCTGTCGTAGCATCTTGAGCAATGTCATCAAGTTGAGTTTCGCTTCTATAAGTGATGGTCTTGCACTGCTCCTTCCATTGTGATCTTGAATTCTCGGTATCACTAGGCAATTCCCCTTATGGTCTCGAATTCAAAGCGTTCACTATTTGCCCCACTTGAGTCTTAAGAGTTGGGAGAGACACAGTCTGACTCTGAATTGTAGCATCATTCTTGGCCATATATTCCTTCAATACAGTTTCAATAAATGACGATGTTGAAATCGATGCCTAACCTTGATGATTTTTGGCCACGACATAAGTTGAGAATAACTAGGCGATACATTAATGGCGTATTGTCTTGCCGTATTGGTGAAATTCCCCACACCTTGATTATACCAACTAAAGTTTGGATGATACTTTCACCCAAGATTATACATGTTGGAATAGGGGTTATTATTCCAGTCGAAATTACCCATGTAGCACACAGATTTTGGATTAAACACATGGTCTTCACCACAATAAACACACGATAGTTCAGGTGATTTTAATTGTTGGACTGCAATAGGGTTTTCATTGTTTTAATCATATTAGCCAAATAAGATACTTGGACTATCAACATATTGATTGCATCCAGCCCCATAGTACCAGCAGCTCTCTTGCCCGTCCCAACTCTTGTGGTAGGATACTAATAATTATTTTTGGCAATCTTTTCCAAAATCTCATATGCTTTATTATAAGATTTATCCAACAAAGTACCATTGCCCAAAGCATAAACTACCATCCTCATATGCGCATTCAACCCATTATAGAATATCTCCATCTGAGTCCAGTGTTGGAATCCATGCATCGGACATTTTTGAATTAAATCTTTGAATCTTTCCCAAGGTACATATAGTGTTACATCCTCCAATTGCTGAAAAGATATGATGTCATTTCTAATCTTGGCATTCATATTAGGGGATCACTCCATGATGCCACTATTCTCGATGGCAAAGCATTTAGTTATTCTCTCACTCGATCTGTTAAAGAATATGGAAATAGTTTAAGTCGCAGAGTGTCATCAAGCACACCCTACTGCCTAAACGAGTCATAAACCTCTAGAAAAAGTCGTAAAAGTAATCTTGGATCTTTAGTGGGTAGTCCACCAAACTGTCCTACTCTTTGTAACATCTAAAACATTACCAATTTCAGCTCAAACTATTGTGCATGTATTTGTGGTCTGACTATCCCTGCATTTTGGTCATCCAAAATTTACACAAAATGTTCTCGGATTGGTCTATCTCTGTCATCTATCACCCCACGAACATGAGGATTAGTGCCTTGCCCATTCAAATTATCATTCATACCAAGTATCACCCGACGAACATGAGGATTAGCATCTTGACCATTCAGATTATCATTGAGTCCAGGATCATTCCCGTTCCTAACCATTTTTCGTAGTTCTTTCCGCCTTCTTCATAAAGTTCTTTTGATCTCTACGTCAAAAGGATATTCTTTGTTAACAGGAATGTCTCTTCTCATGCACTGATGACAAATCTGTAGAAATTGATTATAACTAAGTTAAATAAAAACTAATGGAATTAAGTAAAATAACCAAACCAAATTACATCAAATTGCAGATCTTCAGCAACGGCACCAAAAACTTGTCACGTGTGAATATGATATGCGATTTGTGCAAGTATACACGCCGAATCAAGTAATAAAGTGATAAGTGATATCGTCTCCACAGGGATCAGTTTAGGTACAGAAATGGTGAAGTTATGATAATGATTAATGTTATGGCAAACTCGAGTTAAGTGCACAGTGATAAATTAAAATAATAAGGATGAGTGCAAAATGTATACTGACAAATATTGGAAAATGCTAAGGCAAAGCAAGAATAAAAATGCAATGGAAATTACAAGAATAATTACGTCAATAAAACATGAGGGAATAAATAAATAACTAAGAATGCTATGACAAAGATGCTGCGACAACGGATTGAAGTCCTACGATGTTGATTTGGATGGTTGGGACTACTAAGAATCTGCCCTTACTTTTAGTAATTCCTCAACACAATTTTACTTAATCTACTGCTCAGAAGGGACCTAAAGTGGCCCACTTCTGTCAAGAGCAAGGTCTCAAGTTATCTGGCCTTTATCTGTAGGCCTTATCACGATACCCTGCACTATTTTTTCTTCATTCTATACAAATGTTGCTCTATGTCTACAGTCTGCTGTGAGTATTCAGTCAAATACTCACTTCTATCATTCAATTTTGGTCCAACTAATCCAACCTTTTTAGAATTTGATTCAGTTTATGAACATGCTGCACATTCATCTATGTCTAGAGAATACAAACATACACATTTAGAAAATAAAAACAATTGAATGAAACAGTAGATTAAAAAAATGCTTCAACCATTAAAGAAAATAAAAGTTTTCATCTTGTAATCCCAACCCTATAAGATTTAGCTCATGGGTCAACAATTAAAATTCAAGTTTGTAATAACATCCAACATCTTTTTGATCAAATTAATTCACAGAGAACAGAATAAGAAATAATGGAAGAACTTAGGAAGATGGTTGTCGCCAAATAAATCCTCAATCCAGTAACACAACGTCATGTGATGGCTGAGAGGGACTGCCTTCGGTCTCCCCTTTTCGTCTCTACTTAGCCACTACCCTCAATTGTTGCCTACGGATCTCTACACTAAATTCCATCATACAATTTTAAGCTTATGCTCTCATTATTTATACCCTTGCTGATGACAATTCCTTGCACAAAAATCAGAAAAGTCTAGATACCAGAATCACCACATTTCAGCTCTGGAATTTTATCGTAGCAAAACAATACACTTTCTAAATATGCATGCAAAACTGAACAATAACCGGTCATAAACCAACCAAACCAACAGGGCTTTCGTCTAACATCATAGTTAGCTAACATTCTCACAACATAAGAACTCTATCAGAACTGAACAATTATACACATATCTCTGAGGATAAAAGAATATATAGAATATCCAGAAAAGATCATCGTGTTCATTTCGACTGTAATCGTCACACATAGGCATCTTTACCATTCTTATTATCATTTCTTTAACTAATTATGTTATCACAAACCTCACATTATTTTATTCACTAGCAAAAATTAATTCAGAAGAACTTTTAGTTAATACATACATTCTTTAGATAACATACCTGAATATTTTGTCCCATCGAATTTAACTTATCCTTTAACCATGACAGATTCTCATCTTTTTAGGCACGTCTTTCTATTACAAGTAGAGTTGGGCTGAAACTAGTAAGCAATGAATGTTGACCCGGTCATCTTCTTGAATTGCCACAGCATACAAGATGGCAACCTATCCAACCTTTTACCATGCAAACCTTCACTCTATTTCTTTCTCCATATTCTACACCTACCAAACCACCAAACACAACCCTTCCACATGCAATTAAAAGTATCGAACATGTAAAAATAGTCCAAGATCCTAATGTAAATTATAAAAATACAAATAAAATGTCTTAAAATGCCACTAAGTGTACCAAGTACAAACATTTAACTAGGTCTAAAGGCATGAAATATAACTATTTTCAAGAGTTATCACTTGTCCATATGACTTTCCTCTTCTTGTAAAGTACGACTTATTAAAGTAATCTACGTCTCCTCTTGATCTAAGCTAAAATTTTGTGGGATGTTGTAGCTTAGGGTGTCTCTATATTCCAACAAAATTTTTCCTTTTTATTCAATGACAATCGAGGACGCCAACTTAGATAAAGCATTTACACGCGTGTTATCCTTTCTTAAGAGTTGCTTCACTTGTATTTTGTCAAATCTTGCGAGCAGTTGTGTTGAAATTGAATGATACTTCTTCAAAACTAACTCCTTCACCTCATATTCACCACTCATCTATTTTTCCACTAACTAGAAGCTCGTATGCACGACAAAGTCCCTCGTCCTAAGTTGGTGAGCTAATTGTAATCCTGCTCTTAGAGCTTCATATTCCATTGCATTGTTGGATGTTTGAAAACCAAAAAATAGCCCTACTGTCACTCATTCTCGCTAGTATCAACTAGGACTACCCCTGCTCCTGATCTTGTCTTTGTTGTAGAACTGTCAACATAGACTAACCACCTTTTTAAGCTATCAGCCACGTTTACATCCTCCTAATTGACTAATAGGCTTCTCAAAAAAACATTCAACAATAAAATTAGTTAGTATTTGCCCATTTATTATAGTTCTCAGTGCATACTCCACACCAAACTCAACTAACTCAATGCTCTACTTTGTCATCCTTCCTAATGTGTTAGCTTTAGACAATATATATTTTATAGGTTGATTTTTCATTGCGACATCAGGATGGGCCTAGAAGTAGGGACACAATTTATGAGCTGCAACAATCAGAGCAAAAATAAAATTTTCATTTTTCGAGTACTTTAGCTCGCCATTCTATAGCACCTTACTAACGTAGTACACTGAGAACTGGTGAACATCTTCTGCTCTAACAAAGATAGCTAGAATCGTTTCCTATGAGGTAGCCAAATAAAGGTAAAGGGTTTCTCCCACTTGTGGTGACATCAAGAGCGATGGGGACATGAGGTGTAACTTTAGCTTTCAAAGGTCACCAGACATTCTTTGATCCATGAAAAAGTAGTGTGCAAGGCTTTAAAGAAAGGTAATCATTTATCTGCCATTTGTGACATAAACCTACTAAGTGTAACCACTCTTCCTGTCAAACGCTGCGCATCCTTTATCGGCTTTGGATGGGGCATGTCTAGGATGGCACGAATCTTTTCTGGGTTTGCCTCAACTCCTCTTTCTGAGATCATGAAACCCAAAAATTTACTAGCTTTCACACCGAAAGCATATTTTTCTAGATTTAATGTCATGTTATAAGCTTGCAACACAACAACCACTTTAGTCAAATTCTGCACATGTTTGCTGAGAGTAGAACCCTTTACTAGCATATCATCATCATATATCTTAACGCTTCACCCAAATTGCTCCTTAAAATTTTTTTCACCAGCCTTTGGTAGGTCACGTCTGCATTTTTCAAACCAAAAGGCAAAACAAGGTAGCAGAATAACCCTTCCTCGGTAATAAAAATTGTCTTCTCCTGGTCTTCTGAGGCCATGGCTATCTGATTATATCTAGAGAAAGCGTCCGTAAAACTCATGAATTTATTGTCTAAGGATGCATCGACCAACCTATCAATCGAAGGTAGGGGAAAGTTATCCTTAAGGAAGGCTTTGTTAAGATTGGTGAAGTTGATGCACATTCTCCACTTCCCATTAGCCTTCTTCACCATTACAATGTTTGAAACCCAGTAAGGATACTCAGCCTCCCTAATGAACTGTAATGATAACAACTTTCCAACATCTTGTCTCACGGCTTTAACAACCTGTGGAGCAAATATTCTTCTCTTCTGTTTCACTAGCTTAACTTCGAGAAAGACATTCAACCTATGAACAATCACTTGAGGATCCACTTCTCGTATATCTACGGCTAACCAAGTAAAAACATCAGCATTTGCCCTTAAGCACTACATTAAACTATATTTTTCTTCACTTGCCAATGTGGATGAAATTTTAACCACTCTGCCTTTATCATCATAAATAATTGTAAAGCTTCCATGACTTTTATTGCATCTGGCTTTTTTATGCATTCCTCACTTTTGTTGCGAACTCTGCCCTTGTTGAACCTGCTCGCTTGTTTACTTCACTGAAAGCATATGGCATTTCCTAGCTGTTCTTTGATCTAACAACATGTTCCTTACTCCCGTTCGCGTAAGGAATTTTATCATCATACAAAATGTTGCCACCATCATCTTTGCCATCCTCATAATGGGTCATCCGGAGATAGCATTGTAAGCCATAGGGTGATCCACTATAAAAAATTTGACATACTTCATTGTAGTATGCTTACCATCTCCTAAGGTAACTGGCAAAGTAATGCAACCCTTCACTTCGATAGGGTGGTTCGTAGAACCGTACAACAGGCTTGACCTCTCAATGCTTCCTCCTTTAACCCTATCTTTTGGTAGCTTCCCATGTTAATACCTCAACCACGCTTCCACTGTCCACAAGCATTCTCATGACCTCAAAACCCAAAATCACTGCAGAAACAACCATTGGATCATTTCCTTCTTCATTACACACCAACTCTTCATCCTTGTTACTAAAATCAACATTCTACTTCCCTGGCTGACACAATATTTTGAGTGTATTAATTGACATTATGCTTCTTATGTGAGCCTTCCTCTTTGCATTGGATGTCGTCTAGTCTTCATTTGTGCTCAAAATTACGTGTATCGTACCTCTTACATTCTACTAACCCTTGGCCTCAACACGTGAAGTTTGGCCCTATTGGGTAGTAACTAGCTCATCATTTCTCACTGCTTCTTTAATAACGTCTTTTAAAGAAAAACATTCTTCAGTCTTGTGTCCCCTATCATTACAGAAAACACACCTGTCTCTCGACTTTGACCATCTTGCACTTTGCCTCATAGGGGAAAGGGAGGAGAGGATACCCAAGCTCTTCACCTGATTCAGAATATAAGCACGACTAGCATTCAGGGGGTATAGGCTTCAAAATTACCATAGGGGATGTACCTCATCATGCGCTCTGGTTGGGCTCTTTGATACACCCTATGTGGTTTCTTTTCTGATTATGCTCCTCTACTGCCTCCCATTTTGTACATGCAAAGACTGATGAGGTGGCCCTTGTCTGTTGTTAGCCTCGTCTCTGTTTCTGAATTGCCTATCTTCCATCTGGGCTATGCCGCATACTGCTCTTTTTATCTCTTCCTCTTCTACAAACATGTGAGCCCGCTCATCCAAATTCGCCAAACTTTGGGGCCTATTGTTAATGAAGAAATATTGTACATGCTCGTGCAGTACTCCTATAAAAGCAGCAATAGCCCATTGATCCTCAAAGTTCTTTGTGTTCAATGTTATTGTGTAGAAATGTTTTACGTAGTCTTGCAAGGACTCTCCTTCCCTCTACTTCACAAACATTAAACCCATGAGAGTGCTCATATTGTCCTGTGTGCTCTGAGTTGCTCCAAAAACATCTAACCTAACTAAGAAAAACTTCAAAAAGACCCTTGCGATAGAGACAAGTACCAATCCTTCGCACTTCCCTTAAGTGTTATGGAGATAGCCTTGCACTTCGTGGGATTTGAAGTACCCAACACATTCATGTAGTCATTATACTACCTAAGATGAGCTCGCGGATCCCTCCTTCCTTCAAACATGTCCTTCAGGACCTTGAAATGAGCTAGTAAACCTATTACTACTACCTTTGGAGCCAAAGGATTATTGGAACAAAAAAGCCAATCCATGTCCTAAGACTTAAGATGCGAAGCCCTCACATCTTGACGCAATGCATCTATCTCACTCTGTCATTCCTTTGCATGCATGCGTGGTCCTTCCTCCTGTATGGCCACATTATCATGAATAGTAGAGATGTCAGATTGTACCTTTCTCCTGAGCTCTTCATTCTGCTTTAAGAGTTCCTGATGAAATGTTTGTTCTTACTCAAATCTCACATTCATTAGGGCCATCTGATGCTTCATCAACCTCATATGTTTTTGAAGAGCCAAGAACTATTGTTGTGAAACTTCTTGACCAGAAGAAAATGGTAACCCTTGGCCAGAAGGAAATTTTAAGTCAAATGTGTTCGAAGCTCTTGCGTAAGTCACATTACCCAAATTTTTCGACGGGTCATAAAACTAATCGATAAACAAATCTGTCTCGATGTGTTGACCACTTGAACCTGAAGCTCTAGTTTATTTAGATGAAAAGTTAATCGGGTAATTTTCATTTGGGTGAGCCATTCTGGTTTTTCAAACTGAAAGAAAATCTGTTGGTCAGAAGTCTGTCCACGCTCACCGCACCAAATTGTTGAGTATTTTTTTGTGTGTCCTCTTCGTGAGGAGAGTTGGGTATTTATATGACATGGTTACTGTTCATGGAAGTGACGCCCTAGATAGGCTCCATGCATGTCGACCCATATGTTGTCCTAGACTTAAGACGTATTCGATGGTTTGAGTGTTCACCAGTTCACTCATTTGGCTTCAAGCTCTCTGCTTGTGAGTACCCAGGGGCATGCAAACTAGGCTAGTGAACTCTCCCTGCGAGCCTTCCCTTTGAGCCCTTAATGTATCCACTTGATGGGGCCCAAACTAGAGTTGCGGGTTGATAACCCGAGTTATATCTAGATTTCAGGTTGGCAAACGAAAATATTGTAATAGTATTCATTTTTTATTTGACTTTTTTTCAATTTAAAAAATTTTGGTTTTTTTTCAATTTTAAATTGTCTTTCAAAATTTTTTTAAGTTCTTGTTTAAATATCGACAAGAGGAAAAAGAATTTCTTGTCTATTTGAGGTTATACTCTCACCATTGGCTCTTATGATTGTCCCCAATAATGTTAAACGGATTTCAATTTTCTTAGTTTCTTTTTCTAATTATTCAATTATTTTCATCTTTTAAACAAATTTGTCGGAGTTAAAAGTTGAGTTAGGGAGTATATTAGGTGTGAATGAGGGTATACTAACAATTACATGTTTTTAAAAGGTTTATTATATTACATTGTTTTATTAGTAATTAAAATCCTTTTAACTTTTAGAATAATCTTAATATAGTTATTCTCATTTATTATAGTTTGTGATGGTAATATTAAAAATTAAAACAATAAAAGTCTACAAAATAAATAATATAAAGTAATATTGTGCATGATTTATTTAGATAAGTGAAAAAGCGATTTGTGGTTATGTTTGCTTGTTTTACATTTTTTACATACATATTACATACTAAAAGCTTACGAAAAGTAGAAAAAAAAAAACAAGGATATAATTGTTAGTTGTTCTTTGTTGTTGACCTGGTTTAGGTCACGAGTCACGACCTTAATAATTAATAATTTTACTTGGTGTATGATTTCTCTATAATTTTTTAATCAATGTCAAATTTCCACTACAAATCGTGGTCCTTTCAACAACGTAAGAAATGACGACTATGGAATTCTCATCTAAAACGAAGTTCTTTACTGTCATTTTTTTTCATAAAAGAGGTTATAAAAATTAATTTGGCTGAAATAGTTAATTGTGTACAGCTAAAAAGAAAGTTTAACTGACTAGTTCACTATTAAGCCATTGACTTCTCTCTGATCAATTTATTTAATCATTAATTCGGGTTCCAAAGAGGTGGAGTCTGAAGTGATTATTTGTGTACTATTTGGAAGCTTCAACGACGGCAGATGGATATGTCTAAACTCTCCAGTTGGAATTTTCATCAATGATGCGCAGATTTCCTTCCGGCGTTTCCTCTCGGTTCTTTCATGGAGGTAGGAGGAAACCAAGCGGCGCATAACCTAGCTTGGTTATACTTGGCTAACTACAGTAATGACACCCTTTTGTTTCACGGGGTTGTAGAATAACTTTTATGTACTCAATGATGATTATCTTATCTATTTATCTATAATATATATAAAATATATGTTTTTGAGAAAATATTTGAATTGACGGCAGTATCTTTTTTCATCATATTATTAAATTAATTTTAAAATAATTATTTATTAATTAAAAATTTTATTAATTTTAAAATAGAATTATTAGTTAAATGAAACTTTAAGTATGAAATATAAAAAATGTGATAATTATAATTATCATTTAAGTATAACTATTAAAATAATTTGACTTAAAAACTGTGTTCATTTCTTTTCAAATTGTGGTTATTGATGTAAATTAAAATTATTACTTGAATAGAACTTATCTTATTATCATTTAATTAATATAAGAGTTTTATACTCATTAAAATATAATATTAGCTTTATAAATAACATTCGATAATTAGGCATGTAATCAAGTAGCGTATAAAAAAATTATCAATAAAAGATGGAGATATTTAATTAGTAATTTAGAATTATAAAAAAAGATTATTCAAATAAGTAAATATCAAATCATATTTGAACAACAATGATGATGAGGTAATATGATATTATGATATATTTTTAATTTTTCTATAAGTTTAGTGCTATTAAAATTGTTTTTTATCTATCTATTATTTGGTGTAAGTGAAAATGTTGTGTTTGTTTTGAAAAAGAAAATCATATTTTCAATAATTGTTTTCTAACCATTATTATTAAAAATGTTTATTAATTTAGTTTAAATATCTTTCCTCATCAACTATTATTAGTTTTACCTTTTTAAAAATAAACCTAAGAGAAATTATCATTATTAATCTAGGCAACAATAATTAAAATATATTATTTACAAATTAATTAAAAGTTAAATTCAACAATTTTACATGCAATGCACGTAATATTAAAACTAATTAAATACAAAATAATGAAGCTTTCTTTAAAAAATAATTATGAAACGTTGATATCTGAATTTGAAATCTATTCCTCTTTTATATATTTGAATTTCAAATTTATTCGTTTTCTTTCAAAAAAATTATAATATAAATTTATTGAATTAAGCTTTTCGATGTAATACTGAATCTTATACGATTAGGTTTTATAAAAACAAAGTATTGTAGTCAGAAGTGGTAAAAGGACATATTCTAATTCAGTTAATCAATTTGTTGGAACTCAAATTGTTTGACTCAAATGTTCTTTGAAAAAGATATTTTTTACGTTATAAAAGTGTTTCGTTAATTTTGTTTAAACCAACTGTGATCCCATTATTTTTATGGTCCAATAAAATCGTTATTTTCGAGAAAAAACAAAAGCTGTTTCAGTGATTAGCTTAGGACTAGTGAAGAGGGACTAATGTCAAGCTAAATCATGTTTCGAATACAGAAGGATCATATGAAACCGTGTATGATTGCTAGTTGTAACCATAATATGTGCTACCAAATTGTTAAATAGTGCAATCATCCCGTCGTCTAAAATTCATCAATTTTCAGTGACAAAAAAGATTTTAAATGTTTGAGTTTCAAATTCAAATACAAGTACGAGTTTTCTTTTTTATAACCAATGGTGGTGTCTTGCAAGCAGTTCAACCTTATCTACTAATATAATAATAACTGAAACAGATCAAAGAAAGAGAGGAATAGATTAATGCATTAAACTTGAGAATTCATATATTTTAGTATAATTTATAATTACATAATTATAATATATTAATAATTTGTATTATATAAAATTTAAAACATTTGTGTATTAATGTCGAATTTAAATTATTTTTATATATCGTATTCATATCGTGTGGATATAATTAAAACATCTGTAATGGAGAAAATTTGTTTAAATTAGGTGGGGGAAAAGCAAAGTTCTTGAAGGGCAGGAATAGATGAATAATATAATAATTGTCCACGAACTACATAGTGGAAAACTCACGTTGCATTGTTTATTGTCTCCCCGTATTATTGATCCATCCATCTTAAATCTTATAAAGGCCATTATCCCACGCCCCTTCAGTACCAACAATAAACATAGTCTTTAAATCCGCCAAAATCTCACCAAAGCAAAGAAAAAACAATAAACGGACACCCCCACTGGAGATATGGCTGAGGAATGCAGTTCCACCTCGCCTACACTGCACAATTGGTGGGATCTCCACCACGCAAGCTCTCTTTCTTCATGGACTACAAACCCTAGTTCTTGGCATCATCATCAAAACCCTAATTCCAATACTCGTAACTGTGATCAGGATGATGTACTTTCCATCTCTACTTCCTTGACTAATGCTTCCATTCATTCAGTGTTAACTAGCGTTGATGAGTTGTCCGGGGGCGGTAGCGGCACTAGGCGTCAACTTGTTGAACAACCAACTGTGGATCCTGATCCGTCCAATGAATTGATTAATGGAGAGCATGGTTCCGATAATCATCTTTGGAGCCATGTTTTATCGTAAGTAATTTTTGTTTGCTGCAATTTGCACCATATATTCCAAAGTTACAGATTTTGAAAACCGAATCGCGACTTTTTTGATCCCCTTCTTAAAAATAATCGTATATTCAATTGAATTAAACTTGGAATTGAAGCATTTTTCTGTTTGCTTGCTTCCTTTATCTGAACATTTACTTACAAAGAACTCATAATACTATGCTTTTAGGTCTTAATTACTGTCTCAAAAGGTAATTAAGACAAACTAAATCATCTCTTCGTTGATTACTTTTCGAAAGTCTGCAAATGAAATCACATAACATGTTTGATTTGTTTATTTGACTATTTTATTTAGCACTTAATTGACATTGGATTGTTTTCGGCAGAAATGTTGGGAGCAACGGCGCAGATATAGGAAACAACCTATTAGAGGCAATATCGTCAAAGAGTAACTCATCAGCAGCTGGAATATTTGAACCTGCTTGTGACTACTTAAAGAAAATAGATGGCAATTGGGAATTCTCAAACTCCTCAGTTTTCAACAATTTTATCAAAAACATGAACGAGGGGTTCGATTCCAGTAGCACTGATAATAATCAACAAAGCTCAAGCGAAAGTGAAAGGTTAACCAAGTTGTCCAACATGGTCAGCCACTGGTCCATAGCACCACCAGACCCTCAAGTCAACCCCCCACAGTTTATTAATCCAAAATCATCATCCCAAGATCCGACCTCTTTGCAGCCGCCTGCTGCCTTTTGTGGAATGGCAACGGTCAAAAACCCAATTTTTCTATCATGTTATGGAAATGGTAATCATCATCATGATGTGAAAATGGAGACCCAAACTCTAGATATGGAAGCTCCAAGTTCCTATTTTCGAAGGGCTTTCAAGGCTGGTAACAATAGCAATGGGTATCATATTCACAACAGCCCTATTAACAGTTCAATATCAACGGAAGCTGACAACTTTTATGGATCCATGTCTCATTTTCCATGCACAAGTAACATTACTTATTGCAGATTAAGCAAGCCTTTGATTGACATCCATGCATCATCAAAGCCCAGTTTTATTAGTCCCTTGAATTTATCAGATTGCAAGAAACAAGGGCTCCAAGCTGCAAATTCTCTGCAGGTATATATATAATTAAGTTTAATCATATTTATCAACCTTACTTCTTTTATTTATTACCTTATTTTTGTTTGTTAACTGTGAAAAATTTCACATTAATCGTTAAGAATACAAACAAATGCAGACAAGGACCAGAAACGGTAGAACACAAGGGATTGCAAACGAGGGAAAAAAGAAAAGAGGTGAAGAAACGTCCGACAGTACTACAGTGTTGAAAAAGCCTAAGCTGGAAAATTCTGCATCTTCATCTGTAAAGGTACACAAATTAAACAATATATATAACCTAATTTTCGAAATGAAACAAAAACTAATTAGAAAAACAAAGTCATTTGTACGATGCATCTTTGAAGTATATATAAAAACAAATTTAAAAATATTAAATATCTTTTTTTTAAAAAGAAAAAAAAAGCCTTGCTTATAATTACGGGTGAGAAATTAACTGACTGGATTAAGTTTTTATATAGATGCACGCCCCAAAAGTGAAGCTAGGAGACAGGATAACAGCACTTCAACAAATTGTGTCGCCATTTGGAAAGGTAGTGATAGCACTAAAAATAAGCTTGTTTTCTAGTGAGCCTGACATCCAATTATATCTTCTCTTTTTTATACTATTTTGTAAATTTGATTTAACATGATCCATTTTGTTGGCTGACTGACTTTCAGACTGATACGGCCTCTGTTTTACTAGAAGCAATTGGATACATCAACTTTCTACAAGAACAAGTGCAGGTGAAAGTCGCCTCAATTTTTCTTTTCTAAAACTTTCAATATATGGAAAGTAAACACCACATGGAATCCGAGTATCTTTTTTTTATTTAAATACTCCGTGTTTGATGAGTTTGCAGTTACCATTATGTATGTTTACAAGATGCTAATAAGCTTTTATTTGTTAATTTGTGTTCTTTTTCAGTTACTGAGTAATCCTTACATGAAGCCCAACTCTCATAAGGTAATTAATAAGAAAAGTTCTATAGAAATATGGTAGTAAAGTTAATTTTATATGTATTAATTATGTTCGCGGTGATCATATCCTAGGATCCATGGGGCAGCTTGGATATAAAAGAGCAGAAAGGAGATATTAAGGTTGATCTAAGGAGCAGAGGTTTATGTTTAGTTCCAATATCTTGTACCCCAAAAGTTTACCATGAAAACACTGCTTCAGATTACTGGAGCCCAACATATAGAGGATGTTTGTATAGATGAAGAATTAAATCTCATGCTCGCTTTGACACGCACACACACACGTACGTATATTTATATGTATGTATTACTTTTAAGGAAAGCAATTGGAATCATTTTGTAGTCAAATGTTTTATATTGACTATATAGTTTAAGCCACCAGTAAAAGTTTCAACAGTTAAACAGTATATATAGAGTCAAACATGCGTATGACAAACATTACTCGCACTTTGTTAATTATTTATATATATTCAAATCATATACTAAAAGATAACATAATCGGTATATATTTGAACGAGCTGAAATCGATCAAAATAACTCAATATCCAATCTAGAATTGAACAAATTTTGGTTACTACAGTTAGAACAGTACAGCAAATCAGACTCCTTTACCGGAAAATAGGCAATCAGTGACGATTGACGACTGGACATTGTCGATTTTGATGCATCAAAAGATGTGTAAGAAGAATTCTGTTTTGTGAATAATTGGAACATAGAAATTCATGAGTTAGCAGCTTCTTAGCAGTCCATCTTTGAATGGGATCCCTAATAAAGCATCTCATCGAGAAATCTTTACCGGCCATTGAAATATGCTTAGGAATTATATCTGGTGCTTTCATCGCCATCCCTTCTAAAGGCGGTTCACCACACATCTCAGCAATCACGCATCCTAGTGACCATATATCCATAGCAGCACTGATTTTACCGTTCATCACAGATGCCGGAGACATATAATTCAGAGTATCTCGACTGTAAGGCGACACTATTGCATCTTCATCTCTTTCTCCAGGTTCTTTGGCTAACCCAAAATCAGTAATCTTCAAATTACTAATTAGAACGATAAACCAAAACATTTTCTGGTTTGATATCGCAATCAACATAGCCCTTTTCATGAATACAGCAAAGCCCTTCAACGATCATCTTAGTGTCATGGTATTAAATTGCAGTCACAATGCAGTGTAATGGCCGCATCATAACGGTTTTGAAGGTCTCCACAACGCAATATTGGTGCAACGTGACGAGAGAACCACATCACGACTTTTACGGTCTGAAACCGTTACGTAACACCGCAACATGTAATATATTGCGCCGCAACACTGCAATAAACTTTCAAATTATCCAAAATATGAAATCACGTAGATGAAACACTAAACTATATTTAGACTTAGCAAAAAAGAAGAAAATGATGTTAAATAATAACAAATATCTTACTTATGAAACATCCTTGTTTAGTCTTTGGAACATTATGAAAATTGTTTGATCATTGTAACATTTAATAGACTTTCAACATTATACTTACATTAAATCAACAAATTGCATATCTAGTATCACTTTTTCTTAGCAGTGATTATCGGGTAAAGCTTTATTTGTGATTACTTTAGGATTTGAATGGCATACACATTCTATTCTTTTGCATACACTTAATATATATACACATACTTTTCTTTTACATTTAAGTTTTGTGTTACAACTTACAATTTTTTAGCTTTATCTTAAGGATTTTAATAGTAGAATCTATTAATGGCGTTGTGTTGTTTGGTTATTGTCCTAATTTTGGACTTTCTGCACTGCTATTTCTGCAGTTGCTTTTTTCAATAATAAAATGAATATTGACTGAGCAAAAAAAAAAAAGAATTTGTAAATAGAATTTGTTTTGAAGTGTTTGAAAAACTAAGATAGAATCTTGTGGTACAATCATTCAACAAATACAGAAAAAAGGGGTAATATGTAAGTAAAGAACTAAAGTAAATAGTGTAAATTTTGTTTTGAAGTGTTTGGGAAAATTGGAAAACTGTTGTAATCGGCACAATTTGCTCGGCCCGTATATAAATAACTAAAACCAAATACCAAATAAAAATTCAAAGTCCAAATACAGTCCAATTACATGAAAATTGCCAGCCCAAACTCAAACCCGATTACAAGCCCAAATTTAATATACACCAAGACCCAATCTAAAACCCAATAAACAGTGGCCCAATTACAGAGGCCCAATGCCTAGCCTTAGACCACGAAACAGAAACCCTAGAAGATCCAAGCGCCGCTCTTGCCCTCCGCGTGTACCGAGCCTCCGTGCGCGTGCGCCCCCTCCGAGCTTGTACCTGCACAACAAAAATGGCAACAAACAGCACGGGCAGGGAAAAATGGCAAGAAAATCAGAAAAATCACAAATCAAAGGCAACAAGCAGATAATGCATTTAAAATTAGATTTTTTACATTTTTCTTTTTCCATTATCTGCTATAAAAAGCAGACTTGATTATAAAAGGGGGGATACAAAATCAGTGAAAAAATACGAAAGAAATAAAAAAGCAGTTTTCAAAAGGTGATTTTCATACTTTTCTTTTCTTCAATTTTTCTCTGACTTTTCTTTTCTGTTTTTTTTGTTAATCGTATAAAAAAAGAGAAAAAGGGAAGAGTTAAGGGTCTAGAGACTTACCTAATAGTTGAATCATCACCTCCTCAAATAATCTGAGTCTCAGGGAAGGGCTAAATAGGGCATTTTGTTTTTCGAGTGTTGCGGCTAGGGTTTGCCATTTGTAAAAAGTGGCTACTATGATTCAATTTTGGCTTTATAGGGACTGAACAACGGCGCCCTTTGAGACCTATGCTAATGATTTCAAAATGGTGCCGTTTTGGCAATGATCCACGTGGTGACCCAACCCGAGAGAAGGATCCGTGCGTCTTGTCTCAATGGTTTATTTGCGCAATTGGTTCCCATGCTTTTGTAACATGCTTAAATTGATCCTTTTATGTTTCTTAAATTTTGCCACATATTTCATTGTTTGTTTCAATTTGGTCCATGCTGAAACATAGCGTTTTGGGGCTGGGGATATTTTCCTCTTTAGTCCCCATGTTATTCGCACGTGCCTTTTTGGTCCTCAATTCTACTTTATTTTCATTTTTTTCTTTTCATTTTGAATGAAATACAATTTAATCCATACTTATTTAATTTAATGTACTTGATTTTTATTCATTTAAAACTCATTTTTCTATTATTTTTAGATATATTTATTTTTAAATCTAACATTCTTTTTATGTTTAAGTTTAATTTATTTTTAAGTTTATTATCAATACTATTTTAATATTATAATATCTTATTATTCTAAATTTATCATTAACATTATTTTAGGTTTATCATGTATTTTTATTTAAAGTTAACATATATTATTATTTTGAATTTATCAAGTATTATTATTATTTTTAAATTATCATCAAAATTTTTAAATTTATTATGTATTATTATTCCACATTTATTATATATTTTTTATTGTAAATTACTCTATTCATTCCAAATCGTGGATTTATTTGTATTAAATTATATATTCATATATATTATTTGTTTCAATTCATGCGTTGTTTTAAATTCCATCTATATATATATATATATTATTTATTTTGAATTATACTCATTATTTTTTAAATTACTTTGTTATCATTTTTCTATATAATATACCTTCTAATTCTTCTTTACACATCTTTTACTTAAATATTTTGTATATTATGTTTACACATTTTATGTGTTAAAATGTTTACATGTAATTTTAAATGATTTTTTAAATTGATTTATTTTAATTGTTTCATGTGTTCATTTTATTTTGAATTGATTTGTATCTTTGGTTTTTTAGCTTATTACTTGCTTCACTTTGCTTGATTTCATGTACTATTTAGTTGGTATTGGGTTTAATTTGTTTCATGTATTATTTTGAGTTTAAAACTATTATGTGCATTTGAGTTTGTATATTCATATTTGTATGGTAGTCTACCCATGTATATTGTTCCATGTTCATACATTTGCTTTTCGATTCGAACATTACATCGTAGTTAAAATTTCTGATTTATTTGCCAAAAATTGATCATTTCATTTTGAATAAACCAAATTTACATCATTTTTAATATTGCATTAAACTTTTGCTTTAATCCAAATTCGTAAAAAAGGAGAAAATGAAGTTTACAATATGTCGTCTTTGGGAAGATGAGAAATCGTACCCTAACCTACAAGGTTTCGATTTTCCCTTCAAACTAAAACGGCTAAGCACGTTTTTAGTTCTCAAATACACAAAGTTTCAATAAAGGTTTTTAAAGGTTAGCTTATGCTCAGGAATTCAAATGTTGCATCCTAACTTACGGGATATGACATTTCGTTGCCTCAGGATGAGAAGGCCTTTCTACATATGTTCAAATTTATACAAATATTTAAAAATATATCATTACTAAAAGGGGAATTGTTTTTAAAATTTTCAAATTTTTGACATTCGACTTTAAGACATTAAATAAACAATTCAGTACCAATTTTGGGTGTTACGAGGGTGTTAATCCTTCCTCGTACGTAACTGACTCCTGAACCCATTTTTTTCCGAAACTCGTAAGCCAAAATCATTTTTAAGGTGATCCGATCACACCCCAATAAAAGATCGGTGGCGACTCCAATTTTCATTTTTTAAGTCGACTCTATTTTTGTTTCCAAAAAGTGGTTTCGACAGCTTGGTGACTCCACTAGGGGCTGATTTTAAGAGAGTCGAGCCACAAATTGATTAAATTTTATCTTATGGTCAAAAAATCAAAATTTGTTTTGAAATTCGTAATATCCCCTTTGCATCCAATCTCAGTATAGTGTGCTTGGTTGGTTGGTTTATGTCCGTTAGTGTATTTGCATTTCGTATTACATGAGTTGGACGATTTTACCCCTTTAAGTGGGAGTGGGAAACTATTCCTTAGTGAGGTTTTCACCTCCGTATAGGATAGTGGATAGCTTTCAGGATACATCTGTACCTATGCCTTCGTGAGATTTTCATCTCCGTATAGTCATAAGGAAATGTATTCCCTTGAATCGAACTCGGTCTGCATGAGCCTATAATGGGTGAAGATCGAGGAATCGGCTGGTTCAGGTACCTTTCCCTGAGAATCCAAACTTCAAGTAGTGAACCTTAGGAACTCACCCTAGGCAAAACCACACTGAACCCTAATAGATACCTGAATAAGTGTTTTGTTATTTCTTGATTGTATTGGACTCTATGTTTATACATGATACTGACATTTTTTGCCTTACTTTTATTGCATGGCATTTCAACTACATGGCATTTCATTATAAAAAGCGTTGGTTCATATTCAGCTGCTAGATAGAAAGCTTATCATGGAAAAAGGGTTTCTTGATAAGGTGGAGGATAATGCAGCTGTCCGAACTTGGTCCGAAACAACACAGCGCGAGAAAGGTGATAGTTTGGCTATAGGACTTTACCCGTATTAGCGTAACTCAAAACAATTTGCAAGAGTTGAAGGAAATCTGGGATTAGTGGAACGATAAGGTTAAACAACTATTCTACTCTAATTATAGTGATTTGCCTTATCTGCTTGATATGAAGATAGACAAGCACCTGTTTCGGCTCTCACCCAGTTTGGAATCCTGCTTACAGTTGCTTCACATTTGGGAAGGTCGATTTGGTACCTATAATAGAAGAATACATGGCTTTACTTTGGTGTTCGAAGATTCAAGTAGACAGAGCCTACTCGAGAGTTGTAAAGGTACCGACCTTTTTGAAGAAGCTGATGAATATAATTGGGATAAACGAACAGTGGGTTGCAGCCCGAATCAAGCAAAAAGGGGATACCAAGTGCATTCCCTAGAAGAGATTGAATGATCTAATTCTAGCACACCCAAATATTAAGAAGAGGGTGGATGTCTTTTCTTTGAGTATATAATGCTTAGTTGTATTCCCTAAAGCTTTAGGGCACGTTGGTGAAGCAGTCACTGATTTATTCGACCGTCTTGATAAGAGAGTTACAACAGTCCCGACGATTTTGGCAGAAACCTTCAGGTCATTGAATGCATGCCGGAAAGAGGGTGAGGGTAGATTCATTGGATGTGCACAGCTCCTACTCGTATGGCTCCACAGTCACTTTTGTAAGGTTGATAGGGTTTCGTATCGGGTCTTCTCTGAAAACTATTCACCACTGAAAGAGATAGTAGCTACACCAATGAGGGATGACATCTTAGAGGAGAAATGGATGGCAATTCTTTAGAATCTTCAGGAAGAGGACATCGAGTGGAGAGCTTCTTGGTGCTTCCGGATGAGATCCTGCATCGATGCAATGATTTTGATTTAGATCCTCTGCTTGGGATTTGGAGAGCTGTTGATTATGCTCCATTGCTAGTACTCAGGTAGTATAGGTCAAGGCAATTTATACCCGCAACCCAGGGAATAACTGAGTGTGAATTCTCATACAAGGGCGATGGTTACAAAAAGAATATTCGAGAGATGTCCAATGCATGGAACCAGACTCGCCGAATGAAGAGATTAGCTGTGAGTCCAATGAAAACTCCTGAGCATAATGAATGGTGGGTTAGGATGATCAATGATAATATCCCCAAGCCAAGTCAGGGAAACAGTTAGTTAATAGAGGAACATTTGCGGGTTGTCCTTTCTGAGCTAGAAATCATAAGACAAGATTTTGAAAGAAGAAATATAGAATTAGAAAAGAAGATAGAACAAATGGAAGAAGAAAAGATGAACTTGAGATTAGACATGGATGTTCAGAAACTTGAGGTCGAGAAATTAAGAAAAGGAAAAAATAAAGCTGAGGAGGATTTCGATAGCTTGAAGATAGATTATAAGAAGCTGGGACTTTCAAAGAGAATTGCTGGGTTGGGAAAAACTTCAGAACAGTGGCGTAAAGAGATTCGAAAAGAAAAGAACAAGGTCGATAGATGGGAAAGAAAATTCCAAGAGGTTCAGACACGAAATGAGGCTTTAGAGAAGAGTTTGTTAGAGAACCGAAAGGAAAAAGGCAAACTAAAGGATAGAGTGGCCGAGTTAGAAAGATCTCTTCGTCAATATCGAAATCAGGATTCTGCGATAGATTTGAGAACGAGCTTGAACAGGATTGAAGAAATGAAAAAAGAATAGAAGAGTTAGAAACGACATTGCAAAATTGTGAGATCTGGATCGAGTACTTGGAAGCAAACGAAGATCATCATAATGAGCAGCTTTACTACTTTCAAAATCAAGTTAGAAACAGGGATCACATTATGGGAGAAGTCGTACTTCAGATTCGAGAGGTAGCTGATCACCTACAGACTTTGGCAATGCAGGCCGATACGCTAAGTGTGAAGTATGAATTGAAATCAGATCGAGGGCAAGAGTTAGCCTCGTTACTTAGGAAGATTAGAGTTTTGAGTATTAGGGCAAAGCCTTATTTGTAGCCCATTGTATGTAAAAAAAATTATTTTCTAGTAAAGTTTTCTAAATGGAATTGAATCAGAATTGACGCCTTTTTTTTGCATTCATTTCATTGCATTGCATCATACGTGTCGAAACCTTTTTTTTTGAAAAAAGACAATCGTCGACTTAAAAAAATTGGAGTCGCCACCAATCTTTTATTAAGGTGTGATCAGTTCACCTTGAAAACGATTTTAGGTCTACGAACTTTGAGAAAATAGGTTCGGGAGTCAGTTACGCACGAGGAAGGGTTAGCACCCTTGTAACGCCCAAAATCGGTATCGAACTGATTGTTTAATGTCTTGGTGTAAAAAATTTAAAAAGATTTTAAAAGAAACTCAAATGATGAAATCTGAAAAGGATAATCAATTGTTTAAGTCAGACGAAGAAATCGAGACCCAATACGTTAGAGTACGATTTCTCAAAATCCCCAAACTTTGAATATCGCCTTTATTTTATAAGAAAATCTTCATCTCGAGAAAGCAATATGTTATGCCCAATACGTTAGGACACAACAAGTTAAATTCCTGAAAATAATCTTTACATTTATGCGTTTTGAAAAAGCTATGCTCGATTATTTAGGTTTAACATGGAAAATTGGAACCCAATACGTTAGGGCTTAATCTTCTCGAAAATCCCAAATATCAAGATCGCATTATCTTGAAAGCCTTAGAACAAAAATGATTTTAATGCTTTGATGAAATCAAGCACATTTTTTTAAAAGCATGATAAAATGTTAATATACAACATGAAACACATACTTTAATTTAAATTATATATGTATATGTGTTTACAAAATATGTATATATAAGTATGATACATAAGTAAAATTTGAAAATATGTATATGCATATATTAAAACATATATAAGTATACATATAAAAAAGGAAAAAATGAAATATATAAAACAAAAAAACTTATAATAATTTCTAAGAAAATATGTATGTATATATATATGTATGTGAAAATTATGAAAATAAGATAAAAAATAAAAGTATGTATATGTGTATATATTTACAAAATTAAAAATGTATTAGTATATATATTGGTAAATCATGAAAATACGTATATGTATATATTTAAAATATGTATATATATAAGTATAATATGTACATAACAAATGACATATGCAAAAATATATATATATATATTTATAAAAATTTAGAGTAAATAAAAATGTACGTATATACATATTATAAGAATGTATGCATATGGACATGTATTTACAAAAAAAGTATAAGTATAATATATTAGTAAAATATGAAAATATGTATATAAAAAATATCCGTAAGATCTATTTATAACAATTTTGAATAGTGTATGAGTATATATATATATTATAAAAAATGCATATATATTATAAAAATATGCGTGTGTATAGAAATAATAATGATAATAATAATAATAATAATAAATATATAATAATAATGATGTAATAACAATATTAATAATATAAAAAAACAAAAAAAAACTTAAAACGATATATCAAAGATTAAATTGAAAATAAACGGAGTTTAAGGGGCCGAATTTAAAGAAAACACAACAAGGGACCAAATCCCAATGTGCAACACAAAAGGAGGACCCAAAGGGAAATATCCCCACACTGGTACAACAACGTCATTTTAGCGAGACCCATGCACATGGTCTACGGACCGAATTGAAACAGGAAAGAAATTTTGTGGCAAAAATTAAATATAAAAATTAAACTATATTGAGAACGCTACGAAAGTGGAGGGACTAATTGCGCAAATACCCCCACTAACAAAAACACGCGGATCCTTAGGTGGGTCGGGTCACGCATGCGGATATGGCCCTATACGGTGCCGTTTTGGGGCCACTGAAACAGGACCTAAACGACGCCGTTTTGCAACCGTTATAAAACAAAAATTTCCTTAAAAAATTCATTTTTCCCTTTTTTTACAAAAGATACCAGAGAAACCCTTTGGTAGGGTTTCTTTTTCCCATGCCGCCGCCGCCGCCAACCAAGGCCCTCCCATGGCCTCAGCTGATGTCCCTGTCTCTGATCGCAACGGAAAAGGGTACACCGCGACGACACCAAGTAATATTTTCTCTTTCTTTTAAGAAAAACAGAGAAAAAGAATCCAGGACTCGAAAAGAAATCGAAAAGAAAAATTTTAAAACCTTTCAAAATCCGATTTTCTTTGAAAATCTTCTTTTTTTATTATTGTTTATAAAAATAAATGATAAATAGAACAAGTAACAATAACGGAGACGCAATTTCACCTTTAATATTTTCTCTTTTACTTTATTTCGTCCCTCTTTCTTCCCAGTTTTCAAATACAAAAGCGGCCTTTATAGACCGAAACATATTGTTATTTTACACATTTTTTCTCTGCTGGACTCTTCTAGTCCGTATTTGCAGGTGTACGTAAGGGAACGGCGCGCGTGGAGGAGGCCGGTTCCGAATCGTGCGTCACCTGGAGTCCGCTGGAGGTGCTGAGCAATATGCGGTTAGGGTTGCTGTTTCTGAACATTTGCTTTGAGCCATACTAAAATCGGGCTAGGGTAAAACCTAGGTTTTGGGCCTGTAATTGGGTAGTTAAGTTGAAGATATTGGGCCGTGTAAATGGACCTTTAAATGTTGGACTCTTTATTTGTTTTTTTTTACTTTCTGTTTTGGTTTATTATTTCTGCATGCGGGCCCAGGCAATAATTGGTATTACAGCTGCCCCTCTTTGCTCGTTATCGTGTAACGAGAATGGAGCAAAGACATAAAGAAAACCAATTTTGTCTGGTCTTGCCAAGTCTTGACCTTCTTCTTCCAGTAACCCAGCATCTTCAGAGGTACAGGAATTGGTGCTTCAATCTACCCCACTGCAATGTCAGGGAGATAGGATTCGTACGTTGTAGCTTCTCAAAACAACAAAATTTGCTATTTTTAATCCGCTACACTATAACTTCAGGGAAATAAGACTCATAGCTTCAACTTGTTCTGCTACAACCTAAAGATAAATCTGATGCGATCTGCTCTGCTGCAACTTCAGAGAGATGAGTTTTGTGGTTTTAATTCACTCCATTGCAACTTCAAGGAGATAGGACTGGTTACTTCTGTCTGCTCTACTGCTACTTCAGGGAGATAAGACTTGTATCTTCGATCTACTTCACTGCCGATACAGGAAGACAAGACCTACCATTTTCAACCTACTCCACTACTGTACAGGGAGATAAGGCTGCTATCCTCGATCTACTTCGATACCAATATAGGAAGATAAGATCTGTTATATTTGATCTACTTCACTGCCAATACAGGAAAACAAGATATGTTATCTTCGATCTACTTCGCTACCAATATAGGAAGACAAGATCTGGTATTTTTGATCTACTTCGCTACTAGTATAGGAAGACAAGATCTGTTATCTTCGATCTACTTCGCTACCAATATAGGAAGACAAGATCTGCTATCTTTGATCTACTTCGCTGCAGATACAGGAAGAAAAGATCTGTTATCTTCGATCTACTTTGCTACCAATATAGGAAGACAAGATCTGCTATCTTTGATCTACTTCACTGCCAATATAGGAAGAAAAGAACTGTTATCTTCGATCTACTTCGCTACCAATATAGGAAGACAAGATCTGCTATCTTTGATCTACTTTGTTGCCAATATAGGAAGACAAGATCTGCTGTTTTCAACCTGCTCCACTGCTGCTCAGGGAGATAAGGCTTTATGATTTCACCGATCCGTTCTCTGGGAACATGACCTGTATGATTTATTTCATGAACCTAATCATGCCTAATGATTAGGATGTCGTGATCAAAATGAATCAAATGCTCCTAACTAGATGTGTATGAATGACATTTGAATGCAATGTCATGAAAATGATTCATTAATGTTAAAGTTGTTATAGCTCATTATCCATTAAGGCTTCCTTTGTGACAACAACGCTTCGACAAAACTCGAAAAAATCTTAATCTGGGCTTTTCCTTCCTAGATATCTCCAACCTTTTAACTCGGTGAAGTCTAAACAATAGTCCTATTTCAGGTTCCTATATTATTTAGAAATTTCTAGAGTAATATGAAAAACTTCCCTTGCGAAAGTTTATTGGTCCATTAATCATTATTCTAATGCAACATGCTTGCGAAAAGATCATAACGATGGATAAAACAAAATTGATTTGAGAGCATAACTCGTAAGAGGGATTGACTGGGAAAACTTATATTGAAAAAGAATGAAGTGTTCTAAAACAAAAAATTTAATATAAATACTATGCACAGGTGCCCCAAATATCTCCGCTTGAATTTCTCTATACAACTTTCTGAAGACCATTCTGAGTTCAACACGTGTTTAGGAGATCTACAGTACTTTGTTGATGTCTCAAGATGTCGCCTATTCCTTCATGCTGGTTCAGGTATAGCAAGATTATCACATGCCGCAATCAAAATTTGAGTCACCCTTTTCGGGTTTTCAACTCAAATCCCCTTTGGTCTCAAGGCGCCCTTTGCGGGTTTTCACCTTAGCCTCTCCTTTTTTTATTTTTTTTTTGAACTCAAAGCGCCTTTTGCGGGTTTTCACCTTGGTTCCTTCTCCTTCTTAAGTAAAGTATTTCTTGACTGAATCTAAATTTATTGGATTAGACAAGTTTCTTTCATCCATCTTAGCCAGAATCAAGGCTCCCGCAGAAAAGACCTTTTTTACAACATAAGGTCCTTCCCAATTTGGCATTCATTTACCTCTAAAATCCTTTTGTAGAGGAAGAATTTTTTTCAACACCAGGTCCCCCTCGTGAAATTCTCTGGGACGGACCTTTTTGTTGTAGGCTCGCATCATTTTTTTGCTACATTTGACCATGCTGAATAGCCTTTAGGCCTTTTCCCTCTATTAAGTTCAACTGATCGTATCGAGATTGAACCCATTCTGCTTCATCCAACTTTAGCTCAGCCAACACCCAGAGAGAAGGGATTTCAACTTCAATGGGTAAAACTGCCTCCATACCGTAAACCAAGGAGAAAGGCGTTGCCCCGGTGGAAGTTCTGATTGATGTTCGATAAGCAAAGAGGGAAAATGGCAATTTCTCATGCCAACCAGTCCTTGTAAGTCTCTGTCATTTTTCCTACAATTTTCTTGATGTTTTTATTGGCCGCTTCCACTGCACCATTCATTTTTGGGTGATATGGCGATGAATTGTGATGTTTGATCTTGAACTGACTACAGACCTCCGCTATTGAGCTGTTGTTCAAATTCAACGCATTGTCAGATATGATCCTTTTAGGCATTCCACATCGACATATGATCTCTCTTTTCAAGAACTTACTGGCTGCTGACTTTGTGACATTAGCATACGAAACATCTTCCACCCATTTAGTGAAGTAGTCAATAACTATAAATATGAAACGATGCCCATTTGAGGCCTTCGGTGATATTGGCCTGATAACATCCATACCCCACATGGAGAAAGGCCATGGAGAAGTCATAAAATGAATAGGTGAAGGACGTGTATGCATTTTATCATCATAAATTTGACATTTATGGCATTTCTTGGCATAATTGATGCAATCCCCTTCTATGGTGGACCAGTAATACTCGAATCTCATAAATTGTCTAGCCATTGTGAACCCACTGGCATGCGTTCCGCAAATACCCTCATAGACCTCCTCCAAGATTTTATTAGCTTGCACGGCGTTCACACATCTTAATAGTACCTGATCCTTTCCTCTCTTATATAAGATCTCCCCATCTAAGACGTAATCAATGGCTAGTCTTCTTAGAGTCCTCTTATCATTCTCAGTTGCCTAGTCAGAATACTCACAATTCTTTACATATCGTAATATATCTTGATATCAAGGACTATCATCCATTTCTCCCTCTTCGATATTATAACAATGAGCCTGGCTTTCATAGATGCTCATCTGGATAAGCTTCATGTCCTCTTGTCGGTTCACTTTGATCAAGGAGGCTAGAGTAGCTAATGCGTCAGCCATCTGGTTCTCGTCTCGTGGGAGATAGCAAAAAGTAATGTTCTTAAACTCTTTAATCAATTCGAGGACCAACTTTCGATAACTGACTAATTTGGGATCTCTCGTTTCCCATTCACCTTTAAGTTGGTATATCACCAATGCCGAATCTCCATAGACCTCTAGTACTTTGATTTCACGCTCTATAGCTGCACGAATGCCCATGATGCACACTTCATATTCTACCATGTTGTTTGTACAATCAAAATCCAATTTTCAAGTGAAAGGATAATGATCACCGTTCGGGGATACTAAGACTGCCCCAATTCCATTGCCCACAGCATTCGAGGCTCCATCAAAGTTTAGCTTCCAATTGTGACCTTCTTGGTAATTTTCTCCAATTGTTGCTACATACATCAAGTCCTCATTTGGGAAATCAAAACTCAATGGCTCGTAATCCTCCAAAGCTCTACTAGCCAGAAAGTCAGCTATTGCACTCCCTTTCACAGCCTTTTGACTCACATAGACTATATCAAATTCAGAAAGTAAGATCTACCATCAGGCCATCCTTCCATTCAAAGAAGTCGACTCCATCATATACTTTAAAGGGTCTAACTTTGAAATTAGCCAAGTCGTATGGTATAACATGTACTGCCTTAATCTCTGAGTTGTCCAAACCAGGGCACAACACAACTTCTCAACAGGCGAGTATCTTATTTCACAATCAGTGAATTTCTTATTGAGATAATATATTGCCCTTTCTTTCCTTCCAGTTTCATCATGTTGACCTAGCACACACCCCATGGAATTATCAAACACTGTTAGATACAATATCAGCGGCCTATCCGGGCTAGGTGGTGATAGCACTGGAGTATTAGACAAGTACTGTTTTATCTTGTTAAAAGCTTCCTCGCATTCTTCGTCTCATGTACCAGGATTATGTTTCTTCAGAAGACGGAATATGGGGTCACATTTCTCGGTTAATTGTGAAATGAACCTAGCAATGTAATTCAGTCTTCCTAAGAAACCTCAAACTTATTTTTGAGTGCGAGGTGGAGGTAAATCTCGTATTGCCTTGACTTTGTCTGGGTCAATCTCGATTCCCTTTTCACTGACTATGAAGCCTAGCGACATTCCTGACCTGGCCCCAAAAGTGCATTTCGCTGGATTAAGCTTGAGCTGGAACTTTCTCAATATTAAGAATAATGGTCTTAGGACTTGCACATGTTCCTCCTCCGTTCTAGATTTAGTGATCATATCGTCAACATAAACCTCGATTTCTTTGTGCATCATGTCATGAAACAAGGCTACCATGGCTCTTTGGTATGTTGCTTCCGTATTCTTTAATCCGAACGGCATCACCCTATAGCAACACGTTCCCCATAACGTAATGAACGTAGTCTTTCTCATGTCTTCGGGATGCATCTTTATCTGATTGTATCTAGAAAAACCATCCATGAAGGAAAACAATGAATAGCCTGCCATATTATCTACCAATGTGTCAATGTGAGGCAATGGAAAATTGTCTTTTGGACTAGCCTTGTTCAAATCCCTATAATCCACACACATTCGTACTTTCCCATCCTTTTTAGGAACTGGTACAATGTTGGCCACCCACTCAGAATACTTGACCTCTTGTAAAAAACTGGTATCAAACTGCTTTTTGACCTCCTCCTTTATTTTTAACACGACATCAGGCCTCATCCTCCTGAGCTTCTGCTGTACTGGCTTGCAATCCTCTCTTATAGGAAGATGGTGGACTACAATGTCAGTACTTAACCCAGGCATATCTTGGTATGACCATACAAAGACATCTTTGAATTCTTGGAGTAATCCAATGAGGTCTTGTCTTATCTTTGCAGAAATATCAGATCCGATCTTCACTTCTTTTTCTTCCTCCAAGTTTACAATTTCTACTGATTCCTTGTGAGGTAGGATTTGCTTCTCCGCCCGTTCTACCATCCGCAGCAAGTCTAGAGATAAACCACAGTCTTCGCCATCTTCGAAATCATGCGATCCCTCTAAACACATGTCTAGTTCAAAAGGAGATTCTGAGTCTGTAAGAGCGACACTCATATCATTGATATCGAGGGACCTGTTATAGGTATGAAAAATAATATGGATTCAGGAATAATTATTTGTGCAATATGGTCATGAATGAGATGCAAGAATAATTTGAAAAAAAAATTAAAAACAACTGCTTATATGGAAAGAAAGAAAGAAAATTTGCTCAAAAATGATTGCAAAAATGTACTTTATTAAAATAACGATGTTTGGACATGAGCCTATTTCACAAAGGAATCCTTATCACTTCTAGGCTAAAAGCAATAAGGGTGTTCGGAACATTACTCTAAGGAAGTCCTAAAAACTACAGGTATTTCTTCTGCACTCCAATTGTTTAGCACACCTCCTGATTCATAATGAAGGATATCCAACAAAGTTCCTCCCTCAGTTGCCTCTTCACAAATGGCATGAATACTTCCCAACTCCTCATTAATACTTCCACCTCTTGGCACTCCTTGATAAATAAATCCTCCTGATACAAAAGTTTTGGATAGGTGAGGAAAGGTCATATGTTCCCATTTAACTTCATCTTCTGTCAAACGAGCCCTTCTTCTTTCTCGCTTCTTTTCTTACTCCATCCTCATTTGCTTAATATCTGGCTTGTAACCTAAGCCAAAACGGTCATGCTTTTCCTTCAACACTCGGGCTTCAACTCGACCCTGAAGATATCTCCCCAATCCTTTCCTTGGCAAGGCTCCTTTTCCCACTGTAAACTGTAGACCCATCTTTGTGGTCTTTGATATCCTCGGCATCGGGATCTTGTTTCCCTCAGTGATAAATGTAGCATTCACAAACTTTAAAGATCGGAAAAAACATTCAACTGCATCATCACTTGTTTCCAAATACGGTGCATCATTAGCTACAGCTGCAATGATATCCTCTTCAGCGTTTATTGTCACTAACCGACCATCCGATATCAGTTTCAGCTTTTGATGTAATGATTAAGGTCGGCCCCTGCTGAATGTATCCATGGCCTTTCTAATAAACAATTGTAAGAAGGCTTAATGTCCATCACCAGGAAGTCCATCTCATAGATAGTTGGGCAAATTAATAAGGGTATGTCAATTATTCCCATGAACCTCCTTTTAGTGCCGTCAAATGCTCTCACTACATTCTAGCACGACTTAATATGCGAACCATCCACAGGTAGCCTATTGAGTGTGGACAGGGGTAATACATTCAATGCCGATCCGTTATCTACCAGAACTCCCAGTAATGTGTACCCTTTGCACCTGGTAGTGACGTGGAAAGCTCTAGTAGACCCCATACCCCAGGTGGTATTTCGTCATTGTTGAAAAAGATGAAGTTATCATCGCTTATATTGCTGACCAGTCGATCTAATTTGTTGACAGAGATATCATTGGCCACATAGGTTTGGTTTAGTACTTTCAATAGTGCATTTCGATTCCCCTCTGAGCTCAACAGTAAAGCTAGCACAGATATGTGAGCTGGTTGTTTGTGCAATTGTTCCACAACACTGTACTCGCTATGCTTCAAAAATTTCAGGAACTCCCTAGCTTACTCTCCTTTTATTGGCTCATTGACCAGCAGTTCAGGTTTGACTGCATTTTTCTTCTTTTTGATCAAAGTTTCTCCTTTTGCTGGCTTTATTCGGGCATTTATCAAATTGTAGCGCTTTCCACTACGAGTATAGAAGCCCACCTCTCGATCCTCTTTTGAAATATTGGTTACATCCTCCTTCCCTAGAGTTGTCACATTGTAATCATAATTCCAGGGAACCTTCTTGTTATCCTTATAAGCAAATACGGACAGTTTTTGAATGATGACCTTTGGTGTTACCCTTGCTCCAGCCTCATTATTCTTAGGTCACGAAATGATGACCATAGGGTAGTTAGCTTTTGGAACTTCCAATGCTGACTCTGATGCACATATATGTCCCTCCTTCTTAATTTCTTCACAGAATTCTATCTCTTTATTATCCATCATACATTGAAGCATGGTTCTGAACTCCACACACTCTTGGACTACATGCCCCATTTCACGGTGGAACTCACAGTAGTTCCCTCTCTTCTCGTAACTTCCTTCCGAAATGACTAATCCCCTTTTCACCATCTCCTTCTAGACCCAACTCAAAGGAGTTTTTACGTCTGCAATGTCTGCCTTAATTCTTCTATTTTCACTGATCATATTTACCCCACTATCAGTATGATTTGGTAATGGATTTTCTTCACTGGTTGAATCATCAAATTTGACAACGCTAATACTGATGAGCCTTTCAATCAACTTCTTAAAGGTAGTACAGTTTTCTATAGAATGCCCTGTAATTCTCGCATGATAATCGTATTGTGCATTCGCATCGTACCATTTAGGGTATGAGGGCTGCAAGGGGTTTAAATATAAAGGGGAAATAACGTGTGCATTAAATAAGCTTTGATATAGCTCCTTATACGACACTGGAATTGGCGTGAACTGGGGCCTCTCAGTGTTTTGTCTCATGCCAGCTTCTTGTCTTGATGAACCTTATTGGTTAGCAGCCACCTTTCTTGCTGATTCACCGTTATTGACTTCGAGTAACCCTTGTTATATATACTCGTGTTGTTTACATCGTTCTCCTTCTTCTTCGAGGTTGATCTTCTATTGCTCTCTCCAGCATCAATCTTCCCACTCCTTATGGCATTTTCAATCATCCCACCATTCATGACTATGTTAGGAAGGCTTTTTGTGGAACTCCCTAACATATGTGTAATGAATGGTGCTTTCAGTGTGTTAATGAATAGCATTGTCATTTCTTTTTCCAAGAGCGGTGGCTGAACTTGGATAGCGACTTCCCTCCACCTTTGTGCATATTGCCTAAAACTTTCGTTTGACTTCTTTTCTATATTTTGAAGGGTAATTCTATCAGGAACCATGTCTGTTACATGACTATACTATTTCATGAACGCTTGTGCTAAATCCCTCAATGAACCAATCATGGTACGACTCAATTGATTGTACCATTTAGATGCTGCCCTAGCGAGGCTATCTTGGAAACAATGTATCAGTAGCTGGTAATTGTTAACATATCCAGCCATTCACCTACAGAACACGGTGATATGAGCTTCTGGGCAACTTGTCCTATTGTACTTTTCGAATTCTGGCATCTTAAACTTATGAGGGAGTACCAAATTTGGGTCTAAACTCAGCTCTTTAGTGTCAATCCCACTATAGTTTTTAGTGATTTCCATTGCCTTAAACTTCTCTTCGATCCATTTGCATATTTCTTCTAACTGCTTTGGTAATTCTTCCTTTATTTTTCCTTTTCAGCCACTTCATCGAAGTCAGGAATGGCAGAGTTAGTAGGATGGTTTCTGGGGTTAGAGCCCGATCCATCCTGAAAGCTTGAAGCACTGGCCTAGAACTGCTGAAGCTTGATTGTGATAGTAGATTTGTACGAGTATACTTCAGCTTAGGTTCGCACATGTGGAGGAGTAAAGCCTGGAGGATAGAGAGGTTCATCATCGTTACCCTCTTCGACATTAGCCATAGGGCCCTTTCCCTTATCTCCTCCCCCGGTCAACAGTTGGGTCAACTTCGCCATCATATCCTTTTGGGATTCCAACATCTTCTCTGACATATCCTATTGCATTTTGTCTAATCTCTCCTGCACTTGCAGCTGGAGTCGGTCTTGCATTTCCTTCTGGTACTGTTCGAGCTTTTCCAATCTCTGATCCATGTCTTCAGTCTTTGCTCGAGTACCGTAACGGTGTTTGGTTGGTTGGTTGGTTTCTAGGTTAACTGAGCAATGGTTTTAATTAATTAGGATCATTTAATGGTCTTTAATGCATATGATGCAATGCATGAGATGAATGTAAGAAAAGCGTTAGTTCTGATTCAATTCCACTTAGAAAACTTTACTAGAGAAAAAAACTTTACATAAACTGGCTATAAATAAGGTTTTCCCCTAAGTAACTTTACATAAACTTTAATCTCCCTAAGTAACTGGCTATAAACTTTACATAAACTTTAATCTCCCTAAGTAACTAGGCCAACTTCTGCCCCCGATCTGATTCCGATTCATACTTCACACTTAGTATATCAGTTTGTATTGCAAAATTTTACGGGTGCTCAGCTACCTCTTGAATCTGAACCACAGCTTCTCCCATAATATGATCCCTTTTTGTAACCTGATCTTGGAAATAATGAAGCTGTTCACTTTGATGATCTTCATTTGCTTCCAAATATTCGATCTTGACTTCACACTTTTGTAATACCATTTCTAATTCTTCTACTGTTCTTTTCATTTGCCCGATCCTACCTAAGCTTGCTTTCAGCTCCACCAGAGAATTGCGATTTCGATATTGATGAATAGTTTTCTCAAGTTTTGCCACTCTAGCTTTTAGCTCATCCCTTTCATTTTGGCTTTCTGACAAACTCTTCTCAAGGGACCTATTTTGCATCTGGGCCTCCTGAAATTTCCTTTCCCATCTACCAGCCTTGATCTTTTCTTCTTGAATTTCTTGACACCACTGCTCTGAAGTTTTCCCCAACCCAGCAGTTCTCACTGACAGACGTAGTTTCTTATAATCCGTCTTCAAGCTATTCAAATCTTCCTCGGCTTTATGCTTTCCTTTTCTTAGTTTTTTGGTTTCTAGCTTCTGAACATCCATGTCCAATTTCAAATTCATCTTCTCCTCTTCCATTTGTTCTACCTTCTTTTTGAGCTCCAAATTTCTTCTTTCAAAATCCTGCCTTATAACTTCTAGCTCAAAAGGGACAACTCGTGCATGCTTTCCTGCTGGTTGATTGTCTCCCTGACTTGCTACAGGTATATTATCATTGATCCTTCTGCCCAGCCACTCGATATATTTAGGAGTCATAGGCGGACCTACTGCCAATCTCTTCATCCGTCGAGTCTTTCTCCAAGCGTTAGTCATTTCTCTAATCTTCTGCTTGTAACCATCACCTTTATAAGAGAATTTGCATTGAGCTAATCCTTGGGTTGCAGGTACGAACTGCCTTGACCTATACTGTCTTAGTACCAGCAACGGTGCATAGCCAATAGCTCCCCAAATCCCAAGTAAAGGGACCCAGTCGAAATCTCCACACCTATATAAGATCTCATCTGGTAGCATTCGAGGAGCTCTCCATTCAACATCCTCCTCTTGAAGATTCTGAAGAATTGCCATCCATTTTTCCTCTAAAATATCATCCTGCCTTTGTATAGCCACTATTTCTTTCAAGGGCAAATAATTTTCAGAAAAAAACCCGATAAGAAACCTTATCAACTTTCCAAAAGTGAATGTGAAACCATGCTAAGAGGAGCTGCGCACGTCCAATGAATCTACCCTCACCTGGTCTTCGGCATTCATTTAGTGATCTAAAAGTTTCTGTTAAAATTGCTGGGACTGGTGTAACCCCCTTATCAAGTCGGTCAAAAAGATCAGTGACTACTTCATCAACATGTCCCAAGGCTTTGGGAAAGACAACTAAGCCGTAGATACTCAAGGCAAAGACATAAACTTTCTTCCTCGTATCTGGGTGTGCCAAAATTGAATCCTTCAAGTTCTTCCAAGGAATGCATTTGCTATCCCCTTTTTGTTTGATTCGTGTTGCGACCCATTGCTCACTCATCCAGTAATATTCATCAATTTCTTCAAAAAGGTTAGGACAATAACAGCTCTCAAGTAAGCTTTGTCTACTTGGATCTTCGAACAACGAAGTAAGGCCACATATTCCTCCACTGTAGGCACTAACTTAACTTTTCCAAAGGTGAAACAACTATAAGCAGGATTCCAAAACTGGGCGAGGGCACGAAACAAGTGTTTATCCACCTTTATGTCGAGTAAATGAAGTAGATCTCAATAGCTAGAGTAAACGAGCTGCTTGACCTCATTATTCCACTTGTCCCAAATTTCCTTCAATTCCTGTAGATTATTCTGGGTTACGCTAATACGAGAAAAATCCCACAACTCTGACACATATCCTTCAGCCAAGCTATCACCTTTCTCTTGCTGTATTGTCTCAGACCAGATTTGGACAGCCGCATTATCCTCCACCTTATCAAGAAATCCCTTTTCCATGATAAGCTTTCTATCTAGTAACCGAATATGAACTAATGCCTTTTAGGATGAAATGCTATGCAGTCATAATGTCATGCAATCAAAGCAAAATAACCCAAGTTAGTATCACATATAAAGACATAATTCAACACGAACATGAGATAATAAAAGCACCTATTCAGGAGTCCACTAGGGTTGGTATGATTCTACCTAAGGCCAGTTTCTAAAGCTCACTATATGAGGTTTAGTTTCTAGAGCAAAGGTACCCGAACTAGCAAATTCCTCGATCCTCACCCATTATAGGCTCATATGGTTCGAGTTCAGTTCAGGGGAATACATTTCCCTATGGCTGCACGGAGATGAAAATCTCACAAAGACATAGGTACGGATGTATCTCGAAAGCGGTCCACTGCCCTGCACGGAGGTGAAAACCTCACAAAGGACTAGTTTCTCGCTCCCACTTAAAGGGCTAAAACTGACCAACCAATGCAATGCAAAATGCAAATACAAATTAATCGACTCGGACCAATCATGCAAACATATCATGATGAAAATAAATGAATGCAAAGAGAAATCATGATTTTAAAACAAAATTTGATTTCGATCACAAGACAAAAAAAATCAATCTATGGCTCGACTCTCTAGTTACCCCAGTGGAGTCGCCAAACTGTCAAAACCACTTTTTTTTGAAAAAAGACAATCGTCGACTTAAAAACAAAAATTAGAGTCGCCACCAATCTTTTATTAAGGTGTGCTCGGTTCACCTTGAAACTGATTTTAGGTCTACAAATTTTGAGAAAATAGGTTCAGGAGTCAGTTACGCACGTGGAAGGGTTAGCACCCTTGTAACGCCCAAAATCGGTATCGAACTGAATGTTTAATGTCTTGGTGTCGAAAATTCGAAAAGATTTTAAAAGAAACTCATATGATGAAATCTGAAAGGATAATCAATTGTTTAAGTCAGACGAAGAAATCGAGACCCAATACGTTAGAGTACGATTTCTCAAAATCCCCAAACTTTGAATATCGCTTTTATTTTATAAGAAAATCTTCATCTCGAGAAAGCAATATGTTATGCCCAATACGTTAGGACACATCAAGTTAAATTCTCGAAAATGATCTTTACATTTATGCGTTTTGAAAAAGCTATGCTCGATTATTTAGGTTTAAGAAGGAAAATTGGAACCCAATACGTTAGGGCTCAATCTTCTCGAAAATCCCAAATATCGAGTACCGCATTATCTTCAAAGCCTTTAAACAAAAATGATTTTAATGCTTTGATGAAATCAAACCCATTTTTTAAAAGCATGATAAAATGTTAATATACAACATGAAACACATACTTTAATTTAAATTATATATGTATATGTGTTTACAAAATATGTATATATAAGTATGATACATAAGTAAATTTTAAAATATGTATATGCATATATTAAAACATATATAAGTATACATATAAAAAGGAAAAAGAATGAAATATATAAAACAAAAAAACTTATAATAATTTCTAAGAAAATATGTATGTATATATATATGTATGTGAAAATTATGAAAATAAGATAAAAAATAAAAGTATGTATATGTGAATATATTTACAAAAATAAAAAATGTATTAGTATATATATTGGTAAATCATGAAAATACATATATGTATATATTTAAAATACGTATATATAAGTATAATATGTACATAAAAATGACATATGCAAAAAAATATATATATATATATATTTATAAAAATTTAGAATAAATAAAAATGTACGTATATACATATTATAAGAATGTATGCATATGTACATGGATTATGAAATATAAAAGATGTATATGTATTATAAAATGTTAATGCATATATATACATGTATACAAAAGTTATGAAAATAAAATAATAATAAATATATATAAAATATGTACATGTATTTACAAAAAAATAAAAAGTATAAGTATAATATATTAGTAAACTATGAAAATATGTATATAAAAAATATGGGGAAGATATATTTATAACAATTTTGTATAGTGTTTGAATATATATATATATTATAAAAATGCATATATATTATAAAACATATGCGTGTGTATAGAAATAATAATGATAATAATAATAATAAATAATAATATAATAATAATGATGCAATAACAATATTAATAATATAAAAAAACTAAAAAAAAAACTTAAAATGATAGATCAAGGATTAAATTGAAAATAAACGGAGTTTAAGGGTTTAACTTTGAAGAAAACACAACAGGGGACCAAATCCCAATATACGCAACAAGAGCAGGACCCAAAGGGAAATATCCCCACACTGGTCCAACAGCGTTGTTTTAGCGAGACCCATGCACATGGTCTATGGACCGAATTGAAACAGGAAAGAAATTTTGTGCCAAAAATTAAATATAAAAATTAAACTATATTGAAAATGCTACGAAAGTGGAGGGACTAATTGCGCAAATACCCCCACTAACGAAAACACGCGGATCCTTAGGCAGGTCAGGTCACGCATGCGGGTATGGCCCTATACGGCGCCGTTTTGGGGCCACTAAAACAGGCCTTAAACGACGCCGTTTTGCAACCGTTATAAAACAAAAATTTCCTTAAAAAATTCATTTTCCCCATTTTTACAAAAGATAGAAGAGAAACCCTCTACTAGGGTTTCTTTTTCCTATGCCGCTACCGCCGCCAACCAAGGCCTCCCATGGCCTCAGCTAATGTCCCGATCTCCGATCGTGACGGAGAAGGGTACACCGTGACGAAACCAGGTAAGATTTTCTCTTTTTTTAAAGAAAAACAGAGAAAAATAATCCAAAACTCGAAAAAAATCGAAAAGAAAAATTTTAAAACCTTTCAAAGTCCCATTTTCTTTGAAAATCTTCTCCTTTTATTACTATTTATAAAAATTAAAGATAAATAGAACAAGAAACAATAACGGAGACGCAATTTCACCTTTAATCTTTTCTCTTTTACTTTATTTCGTCCCTCTTTCTTCCCTATTTTTAAATACAAAAGTGGCCTTTATAGCCTGAAACATATTTTTGTTTTACATAGTTTTTCTCTGCTGGAATCTCCTAGTCCGTGTTTGCAGGTGTACGTGAGGGAACGGCGCGCGTGGAGGAGGCTGGTTCTGAATTGTGCGTCGCCTGGAGTCCGCTGGAGGCGTTGAGCAATATGCTACTAGGGTTGCTGTTTCTGAACATTTGGTTTGGGCCATACTGAGATCGGGCTAGGGTAAAACCTAGGTTTTGGGCCTGTAATTGGGTAGTTAGGTTGATGATATTGGGCCGTGTAAATGGACCTTTAAATGTTGGACTCTTTATTTGTTTTTTTAACTTTCTGTTTTGGTTTATTATTTGTACATGCGGGCCCAAACAATAATTAGTATTACAATACGCGTTAAAGACTATTAAAAGATCCTAATCGATTAAAATCATTCCTCAGTTAATCTGGAAACAAACCAACCAACCAAACACCGTTACGATACTCGAGCAAAAACTAAAAACATGGACCAAAGATTGGAAAGGCTTGAACAGTTCCAAAAGGAGATGCAAGACCAACTTCTGCTGCAAATGGAAGAGCAGCTAGCTAAGATGTAGCAAGATATGATGGACAAAATGCTGGAGTCTCAAAGAAACATGTTGACTCAGTTGACTCAACTGTTGGCTGGGGAAATGATAAAGGAAAGGGCTCTATGGGTAATGCTGAAGAAGGAGACAATGAGGGACCTCTCTATCCTCCAAGCTTTACTCCTCTACATGTGCAGACCCAAGCTAAAGTATACCTGCACAAATCCTCTGTCACAATCAGGTCTCAGTAGTTTCAGGCCGGTGCCTCAATACCAATAAACTTCCAAGCTGGATTAGGCTCTAACCCTAGAGATAACCCTATTAGTCCTGCTATCCCCAATTTCGATGAAATGGCTGAAAAAGAAAAAACAAAGGATGAATTGCCGAAACAGCTAGAGGAAAGTTGTAAATGGTTCGAAAAAAATTCAGAGCAATGGAAAGCACTGAGAACTACGATGAGATTGATGCTAAAGATCTGAGCTTGGTCTCGAATTTGGTACTCCCTTACAAGTTCAAAATGCTAGAATTTGAGAAGTGCAATGGAACTAGTTGCCCTGAAGCTCATATCACCATGTTTTGTAAGCAAATGACTGGATATGTTAACAATGACCAACTGCTAATACATTGCTTCCAAGATAGCCTCACAGAGGCAGTATCTAAATGGTACAATCAATTGAGCCGTACCAGGATTAGTTCATGGAGGGATTTAGGACAAACATTCATGAAGCAGTATAGTCAAGTAACAGATATAGTTCCTGATAGAATCACTCTAAGAATTTGGAAAAGAAGCCGAATGAAAGTTTTAGGAAATATGCACAAAGGTGGAGGGAGGTTGCTGTCCAAGTTCAGATATCGCTCCTGGAAAGAGAAATAACAATGCTCTTTATTAACACACTGAAAGCCTCATTTATCACACATATGTTCGGAAGTGCCACAAAAAGCTTTTCTGACATAGTCATGAATGGTGAAATGATTGAAAATGCCATAAGAAGTGGGAAGATTGATGTTGGAGAAAGTAACAGAAGGCCGGCCTCAAAGAAAAAGGAAAATGAGGTAAACAACACGAGTACATATAGCAAGGGTTACTCAAAATCGATTAAAATGAATCAGGCAAGAAAGTTGGTTGCTAATCAACAAGGTTCATCAAGACAAGAATCTAACACACGACAAAACATTGAGAAGATCCAGTTCATGCCAACTCCAATGTCGTATAGGGAGCAGTATCAAAGTTTATTCGATGCACACGTTGTTTCCCCTTTCTACTTAAAACCTCTACAATCTCCGTACCCTAAATGGTACGACGTGAATGCACAATGCGATTATCATGTGGGAAGTAAGGGGCATTCCATAGAAAATTGCACTGCCTTTAAAAAGCTGGTTGAAAGGCTCATCAGTATGGACATTGTCAAATTGGATGATTCATCTAGTGCAAAAAATCCATTACCTAATTATCCTGATAATGGAGTAAACATGATGAGTGAAAATATGGGGAGAAGAATTAAGGCAGACATTGCAGAAGTAAGAACCCCTTTGAGATGGGTCTGGAAGAAGATGGTAGAAAGGGTGTTAGTCATTCAGAAGATACAGAAAGACGAGAAATTATTGTGAGTTCCATCACGAAGGAGGGCACGAGATCCAAAAGTGTATAGAATTCAGAGCCTTGGTTCAAGGCATGATGGATGATAAGAAAGTGGAGTTCTACGAAGAAGTCAAGGAAGAAGGAAGCATATGCGCGTTGGAATCAATGACAAAGGTTCTGAAAGTAAATCATCCTGTGGTCATCATCTCGTGACCAAAGAATAATGAAGAGGGAGTACCGGTAATGCCAAAGATCATAATTCAGAAACTACAACCTTCTCTTACAGGGATAGCAAGAAAGTCTCGTGGAACTATGACTGCAACGTAACCATCCCGTAAAGGGAGACTTCAGCCACTGCTGCAAAAGAGGATCAGGGTATAGGTTCTCATACGCGTAGTGGGAAATACTACGATTTGATAAGTCCTCAAATAGAACCTGTAAAAGGAAAGGCCATAGTGACGGAACAAAAGAAGGGGAAAGCGACCGAGCTTGTGTTACCTATCAATGAGCCAGTAAAAGAGGAAGAGGCCAAGGAATTCCTCAAATTCATGAAGCACAGCGAGTACAGTGTTGTGGAACAGCTGCATAAATAACTAGCTCGTATATCTGTGCTAGCCTTGCTCTTGAGTTTAGAGGTGCATCGAAGTGCGTTGATGAAAGTGCTGAACGAAACCTTTGTGGCCACTAATATCTCTATCAATAAATTAGATCGGCTGGTCAATAATATAAGCGCCGATAACTTTATCTTCTTCAACGATGATGAAATACCATCTGGGGGTATGGGGTCTACGGAAGCTTTGCACATTACTACCCGATGCAAAGGGTATACCTTGTAAGGAGTTTTGATCGATAACGGATCAGCATTGAATGTATTGCCCCTATCCACACTTACCAGGTTTCCCATGGATAGCTCGTACATGAAGACATACTTGAATAAAGTGATGGCAATTGATGGCACAGAATGGAAGGTCATAGGAAGAATCGAAATACCCTTATTGATTGTTCTGACTATCTATGAGGTGGATTTCTTTGTAATGGATATTAAGCCTTCCTACAATTGCTTATTAGGGAGACTATGGATACATTCGGTAGGGGCTATACTGTCATTATTACATCAGAAGTTGAAGCTAGTGTCAAAAGGTCAGCTGGTGACAATAAATACCGAAGAGGATATCATAGTGGCTATAGCCAACGATGCGACATACGTGGAAACTAATGATGAGGCAGTTGGAAGCTCCTTTCGATCTTTGGAGTTTTTAAATGCAACATTTATTTCTGAGGGGAACAAAATTCCAGTGCCTAAAATATCCAAAACCACAGAGATCGGGTTATAGTTGTTGGTAGGGAAAGGAGTTTTACCCGGAAGAGGATTAGGGAGACATCTTCAAAGAAGAATTGAGGCTCCGATACTGACAGAAAATCAATATCACTTTGGCTTAAAGTACAGGCCAGATATAAGACAGAGAAAGAAGGAGTTAGAAAAAAGGCAAGAAAGAAGAAGGGCACGCCTAAGTGGGGAGGAAATTAAATGGGAACCAATGATAATTCCTCGCATATCCAAAACCTTTGTATCAGGAGAGATCATTCATCTTGAGAGAAGGATACCGATGGAAGAACGAATCGAAGAGATGTTGAAAAATGTTCACATCAATGCCATACATGAAGACACAAATGAAGAAGGGGCCTTGTTATATATTCATCATTGTGAACTTGAGAGTGTTCTAAATAATTGGACTGTAGAAGAAATACCTGAAGTTTTTAGAGCTTTCTCAGAGTAATATTCGAAACACACTTGTTGTTTTAGCCTAGAGACAATAAAAACTCCTTTGTGAAATAGGCTCATATTCGAACATCATTATTTTAATGAAATATATCTTTGCAATTATTTTGAACAGATATTCCTTTAAGATTCTTTCATTCTTTTGTGTGAGTAATTATTTTGGATTCTTTCATTCTTTTGAATTCTTTGCCAAATCATTCTTTCATTAATTCATAATCATGCCATACAAATAAGTATCCTTAAATTCATACAATTCTTTGTGTATTCCTTGGTACCTATAACAGGTCCCCGGATATCAATGACATGAGTGATTCTGTTATGGACTCAGAAAATCCTTTTGAACAATACATGTGTCTAGAGAGATCTCATGACTTTAAAGATAACATAGATCATAACTTATCTCTAGACTTGTTGAGGATGGTAGAGCAAAAAGAGAAACAAATCATACCTCATAAGGAAACGGTGGAAATTATGACCCTGGAAGATGGAAAGGTCATGAAAATTGGGACATGCGTAACCGATGAAATGAAGTGAGACTTCATCAAGTTACTTTAGGAGTTCAAAGACGTCTTCGTATGGTCATACTAGGCTATGCCCGGGTTAAGCAATGATATTGTAGTGCATCGCCTTCCTATAAGAGACGATTGCAAGCCAGTTCAGCAAACACTCTGGAGGATAAGGCCTGACGTTATACTAAAAACAAAAGAGGAAGTTCAAAAGCAGTTCGATACTGGGTTCTTGCAAGTGGTTAAGTAGTCAGAATGGGTGGCCAACATTGTACCAGTCCCTAAGAAAGATGGGAAGGTACGAATGTTTGTAGATTATAGAAATTTGAATAAGGCTAGTCTGAAAGATAATTTCCCCTTCCCTCACATTGATACCTTGGTGGATAACACAATAGGATACTTTTTTTTCTTTCGTGGACAGTTTCTCGGGATATAACCCAATTAAGATGCATCCTGAAGATATGAGGAATACCACTTTCATAACCCTATGGGGAAGTTTCTGTTATAACGTGATGCCGTTCGGGCTGAAAAATGCGGGAGCCACATACTAGAGAGCCATGGTGACCCTCTTCCATGATATGATGCATAAAGAAATTGAATTCTATGTTGACGACATGATTGCGAAATGCCAGACAGAGAAGGAACATGTGCAAGTCTTGAGAAAGTTGTTCGTGAGGTTAAGAAAGTTCCAAATCAAACTCAATCCAGCTAAATGTACCTTTGGGGTAGGTCAGAAAAACTTCTGAGGTTTGTAGTCAGTGAAAAAGGGATTGAAATTGACCCAGACAAAGTCAAAGCTATACAAGAATTGCCTCCGCCGCATACTCAAAAAGAAGTTAGGGGATTTTTAGGGAGACTAAATTACATTGCACGGTTCATCTCACAACTAACTGAGAAATGTGATCCTATATTTCGTCTCCTTAAAAAGCATAACTCAGGTGTATGGGACGAAGAATGTCAGAAAGCTTTTGACAGAGTAAAGCAGTATTTGTCCAGTACCCCAGTAATGTCACTGCCTAGCTCGGATAGGCCGCTGATTTTGTATTTAACGGTGTTTGATAATTCCATGGGATGTGTGTTGGGCCAGCATGATGAGACAGGGAGGAAAGAAAAGGCAATAAACTATCTCAGTAAGAAATTCACTGACTGTGAAATGAGATATTCGCCTATTGAAAAAATATGTTGTTCCCTGATCTGGACGACACGAAGATTGAGGTAATACATGCTCTACCATATGACTTTGCTAATTTCAAAGTTAGACCCTTTAAAGTATATGATGGAGTCAACTGTGTTGAATGGGAGGATGGCTAGATGTCAAATTTTGCTCTCTGATTTTGATATAGTATATGTAAATCAGAAGGCTGTGAAAGGGAGTGCAATAGCAGACTTTTTAGCCAGCAGAGTTTTAAAAGACTATTAACCTTTGGATTTTGATTTCTCGAATGAAGACTTGATGTATGTGGCAACTGCAGAAGAGGATTCTCAAAAAAATTGTCCTTGGTGGTTAAATTTAAACGGAGCTTTGAATGCCATAGGTAATGGGATTGGGGCAGTCCTTGTGTCCCCAAATGGAGATCATTATCCTTTTACCAGTAAATTGGATTTTGATTGCACCAATAACATGGCTGAATATGAAGCTTGCATCATCGGCATCAGGGCAGCCATAGAGCGAAAAATTAAGATACTAGAGGTATACGGGGACTCGACATTGGTAATATACGAGCTCAAAGGGGAATGGGAAACGAGAAACCCAAAGTTAATCCGTTATCAGAGATTGGTTCTGGAGTTGATCGAAGATTTTGACTGTATCACTTTTTGTTATCTCCCACGAGAAAAAAATTAGATGGGTGATGCTCTGGCTACCCTAGCCTCCATGATCAAAGTAAACAAACTAGAAGACATGAAGCCTATTCAAATTAGGATTTATAAGACCCCGACCCATTGCTACAGTTTGAGGTAGAGGAAAATGATAACCATCCTTGGTACCAAGATATATTGCAATATGAGAAGAATCGCTAGTACCTTGATCAGGCAACGGAGAATGATAAGAGGACATTGAGGAGACTAGCCATTGACTATGTCTTAGATGGAGAGATTTTATACAAAAAGGGAAAGGATCAGGTACTATTGAGATGCGTGGACGCTGTAGAGGCCAAGGAAATCTTGGAAGAAGTCCATGAGGGTATTTACAGAACGCATGCCAACGGATTCACCATGGCTAGACAGATTATGAGATTCGGGTATTACTGGTCCACCATGGAAAGATATTGCATCAATTATACCAAGAAGAGCCATAAATGCCAAATTTATAGGGAAAAAATTCACGCAGCTCCTTCACCCCTTCACGTTATGACTTCTCCATGGCCTTTCTCCATGTGGGGTATGGATGTCATCGGGCCAATATCCTTGAAGGCTTCTAATCGGCATCATTTCATCTTTGTGGTTATTGACTATTTCACTAAATGGGTGGAAGAGGCTTCATATGCTATTGTCACAAAGTCAGCAGTTAGTAAGTTCTTGAAAAAAGAGATCATATGTTGATATGGAATGCCTGAAAGAATCATATCTGACAATGCGCTGAATTTGAATAGCAGCAAAATAGCGGAAGTCTGCAGTCAATTCAAGATTAGACACCATAATTCGTCATCGTATCGCCCAAAAATTAATGGTGCAGTGGAGGTGGCCAACAAAAATATCAAGAAAATTGTGGGGAAAATGGCTGAAACTTACAAGAACTGGCATGAGAAATTACCATTTGCTCTTATTGCCTATTGAACATCTATCAGGACTTCTACTGGGGCAACACCTTTTTCTCTAGTTTACGGGATAGAGGAAGTTTTACCAATTGAAGTTGAAATCCCATCTCTTCGAGTATTAGCTGAACTAAAATTGGATAAGGTCGAATGGATCCAATCTCGATATGATCAGTTGAACCTGATAAAAGGAAAAAGCATAAAAGCTATTCATCACGGTTAGATGTATCAAAAATGAATGATGCGAGCCTATAACAAAAATGTTCGTCCTAGAGAACTCCACGAGGGGGACCTGGTGTTGAAAAAGATCCTTCCTCTACAAAAGGATTTTAGAGGGAAGTGGATGCCAAATTGGGAAGGACCTTATGTTGTAAAGAAGGTATTTTCTAGAGGAGCTTTGACTTTGAGCTAGATGGATGGTAAAAACTTGCCAAATCTTGTAAACTCAGACTCAGTCAAGAAATACTTCACCTGAAGAAAGAAAATAAATTAAAGTGAAAACCACAAAGAGCGCCTTGAGTCCTTAAAAAAATGAGAGGCCAAGGTGAAAACCCGTAAAGGGCATCTTGAGACTAAAAGGGATTTGAGTTGAAAACCCAAAAAGGGTGGCTCAATTTTTGATCAGAATGGGACATAAGGTGATCAAAGTAGCAAATTTTGATCAGATTGGCGCATGTGGTGGTCTTGCTATACTTGAATCAACAGGAAAGGGTAGACGATATCTTGGAGCATCGAAAAAGTACTTAGATCTCCTAAAAACATGTCAAAATCAGAATGATCTTCAGAAAGTTGTACAGAGAAGTTCAAGCTGCGATATGTGGGGTACCTAGTCTTTATACTATTTATATTGAATTTGTTGTTCTTGGAATACTTCTTTCTTTTTCAAGATACATGTTCCCACTTAATTCATCTTTTTTTTACTATCCTTGATAATTTATTCATTTCGGTCCGTGCTCTTAAATCAATTCTATTTTTATCCGTTGATATGATCTTTTACAAGCATGTTGCATTGGAATAATGATTAATGGACTAATAATACTTTCTCAAAGGAAGTTGTGCATATTACTCTAGAAGTTTCTAAATAATACAGGAACCTGAAATAGGACTATTGTTTAGAATGCACCAAGTTTAAAGGTTGAAATATCTAAAAAGGAAAAGTCTAAATTAAGACTATGTCTTCGGATTTTGATGTCAAAAACATTGGTTGAACAAAATATCATGCCGGTGATAAAGCTTCGATCGCCAAGCAATAAGAAGAAGTTATCCTTGGAAAAATTTCTATACTCATGCATAAATACCTGGTCACGACATCTTAGGAATGGTGTAAATAACCAAAATGAGGGTAGAAGATTCTCATACTATACCCTTGAATTGCAATAAAAGAGGCTTGAAAAGAGTCATATCTTATAGCCTGGGTTGCAGTGGAAGAAAGATGGCCCAAAACTCAGGTCTCCGAAGAACAGTTGAACCTTGAGGTTACAGTGAGGCAAACTGATTGAATGTTTCTTTGGGTATCTGTTGAAGGCACCAGCTGAATAAAACAACTCTATAACACATCAGTGATGAAATCTTCACGAACAATGAGTAATGACAACCCAAACATTAAAAAAGGGGATCATCCTCATTCTGCATTCATTCATGGCATCTAGTTAGTAAATTTTGACTCATTTCGATCATAACATCCTAATCATTAGGCAAAAATAGGTCCATGCAATGGATTCTACATGTCATGTTCCCTAGAGAGTAGATTGGTGAAACTACAATCCTATACCACTGAAGTTGCAGTGGAATAGATTGAAAAAGATGACAAATATTATCTTCCTGAAGTTGCAGTGGAATAGATTAAAGCCAATAATCTTATCTCCATGAAGTTGCAGTGGAGCGGATTGAAGTAAAGTTTTATCTTCCTGAAGTTGCAGTGGAATAGACTGAAGATAGCAAATGTCATTCCCCTGAAGTGGCAGCGGAACAGGTTAGAGCTATAAATTGCAGATCTTATCTCTCTTAAGTTGCAGTAGAGCAGATCATAGCAAACCTTATCTCCCTGAAGTTGTAGTGGAGCAAGTTGAAGTTACAAGTCTTATCTCCCTAAAGTTGCAGTAGAGCAGACTGAAGATAGCGAATCTTATTTCTCTGAAGTTGCAGTGGAACTGATTGAAGCTATAAATTATAGATCTTATCTCTTTAAAGTTGTAGTAGAGTAGATCATATCAAACCTTATCTCCATAAAGTTGTAGTGGAGCAGATTGAATAAACCAATCCTATCTCCCTGAAGTTGCAGTGGAGTGAATTAAAATGATGGATCTTATCTCTCTGAAGTTGCAATAGAGCAGATCACATCAGACCTTATTTCCTTGAAATTACAGTGAAACATGTGGAAGCTACATGTCTTATCTCCCTGAAGTTGCAGTGGAGCAGACTGAAGATAGCAAATGTTTCACTGAAGAGATACAAATCCTATTTCCGTAACGTTACAGTGGAGTGGATCGAAGCACCAATACCTTTGAAGATGCAATAGGTTGGAATTAGGATACTTGAAGAAGTAGAGCACCAAGATCCAGTACGACCTGGCAAAATTGGTCATTTCTAAAGTCTTTGCTCCATTCCTGTTACATTACAACGAGCAAAGAGGGGCAGCTGTAATCGGCCCAATTTGCTCGGCCCGTATATAAATAAATAAAACCAAATACCAAATAAAAATTCAAAGTCCAAATACAGTCCAATTACATTAAAATTGACAGCCCAAACCCGAACCCGATTTCAAGCCCAAATTCAAAATACAACAAGACCCAATCTAAAACCCAATAAACAGTGACCCAATTACAGAGGCCCAATGCCTGGCCCTAGACCACGAAACAGAAACCCTAGAAGATCCAAGCGCCGCTCTTGCCCTCCGTGTGTGCCGAGTCTCTGCGCGCATTCGCCTCCTCCGAGCTTGTACCTGTACAACAAAAATGGCAACAAACAGCACAGGCAGGAAAAATGGCAAGAAAATCAAAAAAATCGCAAATAAAAGGCAACAAGCAGATAACACATTTAAAATTAGATTTTTTACATTTTTCTTTTTCCATGATCTGCTATAAAAAGCAGACTTGATTGTAAAAGAGGGGATACGAAATCAGTGAAAAAATACGAAAGAAATAAAAAAGCAAAAGTTTTCGAAAAGTAATTTTCATACTTTTCTTTTCTTCTATTTTTCTCTGATTTTTCTTTTCTATTTTTTCTGTTAATCGTATAAAAAAAGAGAAAAAGGGAAGAGTTAAGGGTCAAGAGACTTACCTGGTGGTTGAACCTTCGCTCGCTCTGTCGCAATCGGAGTCTGGTGAAGGGCAGGGGCAATAGGGCGTTTTGTTTTCCGAGTGCTGCGGCTAGGGTTTGCCATTTGTAAAAAGTGGCTACTATGATTCAATTTTGGCTTTATAGGGGCTGAACAACGGCACCGTTTGAGACCTGTGCTAATGATTTCAAAACGGTGCCATTTTGGCAATGATCCGTGCTGTGACCCAACCCGAGGGAAGGATCCGTGTGTGTTGTCTCAATGGTTTATTTGTGCAATTGGTTCTCCCGCTTTTGTAACATGCTTAAATTGATCCTCTTATGTTTCTTAAATTTTGCCACATATCTCATTGTTTGTTTCAATTTGGTCCATGCTGAAATGCAGTGTTTTGGGGCTGGGGATATTTTCCTCTTTAGTCCCCATGTTATTCGCACGTGCCTTTTTGGTCCTCAATTCTTCTTTATTTTCATTTTTTTCTTTTTATTTTGACTTAAATACAATTTAATCCATACTTATTTAATTTAATGTACTTGATTTTTATTATGTTTAAAACTCATTTTTCTGTTATTTTTAGATATATTTATTTTAAATCTAACATTCTTTTTATGTTTAAGTTTAATATATTTTTAAGTTTATTATCAATACTATTTTAATATTATAATATATTATTATTCTAAATTTATCATTAACATTATTTTAGGTTTATCATGTATTTTTATTTAAAGTTAACATATATTATTATTTTGAATTTATCACGTATTATTATTATTTTTTAAATTATCATCAATTTTTTAAATTTATGATGTATTATTATTCAAATTTATTATATATTGTTTATTGTAAATTACTCTATTCATTTCAAATCATCGTGGATATTCATATAAATTATTTGTTTCAATTCATTCGTTGTTTTAAATTCCATCTATATATATTATTTCTTTTGAATTATACTCATTTTAAAAAAATTACTTTGTTATCATTTTCTATATAATATACCTTCTAATTCTTCTTTACACATCTTTTACTTAAATATTTTGTATATTATGTTTACACATTATATGTGTTAAAATGTTTACATGTAATTTTAAATGATTTTTTAAATTGATTTATTTTAATTCGTTTCATGTGTTCATTTTATTTTGAATTGATTTGTATCTTGGTTTTTTAGCTTATTACTTGCTTCACTTTGTTTTATTTCATGTACTATTTAGTTGGTATTGGGTTTTGTTTCATGTATTATTTTAAGTTTAAAACTATTATGTGCATTTGAGTTTGTATATTCATATTTGTATGGTAGTCTACCCATGTATATTGTTCCATGTTCATACATTTGCTTTTTAGTTCCGAACATTACATCGTAGTTAAAATTTCCGATTTATTTGCCAAAAATTAATCATTTCATTTCGAATAAAGAAAATTTACATCATTGTTAATATTGCATTAAACTTTTGCTTTAATCCAAATTCGTAGAAAAGGAGAAAATGAAGTTTGCAATATGTCGTCTTTGGAACGATGTGAAATCGTGCCCTAACTTACGGGGTTTCAACTTTTTCGTCGAACTAAAAAGGCTAAGCACGTTTTTAGTTCTCAAATACACAAAGTTTCAATAAAGGTTTTTAAAGGTTAGCTTATGCTCGGGAATTCAAATGTTGCATCCTAACTTACGAGATACGACATTTCGTTGCCTCGGGATGAGAAGGCGTTTCTACATATGTTCAAATTTATACAAATATTTAAAAATATATCATTAATAAAAGGGGAATCGTTTTTAATCTTTTCAAAATTTTGAATTTCGACTTTAAAACATTAAATAATCAATTCGGTACCAAGTTTAGGCGTTACAAGAGTGGAAATTCTTCCTCGTATGTAACTGACTCCCGAACCCATTTTTTTCTGAAACTCGTAGACCAAAATCATTTTTAAAGTGATCCAATCACACCTCAATAAAATATCGGTGGCGACTCTAATTTTTATTTTTTAAGTCAACTCTATTTTTGTTTTTAAAAAGTGGTTTCGACAGCTGTGATAGAATTTTTTGGTACAATCATTCAACAAATAAAGGGGAAAAAATGGGAAAAAAAGTTTACACCACTACATAAACCATCAACGGGTGGAAGAGGCAAATAGAAACTTTGAGTTCCAGAGTTCACTTATGCTTCTCCACCATTTCAAAAGTTCACTTCTTTTTTTTCCATTACAAGACTTGTTCTTAACTCTATAGTTATTACAACATGTATGATATGAAATTATTATTTTATTAATTGCGGTTGATTAGTATAGGCAGCTAATTTGGGGTTTATTACTTAGTTTAAAAAATCTATTTATCTTAGTTTAATACATGAAAGTTGAAGAACTAAATAAAAGATACAATAGATCTGGAGGCATTTAGTTACAAAGCCGTTTATAAGGTATTTTTCTGAATTATTTTGTGGTGTTAGTTATAAGTATTATGATTTATGTTTCAATTTTTGAATTTTATATTATTAGCTTTAAGTTTTATAATTTTTATTTTATTTTGAATATTTTACTATCTGGTTTGATCTCATGTAATGAATAAAAATTATTTATGTGCAGCTATAAAAAATGACACGTTCGAGAAGTAAATAAGTGAAGCTCCTAGTGATGATTACGGTTGGAGGTAGGGAGAACCTGTTGAAGGTGCTCGTAATAATGTCAAATGGAAATTTTGTGAAAGAGTCATCAAAGGAGGAATAACATGGTTGAAAGATCATTTGGCAACAAAAAAAGGTAATGTAGCACCTTGTCCAAGTGTCTCGACAGAAGTTAGAAAAAACATTGCTCAACAACTTAATGAATATCATAATGAAAAAATTGTGAAGCAAAGGAGGAAAGAAGAATTGGAGGGAAGAATAAGACTAGGAGATCATGGAGATTATGGTGATAGTGATGCTGATGATAAGGAGTTTACTATTGCAAGACGTGAGAGTATAAGATCCAAAATTGAATGGGAAGAAAGGCAACATCAAAGAACAAGAACTGGTCAAGATTCAGTTTATGAAACTGAGGGAGGTAGTAGTTCTTAACTCAAGTATTTAGTAGATCATTCGGTATCCATAATTCTAAAAAAAGTGGGAGGGAACATCAGTGGACTATTTTTAACTCTCCTGGAGCTAGATTAGCGAATATGGATCTTGTTCTTGAAAGATCAAAAAGTTTGAAGCAACCAAAACTCACTACAATCTTCTTGAAAAATGAAAAAGCAAACCTGGGGAAAGCAATGTCAAAGTTAATATTGCATGAAGCTTTACCTGCAAGAATTGCAGAGTCACCATTTCTACAGCCTGTACTCCAAGTTGCAACTGAAGTTGGAAAATCAGTTAGGGGCCCTTCAGCTTATGAGGTGACAGGAGTATATTTGGAAGAAGAGTACAAGGAAATACAAGAATGGGTAAATGCCTTTAAGCCTATCTGGGAAGAAAGAGGTGTGACCATTATGTGTGATGGAAGGAAAGAGACTAGAAATCAACATATAATCAATTTCTTGATTTATACTCCTCGAGGTACTATTTTTAAAAAGTCAATTTATGCTAGCAGTGTTACCTCTCGTACTGCTGAGTATTATTTTAATATAATGGATAAAATGGTGGATGAAATTGGTGAAGAATTAATTTTTCAGTTTGTTACAGATAATGAAGCAATGATCAAAGTCGGTGGTAAAATGTTGATGCAAAGAGAATGCACTTCTATTGGTCAGCATGTTTTGGTCATTGCTTGGATCTTATTTTGGAAGAAATTGGTAACAAAAAAAAGTGTGAGAAGGGTCCTAGATGAAGTAAAAAAGATAACTTCTTTCATATACAATCATACATGGATGATTGATTATATGAAGAGATATACCCAGGGAAGAGAACCCTTACTACCTGGGATTACTAGATTTGTTACCAATTTCATGCTTTGGAGAGTATTGTTAGAAGCAAACAAACACTAAAATAAATGGTGACTTCTTTAGAATGGAGAAGGTCCACATATGCAAGAAAACCAGCTGGATTAGACATGATGGAAGCCATTAACTCCAGCCAATTCTAGAAAAAGGCTGTTGATGTCCTAAATATCCAAGAACCGTTGGTTAAAGTATTAAGGATGTGTGATGGTGATGAAAAACCGACTATGGGTTTTATTTATGAAGCTATGGATAGAGTAAAGTTGGCAATTCAAAGAGATTGTCTCTATTTCAAGAAATATTAGGAAATAGTTGATAAAAGATGGAGTAATCAACTTTATAGTGATTTACATTCTCCTGGTACGTCGTAAAACTTTTAACTTTTTAGATTATGAAATATTTTGTTTAGATATTTATTATATTATTTTTATATAGGATATTTCTTAAATCTGCAATTTCTGTATGGAGGTAATTCCATAAGTGATGTGCTTAATGAAACCATTAATGGGGTTAGAAATGTTATACAAAGGATAGAGCCTAACATGAATGGTCAAGTTTTGGCAATGAACCAGACATTATAATAAAACATTATAAATATTTGGGTAAAGTACACCAACTCTCACTCAGTTTTGATTTAAATGACAAAACAGTCACTCAACTTTCAAAAAGTAACCAATCAGTCCTACTAACCATTTTTCGTTATGTCTGTAATGAAAAAGTGACTTGGCATTTAACCGCCTCCTTGCTGTCATTTAACTAACCAGTTAGAGGGTTTGCTGTCATTTAAACAGCCCCATTTAAGAACCCTAGTTAGACAATAAAAGAATAAGAAGAAGAATAAGAAGAAGAAGACAATTGAAATTCAAATCCAGAAAACTCTAATCCTAGAAAAGACAATTGAAATTTTACATATTGATAAGGAAAAATTAACCTTATTAATAGATCTTAGAAACGAGAAGAAAAATAAAATAAAATTGGATAGGTTGGCAGAGAATGAAGAAAATTAATGGGAATTGATGGTGTGACCACTTCTAGCCGTCGTTCTCTTCCACCATCATAAGAATAGATTACTTCTAGATCCGTTGATAGGGAATGCTCCAATGTGTCTCAATTTCTTTCATCTTTCCCCCCACTTATCAGACGAATAAGTGTATTGACTTGCCGTCAAATGTAGTAGTTAGTTCAGGTCAATTCCACACTTAAAGAGCTTGTTTTCTAAGAAATTTAGGATTTTAATTTACATTTTCAATATTTAGGCTTTAGGATAGAAAGTTAAGAAAAATAAGTGATTTTAACACATTTGGTAGGTGTTGTGACCCAATAGGCTGATATGGGCATTACATTGTGCTAATTGGTTTAAATGAGTTTGTAGGATAGATATATAAAGGCCCAATTGACGTGGAAGCAAAGGTCAAGTGGTGCACAAGCTTCCTGGACCATCAAAGCACGAAAGGAACGATACAAGGTAATATTTAGGTGCCGTGTCGCACCACGCAAGGAGTGTGGCGCGATACAAGGCCGACATGTTGCCCAAGTTATAGCCTCTCAAACCCAACCTAGACGTTATTGCTGAATCATGAATATTACATTGGCCATTGGAATGACATGAAAAAAACGTTCCTATTTTAAATCACTCTTTAAAACCAATTGTCGTTTTATTTAAGACTAGTGATCTCAATTATTTTCTTTGTTTTAAGAAAATCATATAATTTCAAAATCATTAAGTGTTTTTAGAGTTTCGTTTGTAAAGATTAATTATTTTGAAAATGCTAAGTTATATTTGTTAAAACAAACTTTTAATTATTGCAACAAAAAATTAAATTAAAATCATATTGTTGTTAAAAATTAATTTTCTATGTATTTTAAATAAAACATCGGTGAGCGATAAAAACTCCAAATCATGCAAATATAAAATAAAAATCCCTAAATATAAAGTCTCATGTCATAGTCCATAAGAAAATCATTACAGTCCCAATAATAATCATATAATAAAGTTTTAAGTATTTAAAATAAACCATCTGAGAACCCTTGCAATAGCCACGTCCAAGTCCTAACCTTGGGGATTATATGAAATCAAATCAGAAACTAAGGGGTGAGATAATAAGCTTAGTCTGAGTCTTAACTTATATAGCAAACAATAATTTAAAACATACATTTCAGAATATAGCAGAAAATATATATAAGCAATCCAATTTCACAGATGTCAATATGTATGACAATGTCGATGCAGAGTTTTTCAAAAATGTTCCTACCCAACTCCGCTACACACCATAAAAGAGTTCCACAGGACTCATCCATCCAATAACATACCAAAATTGTGAACAAACAACCAGATGTTGTAGATATATTGCCGAAATATATAGATATACCACCAAAATGTGTAGATCATTAGACTACTAGAAAATTCCTCCTTATAGTATAATCCCAACCCCATGCAATGTGATATTGCATATAGAAATAGATATATCTCAAAAGGCATCTTAACATGCGATCATATTTTGTTAACAAAAATAGTAGGCATGGGTTTTCTTTTTATGCTTATCAGAACAAAAATAATAGTGTCCATGATTTATCATGATATCGATTTACTCAATCAAAAATTATTTCATTTGATCGAATAAAATAGGTGTTAGAACAAACATATAAATTTGTCGATCAACAAATAATTCAACAAAAGTTTGTAGTCATAGTACACACCTTAACCCATTTCGAACATTATATTGGCATAATCGACTAACACATATTTAAACTAAAATTTAATATTAATAATATTCACACAACCAAATCTTAAACTTTTTCATATGTAAGAACATAAGGTAAGACACACACCTTTTTCGATCATCCAAAATCTCAAATCTAAATTGTGGTATTCTCTTGACCCAAATCGAATATTTAACATATGGTAATATTTAAGTTATTCTTGTATTAAATCTAATCTTACGAGATTCAAATAGAAAAGTAATTTTTTGTTAACACTTACATTTCTACGGTTAAATATAAATTCCACTCCATAAATCACAGAAGATTGCATACTTTGACAACAATACTTCAACCCAAAAACACGAAGTTAGAATATTGTATTTAATCATCTCTTTAAAAGTCAGAAAATGTTGTTGACATCCAAGATTTAGAGTACTTAGGATCTTGATAAACAAAAAATCAAACATGGTGGTAAGGATCATAGAAGATTATGAACGACGCCAACAATATCTAATATATCACACAAGTAGAGACAATGAATAGATTTAAGTTACAAAAAATTGAACATGGTGGTAAGGATCATCGAAGATTATGAGTGACGCCAAAAATATCTAATATATCACAAAAGTAGAGACAATGAATAGATTTAAGTTATAAATATAAATAAAAAATTATATGTGAAGAAAAAGAAAATGGAAGAAAAACTATTGGTGTATGGTGATTGCCTACGACGGGTGAAGATGATCATGGAGGCAGACGACAATAGACAGTGGTAGTGGCTAAGAGGGGTGGCGCAAAGGTGACTCAAAGAAGAAGGACTGGCGTATGGTGGTGGGATGAATGAAAGTCACAAAAAAATAAAAGAAAGAGAAGCAAAAAGTAGTTGTGAGCAACTAAGAGGGGCCGACACAGGGAGGTTGAAAGGGAGGAGGAAAGAGAGAAAAAAAGTGTTGCAAGAATGAAAAACAAAAAAAAATGCATGCTTCATAAGGGTTGGACAACTACACCTAATCAACACACCACAATTTGGAAAGAGAGGGATACATGGGAAGTAAAAGTTGGATCATGAAGGGGACAAATGGAGTGGACAACGATAGGGAGTTTAACTCCTTTATAAGGGAGGAAAGAGTCTCCCTTATAAGGAAACTAGGAGGGACACAATTAGGGGTTTTGACCAAAATTTAAATGCAAAAATTTTAAAAAAAGGAGAGGGGAACCAAACTTGGGTCATAAGGGAGGCTTAGGTTACTCCTAACCACTAGGCTAGAACTCACACTTGTTCAAGGATTAACAAGAACTAAATTTAAATTTGGTCTGACCACTCTACCCTTCTTAAAAAAATTTCGTCTGCAAAATTCACCTGATCAAAACAGATAGGGATATTGTTGAAGATTATAGTCCCTAGGCTCCTAAGTAGATTCATCAGTGCCATGATTTCGCCATAACACCTTTACTAGTTGAATTTACTTTTTCCTTAATACCTTAACCTCACTATCCAAGATCTAGACTGGATCCTCCTTAAAAGATAAATTTGATCTCACCTCGATTTCCTCAACCAGAACCACATGAGATGGGTCTGATTGGTACCATATTAGCATAGAGACATTAAACACATCATGGATATGGTCCAACTCCAAAAGGTAACTCCAGCTTATAAGCCACCTGTCAAATTCTCTTAAGAATCCTATAAGTTCCAATGAACCTAGGGCTCAGCTTGCCCTTCCGACCAAACTCAAAACCTTCTTTCAGGACAATACCTTAAGGAATATCTGATACCTGACACTAAACTCTGCATCCTTCCTCTTCAAATCTGCATAGGATTTTTGTTGATCCAGTGCCACTCTCAATTTGGCCTAAATTACCTTAACAATAGCCTCAGTCTTCTGAACTAAATCCAAACCCACCATTTTCTTTTCACCTAACTCAGTCAAACACAAAGATGTCTGACACCTTTGACCATACAATGTCTCATAGTGTGCCATATGATTGCTTTATTAAAATTTGTTATTATACACAAACTCTACTAGTGGCAAACGGTCTTTCTAACTACCTCAAAAATCGATTACACAACCCCTCAACATATCCTCAAGAATTTGTATTACTTGCCCAGATTGCCCACCAGATTGTGGATGAAAAGTAGTACTAAAGTCCGATTGAGTACCAAGAACCTCATGTAGCTTCTTATAAAATCAAGATGTAAAAAAAGGATCCTAGTACGAAATGATAGATACCGATGCCCCATACAGTTTCATTATCTCTGAAATATACAATCTCACTAACTTTTGTAGAGAGTAATCTATATGGACTGGTAGGAAGTGAGCTGACTTAGTCAGTCTTTCCACAATCATCTAGATTGAATCCTTCTTAGTAGGTGTAAATGGCAACCCACAAACAAAATCCATAGTCACTTTCTCCCACTTCAATTAAAGAATCTAAATAGGTTGTAACAAGCCAGAAGGGAACGGATGCTCAACTTTAACTTGCTGGCATGTTAGACACTTAGCCACAAACTCGGTTACCTCATGCTTAAGACGTGACCTCCAATACAGTTCTTTCAAATCCCACTACATCTTATTCCTTCTAGGAAGCATAGCGTAAGGGCTACTATACGCTTCCTAAAGGATAGACTATCTCAGGTCTTTGTCATCCGACACACAGTATCTTCCACGATAGCACAAGACAGCATCAGAGTCAAACCCAAAGTATGAAGTCTTACCCTCATCAATCTATTTAATTCGAGGCATAAGAGAAACATTTAGAGGTTGCTTCATATTAACTCCTCAACCATAGTAAGCTTTACTTGTAACTTCACAAGTAATCCTCCATTCTTTGACAAACTCAACTTAGCGAACTTCGCTCTCAAATCGATCATTGACCTCCTACATAGTTCATCAGCCACGATGTTAAGTTTCCTCGGATATTACTCAATGGTACAATCATAGTCCTTAAGCAACTCTATCCATCTCTGCTGCTTTAATTTAACTCCTTTTGGAAGAGAAATAACTTAAGGCTCTTGTGATCCGTGTGAATGATACACTTCTCACCATACAGATAGTGTCTCCAAATTTTAATGAAAAAAATAATAACTGCCAGCTCAAGGTCATGAGTCGAGTAATTACATTCGTGCGGTTTAAGTAGTCTCAATGCATAGGTTACTATCTTACCATATTGCATCAGCACACAACCAAGACCGGTATGGGACGTATCACTATAAACCACATAATCCTTCCCATACTTGGGTTGAATCAGAGCTGGTGCTTGAGTCAACATGAACTTAAACTTTTCAAAACTAGCTTGCTGCTCTTTAGTTCATTTAAAAGGAGCACTCTTCGTCAACAGCTTAGTCATACAAGTCACAATAAGTGAAAATCCTTCCAAAAACCTCCAATAATAACCAGCTAATCCAAGGAAACTTTGGATCTCACTAACATTCTTAGGCCGCTTCAAATCCAATATGGCCTCAATCTTCTTCGAATCACCATGGATAGCCTTAGCTGATACCATATGCCTCAAAAACATCACCTTTCAGAGCTAGAATTCACACTTACTCAGCTGAGCATAAAGCTTCTTCTCACGGAGGATCTACAAAACAACCTTCAAATGTTCATCGTGCTCAAATTCAGGCTTAGAGTAGATCAAAATGTCGTCAATGAAGATAATAACAAAATAGTCAAGGGAAGGCTGAAATACTTAGTTCATTTAGTCCATAAGAATAGCTGGAGCATTCATAAGAGCAAATGCCATCACTAGGAACTCATAGTGACCATACCGAGTACTGAATGCGATTTTAGGTGCATCAGATTCCTTCACCTTCAGGTGATACCTTAAGTCAATCTTAGAAAATGTCGTGACACCTCTGAATTGATCAAATAAGTCATATTTCCTTAGTAGATAATACTTATTCTTTATAGCCACCTTGTTCAGTTGCCAGTAATTGATATAAAGTCTCATAGATCCATATTTCTTCTTAAGAAATAAGATGAGAGCTCTCCATGGCCAAACACTCGGTTTTAGGAACCCACAATCCAAAAGTTTCTGAAGTTGAACCTTAAGCTCCTTACACTACTTAGGTGCCATACAGTAGGGATCAATGGTCACCTAAGTAGTCCCAGGCAACAAATTTATCCTAAATTCAACCTCTTGCTCCTAAGGTAATCGAGGCAACTCTTTTGAAAAAATGTCGAAAAATTCACTCACGGTACGAATACCTTCCACAACTGATCCACTAACAATCATGTCTAGAATGTAAGCCAGATAAGCTTCGCATCCCTTACAAAGAAACTTTTCAGCCACTAAAGCGGAGATCACCATAGATAAGTAATCTTTACACACACCCACAATCCTGATCTCCTTACCAACAGATGTCTTCAAAGTGACCCTCTTCAAAGTGTAATCTAAACTGGCTTGGTGTTTCACGAACCAGACCATACCCAAAATGTAACCCTTCAAACCCGGTGTAGACATTATGCTCGAATCGTGAAAGTCACATAGGACACCTAAACTATGATTCTATCCTATCGACGGTTGAAAACTTTAAATACACTCTCTTTTTAGTAAAACCGCGGTTACCTTGGTTATTTTGAGAAAAAAGGTTTATTATAAGATCCAATATTTATTAAGTTAGGTTTGAAGCACTAACATGGTTTGTGGAAAACTCTTTTCAGATTGTTGCTTTTGAAAAATAACTTTGATTATCTTTGTTGCAACAAAAAAACCAAATAAAAATCCCAATTATTAATTAAGCAAACTAACATGCTTAATTCAGTTTCAATATATAATAATAAGTCATTCTCATGTGTGAAGTTATGCATGCATAAAAAATCCCTAAAATAGAAACAGTCCCAAACCACAGTTCAAATCAGTTTACAGTCCAAAAATCTAAATAAATTTAAGGAAACTTTAAATAATAATTCAATAAAAATAAATATGAAGTCTGAACTCCGTCATACATCCACATACCAAATTCGGTCCTAGTTTCGTTCATTACCAGAGAAGTTGAAGTTATGGAGTGAGCTTAACAAGCTCAGTGTGAGTCTAAACAACCAAGCATATTATATACATTCAAGCATTTTCTTATGGAACCAAATAACACAATAAAACATCAATAGTAACATTTTTATGTAACATGATCAACACACAATGTACATGTGAGTTCCTACCCAAACCATCTGCTCCACACCACAAGTTCCCCAGAACCCGTTTGCCAAACTCCAATGAATTCGAGCAAAGCTCGATGTGGTGAAAACCACTGAATAAAATAAAGGAAAAAATCTACCGAATAACAAATAGTGCGATAAAATCGCCATTCCCCTCGGTACTTCTAGTGCAGTGCGCTGACTACAAATAAATGTAGACTTAATATGATGCCAGCACTCCACGGAACTCCTCTATCAACCACAATAAATACCCATCCCAATGCACATGCAATATGTCACACAATCTCATACATAACCATAATTCAATACTTTCAGATTTAATTGGCATGTTGAAGACGCCCTCAATTACAAAATAATTTCAATGAATGGAATTGATAATCCAACTTTCAGTTTACCATTAAAATGGTATCATTCAACAGAGCACAATTTCATATACTTGTACGAACTTTTCATTGTGCATGTATACCAATATTTCCAATATTTCGTAGCAATTCTTTCATACAAATATATCATGCATAAATTTCAAAAAAATCATGCTATACATACCACCAATCATATATCAAATAGATCAATCATTCATCACCATATCAGTCACGTAATTATACTGTCAAACTAGAAACTTTGCTAACATGTCAAGTTGTTAGGGCTTGAAACGTACCTGGTTCGACCACTCACAAATTTAATTACTTAGCTATTAAGCCAAGCCCGATCAGCAAGCTAATCAATTAAATCATAATAATTATTATTACCAATCAAGTTATTGAGTTTAGGACTCATACCTTATTTTACGCTTTTTTGCAACACATTAGCGAATCTTACGGTTTATCTAATAAACTTTAAAACGAACCTAAATTAAAATTAGTATAAAACTCAATCAATACACCTCTTAAATAGACCCTAAACACACAATTATGGGTTTGATCCAAATCCTCACAATTACAACTATTTTTCGAATGCAAACTAGTTAGATTTCTTACACTAATTTGAGGCAAATTGTAGGCACGAACATCTTTTTGATCTAGTACTAATTTGGGGCATTTAATTCGGCACCTAACATATTTAATTATTTAAAATAAGTTTCTAATATATGATTAAAAATTTATTATCAATTAACAAGTTTTCCCAATATCTAAACCGAAACTATTCACTAGTTTGCAATTAACCACACTTATGCTTCCCGAATTGTCAAGTCTAAATTGTCTATTGATCAATATCAATTTTCCCTAATTAAAAAATGTTTAAAGGCTGATTAGGAGGGGTTCAAGAACTCAAGATAATGGTGGAAAAATATGGGAAATAAATACATAAAACAACCCCCTTTTCTTGCTCATAGGTACGCGCTCTACTACCCACGGTGGCCAAATTGGGGCTAATTTAAAAGCACTTTTCAGATCAATTAAAAAGCTAGAAAATACCCATCAAATATTTAAAAATCCCCAAAATTCTAGATCTGAAAATTTAGGTTTTTCTTTGACAATATTTATCAAGAAATTGGTAGAAAATGAGATCTTATACAAGCTAGATGATGGAATCGATCTTGAAGATTCAAGATTTCAAATTTGGGGCTGAATATATTAGGGAAAAATGGGAGCAAGCTGGTGGAGAAGTTGATCAAAATATTGTGGAAAAAAGAAAATAAATATATGATAAATGAAAGTTATTGGCGGCAAAAACAATGGAGGAAGAAAGAAAAATAAAATTGAAAGGAGGAGGAGAGGATGAGAGGGATGGCTAGAGTGGAAAAAATAAAATTAAAGGCTGATCATTTTGTGTAAAAATAATATTTATACCTTGATTTATAAGGGTATGGACGACACAGTCATTCAAAATTTAATTATTTGCAATGGAAAGGATTTGAACTTGAGACATTTTAATTTCCATGCTTTCTCATTTAACAACTAACCATTGAGCTAACTTCTAATTTTTTTATATAATTCTACATTCTCATTAAGCTAAAATTTTAGATGTTACACCATACCCAATATTAGATCAAATTCCACGAAAGGCAACTCCATCAGACCTGCAAGAAATATTTTCCCCTAAACTTCGAACGGGTATCTCCTATAAATCTTATTCAAAGTAACAAACTGTCCTAAGGGATTGTCTACAGTTACATCAGTAATAGTTTCTTTTACCTATATCCTCAGTTTATCAGGCACCAAATAGGAAACACACGAGTGTGTAGATCCAATATCTATCAAAGCGAAGTACTGAACAAAATTAATTGTAAAAGTACCTGTTATGACATCAAATGCATCATGATTCTCTCTATGGTAGGCCGTATAAACAAGTGCAAGCTATCTGGCATTAGTCTGATCTACACCATGACTTGGTGCTCGTTGTCCCTGCCCAACATTACCGCCTCTATCTTGACCTTGACCCCTCTGAGGCTGCTATCCAGGACTTTGATTTTGAACTTTGTTCTACACTAGCGCTTGCATCTTATCATTATGACGCGAACAATATTTATTCTTATGGTCTATAGACCCACATATCAAACAGGCACCCATCCTTCTCCAACAATCACTTGGATGTTGCTTACCACAAGAAGCATAGTTCTGAATCCTACCTCCAGTACCGACTAGCAGAGTACTCTGCCAAGGTCTATCATCTTTGGCCAGCTTAATGGGTTGCGAAGCCATGACAGTGGGACCAACATCCCTCTTAGTAGGGGCCTTAGCATTTTTTCTCATCTCACACTCCACACACTTAACTTCCTAAATAGTATTCGTTTTCTCCACAAAATTTTTGAAAACCCTCTCTTGGTGTGGGGTGACGTGGATCATCAAATCATACCGTAACCCATTTTCAAATCTAGTACACTTATCCTACTTTGTCGCAACCATCCCCTAAGCATACCGACGGAGCCTTAAGAATTGGGCCTCATACTTAGCCACAGACATGTGTCATTACTTAAACTTAATAAATTCACGCCTTTGGGTTTCAACATATCTAGTATCCATGTATTTCTTATGGAATGCTTCTTGGAAATAGTCTTATGTCAATCTCTCCTCCTACGTATCTTTCATGATAGATTGCCACCATCGATGGGCCTCTCTCTTTCTTTCGAAGAAAGCCTCAACGCTCGCGTTCTACGAGGAACTTTTTTTTACTTTTTGACCATGATGGTGGTAGTAGTGCTATTGACATTAAAGTTAAAGGAGGTAGATTAGTTGTGGTGTTGAAGGAGAAGTAGCATTAAAGAAGAAAATGTTGACCATGAAGCAAAAAATTAAAGTTATCAAGAAAGAGAAGTTAATGTATAAGATATTATTTTCTTGCTCTATGTTATGTATTGTATGCATCACCATAGATTTTTTTTTTTGGAAGTAGTGGTAAGAGGCATATGCAGCTAGCAGTTGCAAATGTTAATTGACCAGTATTGGTTGTCTTTTTATTTATGTAATTTAGCATTATGCTTGGAAGTTATGATCAATATTTGTTGTTTATGCCTAATTTAATTTAGCTTGGTAAAAAATGCAGTGACAATAAACATAAGACTGAAAGGACAAATTTAGCTAAGCATATATTTTCCCCATTAAAATTTGGATAAATGTACTGTACAAAAGCATATGATTAGACCATACACCATTCACTCTATACACCATTCACGCTATGCCGCCAAAAACCAGAGTATGAGTGAGCTATACATGAACCACAAAAAACAATCTAACATATTGGTTTTCAATACAACAAAATAACATTCAACATTGGTGTATTCCAAAACTAGAATGTTGTAGGCTCAAAATATTGTAGGTAAAATACCTTACACTGTCCTTTTTGGATCATGAGCTATCGCAAGATGTTCTTACGAAATAGAAAACAAATACAAGATAAATGTTGTAGGCCAAGCTAGTTTTGGCACGTATAACTAGCATATGAGATGCAAATAGATAAATGAAATTATGGTACCCTGGATAAAATGATTTGCTTGACATAGGAACTTCGCAAATAAAAAATAATCACTTACTCGAAAATCTGAACAACCATAAAATCTCCTCCCCAGATTTAAAACACTCCATGAAGTGTCTCTTGGAGCTAACTTATTGCAGTGACATTTTACTGCTAGTCCATCGTAGACATACTCCCTCCGCGATGAAGTAACAATATTTTCATATGAAGATTTTTTCTTCGAACCATTCTAACCATGCGTTATCCAACCTCTAGACTAACTATTCGAATTATGTGAATCCATAATTTCAGACGACAAGGAAGAAAAATAAAAATTTTTAGAAAGATTAGGGATTTCATGATTTGGTTCTAATGAATTTCACAATTTGGTTCTCAGGGATTAAGGATGTAGAAAATCCCTCAATCAGTGATTCAAAAAGGAGATTGCTTAAGATTTTAGGGATTCAATAAAGATTTTGGATGTTATAATTTAGGGATGTTATGGATTTGGGGGATTTTAGAATTTGAGAAAAAAAATCAAATTTAGGGGTTTGAGATGATTTGGGGGATTTAGGGGTTTTTTTTGTTTTATGTTTATTAAATTTGTTTAATTTTTTTGTCATGTCAACATTATTATTTAAATGTCTGCCACATCATCAATCAACTAAAATGCCACATAGACCAATTTTTTTGATCAGCTGTTGACTAACGGTCAGCTGACTGTTACTGTTTCAACTGGATTGATGCCTGAAAAATCCATTATGTTGAGGGCCAAAATCAGAAAAAAAAGGATTAGGGGCATATATCCAAAATCCCCCTAAGGTGGAGGGATTTTTTGAAATTATGCCTATTGAAAATAATCGATACTTTTCTTAAAAACGATACCAAAATAGTATTATGTTTCTCATAAACTGTACGAAGTATCGATCCAGTATCGATGCCTATTTCAGGATGTATGGATAAATTATTTTTTAAGTATCGATTATTTTATTCCAATTGTCACTGAATTAGCATTTATGACAAAAAATATTTATTCCCTTTTTGGAGGTATTGGTACTCGTAGTTGCAGATGAAATAAATGCTCTTGTTTTACATCTCCAATGGCCATATTAACTTCGCCAACAACCTCAACGACTAAAAATCAATTAAGGGGTACAAATATCATCTTTCAAAGTCCTACAACATTCAAGAAAGCACTTTCAAGCAAAAAAATTATCAATCAAACAACCTTAAAGCTGAAATTTTCATATTCTTCTTACATACACTTGTGAGCTTTATCTCTATTCTTTCGCTCAAGTGTATATCATTTTATTTGTGCTTCAATTTGAAAACAATTTTATCTTGTAGGGATTGTTTCATTGTTTTCTCATTTGTATCTCTTTGAGATGGTTTGGAACTTAGGATTTGGGGTAGAAATCTGAAGGAGTTGTAAGGTTAAACCTTTTCCTCAAAGGTTGAACAAATTTGTGAATTTGGGAAAATCTTTAGTGGTGGAAAGCTAAGGTAGTGGAGTAGGCAATTGGGGTTGAACCACTTTAAATTCTTTGTGCTCTTTGTTTCATTCTTGCCTTTTCTTTCACCAAAATTTTTAAAGGACAATTCACCCCTTTTTTGCATTTTCAGTTTGCTTCATCGAGCTATCACGATATACTACTAGAATATATGGATAGACCACTAGAATGTGTAGATCATTAGACTACTAGAAACTTCCTCCATTTAGTATAATCCCAAGCCCATGCAATGTGATGTGGCATATAGAAACAAATATATCTCAATAGACATGCCTAACCTACGATCATATTTTGTTAATAGAAACAATAGCCATGGGTTTTCTTTTCATGCTTATAGAACAGAAATAACAGTGTCCATGATTTTTCATGATATCAGATTTACTCAATCAAAAACATACCATTTGGTCACATAACATGAGTGTCAGAACAAACATATAAATTCATCCATCAACAGACAATGCAACAAAATAGTTGTAGTCATAGTACATACCATAGCCCATTTAAGAAAATTATATTAGGATAATCAACCAACATAGATTTAAACTAATATTTAATATTAAAATATTCAAATGATCAAAACTTTAGTTTTTACACTTAAGAATGTAAGGTAAGACACACACCTCTTTTCAATCATCGAAAATCTCTTATCTAAATCGTTGTATTATACAAACTCAACTATGAATATTTAACATATGATAATCTTTTAGTTATTATTGCATTAAATCAAATCTTATGATATTCGAATAGAAAACTAATTTTTTGTTAACACTTCGCTTCTATGGTCAAATATAAACTCCACTCCTTAAATCATAGAAGATTGCACGTTTTGACAACAATCCTTCAACCGAAAAGAAATTTAAATAAATTAGGGCATTACAACTCTTGCAGATACTCATTTATGACAAAGTTCATAACAACATAGTTTAAATAAATTAGGGCATTACAACTCTACCCCTAAAAGAAATTTCGGCCTCAAAATTTACCTGATCCAAATAGATGAGGATATTGCTGACGAATCAAGTCCTCAAGTTCCCACATGGCTTCCTCAGTGCCATGATTTCACCACAGAACCTTAACCAAAGGAATAGATTTCCTCCTTAAGACCTTAACATCTAGATCGAATCTGAACTAGCTTCTCCTCAAATGTCAAATCTGGTCTAACCTCAATCTCCTCAACAGAAACAACGTGAGATGGGTCAGACTGATACCGCCTCAACATAAAGACGTGAAATACGTCATGGATACGGTCTAAATCTAGAGGTAACTCCAACTGATAAGCAATTGGTCCCACATGCTTCAGAATTTGATACAGCCTAATGAACCTAGGGCTCAACTGGCCCTTATGTCCAAACCGTAAAACCTTTTTCTACGGAGACACCTTAAGGAATACAAAATCACCCACAGATTATTCAATATCCCTCCTCTTCAAATCTACATAGGACTTCTGTCTATCAGCAGTTGCGTTAAGACGATCCTAAATCAATCTAACTTTGTCTTTAGTTTTGTAAACCAACTCAAAACCCAAAACTCGTCATTCACCCAAATTAGTCCACCACAATGGAGTACGACACTTACGACCATACAGAGCCTCGTAAGGTGCCATCTGAATGCTAGACTAGAAACTATTATTGTAGGCAAACTCAACTAATGGTAGAAAATCCTCCCTACTTTCTCGGAAATCAGTTACACAACTTCGAAGCATATCCTCTAGTATCTGAATCACCCTCTTAGATTGACCATCAGTCTGAGGATGGAATGCAGTACTGAAGTCCAATCTTGAACCTAGAGTCTCATTAAGTTTCCTCCAAAATCGAGACATGAAGCGAGGATCTCTATCTAAAATTATTGAAACCGAAACCTCGTGAAGTCTCACAATATCCACAATGACCCACACCGAATCCTTCTTAGCAGGTGTTAAAGGCAACCCACTAACGAAGTCCATACTTACACTTTTTCATTTCCATAAGGGAATCTTAACGGGTTGAAGCAAACACGAAGGCAACTAATGCTCAGCCTTAACTTGCTGGCACATTAGACAATGAGAAACAAAATCCGTTACCTCTCGTTTCAATCCCGGCCACCAATATAGTTCACAAAGATCCCGATATATCTTATTTCCACTTGGATGCATAGCATAAGGGCTATTTTGTACCTCCCTCAAAATCAACTGTCTCAAATTAGAGTCGTTCATCACACAAGCCTATCCTCAGAAACACAGAACCCCATCACTATTCAGCCCAAAGTCAGATGTACCACCACTCTCTACTTGATGAAAATGTAGAACTAACGAATCATCCCCCAACTATTTATCCCGAACCTGATCAATCCAAGTCAGCTTAACTTGCAACTCGGCTAGTAGACTCCTATCATCAAATAAGCTTAGGCGAGCAAACATCACCCTCAAATCAAATATTACTCTATGACTAAAAGTGTCGACAACCATATTGATCTTACCGGGATGATACTCTATCGTGCAATCGTAATCCCTAAGCAGCTCAATTCATGTACGCTACCTATGGTTCAACTCTTTTTTAGTAAGGAGGTACTTAAGGCTTTTGTGATCGATGTAGATGATACACCTCTCACCATACAGATAATGCCTCCAAATCTTTAAGGCAAAAACCACGGTAACAACCTCAAAATCGTTTATCAGATAGTTCCCCTAGTGTGACATAAGCTATTAGGACACATAAGCCACAACCTTACCATCTTACATTAGAAGACATCCCAAACCAACATCCGACGCATCACTATAAACCATGAACTCATTACCAGATTCAGGTTGTATCAGAATAGGAGCCTGAGTCAAAACAGATTTGAGTTTCTCAAAGCTCGATTGTTGCTCACGAGTCTAGAAAAAAGGAGTGTTCTTACATAGTAGCTTAGTCAGAGGCGCTGCAATTAACCAGAACCCCTCGACAAACCTACGGTAGTAACCTGTAAGACCTAGAAAACTGCGGATCTTAGAAGTGTTCTTAGCCTATTTCCAATCAAGTACGACCTCAATTTTCTTAGGATCAGCTTGAATCCCCTCAGCAGAAACCAAATGCCCCAGAATGTTACTTCCCTGAACTAGAATTCACACTTGCTTAACTTAGCGTAGAGTTGTTTCTCCCGAAGTATCTGAAGAACCACTCTAAGATGCTCATAACGGTTATCTTCGGTCTTAGAGTACACTAAAATGTTGTCGATGAAAAGTACAATGAACTGATCCAAATACGATTGGAAAACTCGGTTCATCAGATCCATGAATGCAGCCAGAGCATTCCTCAAACCAAATGGCATGACTAGAAACTCGTAGTGCCTATAACTAGTCCTAAAAGTAGTCTTGTGAACATCGTCATCATTAACCTTTAGTTGGTGATACCCAGAACGAATATCTATCTTAGAAAATATCGAAACCCCACGAAATTGATCAAACAGGTCATCGATCCTCAGAAGTGGGTACTTATTCTTCACTGTTAGCTTATTCAACTGTCGGTAATCGATGCACATTCTCATGGTACCATCTTTTTTCTTTATGAAAGACCATTTCTCCCTAGGGAGACACACTACGATGAATAAATCCACGATAAAAAAGTTCCTAAGCTGAGCCTTTAGCTCCATAAGCTCCTTCGGTGCCATACGATAAAGAGCGATGAACGAAGTTGTACCTGGTAAAAGCTTGATGTCGTACTCAACTTCCTAATTTGGAGGTAAACCCAGTAACTCCTCAAGAAAAACATCTAGAAATTCCCTAACTATTCTGATATTCCCAACAGAAGATCCATAAAAGCTGAAACACTTACATAGGCCAGATACGCTTCGCACCTTTTCTGAACTAGTTTTTCGGCCACAAGAGCGGATATCACATTAGATAAATAATCTCGACACTCGCCGATCACAACCACCTCCACATAATTTTCAGATATTAAAACTATCCTTTTAGTAGCACAATCCAAATTGACTCGATGCTCTATAAGCTAGTCCATGCCTAGAATCAAATCAAATTCTCCAAATGGTAGCTCCATCAAATTAGCTGGAAACGCAACCCCCTATACTTCCAACAGTACATTCTTATACAATTTATTTACCCGAACAAATTAGCCCAACAGACTCAGTATAGAAATCTCACCAGAAGTACTTTCAATAGGAATTCTCAAGTTTTCAGAGATAGAAATAGCTACATAAGAGTGTGTTAACCCTATGTCTATTAGTGCAATATAAGGAGCATCTTAAATAAGGAATGTACCTATAATTAGATAAGGGGCATTTTTGTCCTTACGGCATCGAGCAGCATAAACCAATGCAAGCTGCCTCACCTTATTCTGATTAGCACATTTGCCTGGTTGTCTTTGTCCTCTGCCCGTACCAATACCATCCCTTGCTGGACCAGGCTCCTAGGTGACTATTGAAGCTTGGGCCTACATTCTCGTGTGGGCCCACACATCCACACTTATCCATCACATAGCCGTGTGTCACACACGACCTACCACACGCCCAAGCACACGCCAATGTGGCGTCGACAAGCTAGATTTTTAGCTTTCGCCGAATGATATTTTCTCTCATTTTTGTTACACATCTGGTTCATTTTTAACGAGAAAGCAATCCCGAGACAACCAGAACCTAAAATTTGTCAATAAACGCCTAACATTAGTCTCAATTCCTCAATTTTAATCGATTCACCACTCAAATACAATGCAACCATATGTAAAATCAACTAAAAGATTGCACTAAAAAATGTTTCAAAAGCTTACCCACGACTACGGTATCTCTTAAACTTTACTACGCAATCTAGAGTTTCAGATTTCTTGAAAAGTAGCTAGCAAAATGGTATACCAAATTAACTTATACATCAATAGAAAATTACAACATTAACCAAAACTCTTTCAAAACCACAGTGAACCCTTACCTACAATGTAGCACGAAGAAACTGAAAATTGAAGTTCCTCGATTAAATGAAAAAAAATGGTTACAAAATCAAAAGAAGAAATAAAATAAATTGATAGTAACAAAGAAGGGAAGAAAGAAGGCCAAAGAGGAGAGGAATTTTGAAAAATTAAAAAAATTAAAAATTAAAAAGCCCAAAATCCTAACTCCCTACTAATACACATATCTTACTAAAATTGGTAACTGATTCTCATCCAATAACCTTAGGCTTCCAATTCCACAGAACTTCTACTACACAACCGACACACACTCACAAAAGCAAAAATAACATCCCTAGCTCATACGAGGGTTCGAACACGAGACCCTAAGGCAAACTAACACCTTACCACTTGAACCAGCAGACTTATTCTGGTATGAGTTGACTAAAAATATAATATAAGCCCAACCAAAAAGGATAAGGCTAGGATTAAAAATTGCAAAATTTCAAATAGTGGGACGTGAACCCAAGACCTCAATTACACACCCATATCACTTAACCACTAAAGTAGATACTCATTTATGATAAAGTTCATAACAACATAGTTTAAATAAATCAGGGCATTATAGATGGTCCCTCTGAAATATCTAAATACATGCTTAATTCCATTCCAATGTCTATGTGTTGGAGAAGAACTAGATCTTGCTAACAAGTTTACAGCGAAAGCTATATCAGATCTTGTGTTGTTTGCAAGATACATAAATGCTTTACAACACTTAGATATGGTACTTCAGGACCAAGAAACTCTTCATTATTCTCGCAAGGACGAAATTGATCTTTATTCACATCTAATGATCGGAAAACCATCGGAGTACTTAATGGGTGTGCTTTATCCATGTAAAATTTCTTTAATATCTTTTCCATTAATGAACATGAATTTCATCTTTTAAATGCTCGATTTGTCAGCCAAGATAAAACTTTGTTTTTCCAAGATCTTTCATCTCAAATTATTTCTTTAAATAATTTATTATATTTTGAAGCTCTTCAGGAGTTTCAATAAAATTTAGATCATCAACATAAACAACAATTTTCACAAAATCTAATCCAAACCTATTTATAAAGACACATGAAAAAATTGGATCATTTTTGGGACCTTTTTTTAACAACTATTCACTAAGACGATTGTACCACATACGTCCAAATTGTTTTAATCCATATAAACTTTTTTTTAATCTGATCGAACAATTTTCTCAAGAAAATCTATATCCTTCTAGGACTTTCATATAAATTTCACCATCAAGTGTACCATACAAATAGGTTATAACAACATCCATTATATGCATGTCAAGTTTTTCACGTACTATCAGACTGATACGATATCTAAACGTGATTGCATCCACCACAGGAGAATATGTCTCTTCATAATCAATGTCAGGCCATTGAGAAAATCCTTAAGTTACAAGTCGAGCTTTATATCTTACGACTTCATCAATTTCATTGTGTTTTCACACAAATACCCATTTATATCCTACCGGTTTTACACCTTTAGGTGTTTGGACTACAAGTCCAAAAACTTCACGTTTAGAAAGTGACTTCAATTCTGATTGAATTTCATCTTTCCATTTTGGCCAATCTTTTCTATTTTTACATTCCTTAGTAGATTTAGGCTCAGGATTCTCATTTTCTTTTGTTATTTTAGTAGCAACATTATAAACAAAATTGTTGTCGATAACTACATTTTTTTTGGATTCCATCTTTTTGTCGTATTGACATAACTTATTGAGATTTTTTTATTTTCATCATTTCCATTTTCACTTTTAGGTACCTGAATCTCTTCTTGAGTTTTATAATTAGTTATGTCATGGTGCTCTTCAGGAACCCCCGCCTCCATTATATGACCATCTTGAATGTTTGGTCCCCCTTTTTTTACAAGGATTTTTATCTTTGGAACTGACTGGTATTCTACGCTTTAGGCATGGATTACTTTGTTTTGCTCTAACAGTTTGCCCTATTAGGACATCAATTCGTATTGGAACATTTTCAATTGGTATGTGAGATTCAATGACTCTAGTAGTTGATTTGTAAAATGAATTATCTGTTGAACTTCTGGTTCACATTACTTTGTACGAGGATCTTAGACATTGATAATTCATTTCAAATACTTTATTAATCCAACTTTTTATTCTCTCCCCCTAATGTTGGGAAAACTGGCAACTCATGTCACAACCAAATATCGAATTAATAGCTCAAAAATATTATAAAGAGACTCATATAAATATAGATTCCTAATATCTTATGATGACCATATTTGTGTGTTGTGGTGGAGCAATTGGAATATATACCACACATTGAAAATTTGTAAAATGGGAAATATTTGGCTCTTGACCAAAAATCAATTGTAATGGGGAGTATTTATAATTTATTGGTTTAATGTGTACAACATGTAAAAATACAATCTCATTCGAAATAGAAAGTTTTGTTCTCATAAGTAATGATTTAGCTATTAATTAGAGGTATTTGATAAATAATTCACTAAATCATTTTGTGTGTGAACATGAGCTACAAGATGTTCAACTTTTATCCTAATTGACATGGAATAATCATTGAAAACTTGGGATGTAAACTCACCAACATTAGCAAAATGAATTGTTTTAATTGCATAATATGAAATTAATCGTTTAAACAAGTAATCTCGCAAATGAAAGGTTACGAGTTGATAACGCATGTGATTATTTTGTAGAGGCATCTACCAAAATCATATAATGTCAAAATCATCCAGACGGTGGATTAAATGACCCATATTAATTTAAGAAATGCAAAACATTAAATATCAACTTTAACCAATGAGTTTGTAATAATCAATTATCATTGAAAGCAAACAACACATGAGAGTTCTTTAATAAATGTTTATATAAATTCTCAATTAATTTTCGCATGATATATAATCCGGGATGGTCTAACCGGTCACGCCAAATAGTAAATGTATTTGTATCAATAAACTTCGGTTTACTTAATCATGTTTTCAATTGTACTAATAATGTAAATATAAATTTTGACAATTAATAATTTTATCGTCATTTTTTTATTTTGTATTCACATATAAGCAATATCGTGACATGTACTTACGGAAATGTCTAAATCAATGTGATGCCTATAATGCCACTAAGCCAATAAATATAATTTCCAAATAATTATATGCAATATTCACTTGAGGAATAACAATTTTTTGGTTTTAGATATTAATATATTAGCTCTTACGGAGCTTTAAACCAATTTTGTATTATCAAATGTTGGAAAAATATTTGTTTGTTTTAGTACAAAATAAGATAAATATTTTATATATATATATTTATATATCATGATAGAATTCATTACTACATTCTCATATCCTTCCTCAAAGAATATTAACAAAAACAAAAACAAAATATTTGAGCATATGCCACATATGTGGCCAATAATCTTTCATATCATATTGATAACATAAGTTATCTTTACCCTTTAGAAAGTTATCTTGAGAACTCTCATTGTTCTCTTATTTATTAATATGTTCCCACTTTTGGGGTCCATGTTTGTATCTTTAATTTTATTTATATTTGCGTTCACTTGAGAAATACAATAGATTTAATAGGATGAACTTATAAGCGTCCCAATAGATTCTTTATTTCATAATCACCATCGCAAACATGAGTAGATTTTAAATCGAATCTATCTATTAATGTTGTCATGATTAGTCTTCAATTATAATAAACATGATATAATAAATTAAATACAGTAAAATATACCAAAAGATCTTTAACAACATTGTCATCACCATGATCCATTATGAGATTAAATCTTTTAAAAGAAAAAATAGAGAATCATCGTCTTTGGTAACGTGTTATAAAATAAAGAAAGATGGAGAGAATAAAGAACAAATAAAATTTGAAAGCAATAGAGAATATACTTTATTAATCAAAGAGATTATTACAATACTTCATCGAGTCTCTATTTATATGCATAAGAAATATAAAATAAGTAGATATCTAATTCTAATAGCTATTAGAATTTCAAGTACATCAAAACTTTATCTTGATCATGATGGACATCTACTTAATAAGATATTCATAATAGTATTATAAATATTCAAAGTTAATAATTATTCAAATTTACAAATTTTAAATTTAATGATTATATAAAATATATAATGATGTAATATATTAATTCAATTATACGAAAATTAAATTTAGCCTAAAGAATTCATCTATCCAATTTGTTGAACTTTTAATTAATGAAAATTAAATTTATATGTACTCATTGTACTCATAATGAAAATGAACACGAAAACCTTTTAAAATAATTTTTGTTGTTAATTTAAGACACTACAAGAAATTTAAATTTTCGTGACCTTTTCCATGGCTTTTTAAAAACGTCTCAAAAATTACAATTTTCAACAACATTTTTAAGAAAGTTACGTCAAATCATATTTCTTGCAAAAGGATAAAGTAAACTAGAAGGGTGAACTTTAGTGACGTTTTTGTATAATGGCTAATGATGTTTTAAAACGTCATGGAAGAGTGGTTTTCACGACGCTTTTGAAGATTTTTTGTGACATTTCAAAGTCTCACTAGTGCTAAACTTTTTTGTAATGTTTTTAACATCTTTTCATCACGTTTAAAAACCTCAACTATGTTATGGCTTTTTGTGACTTTAACGTGACGTTTGATGTTTTGGAAAAACTCACAAAACTTTGTTTATTTAAATAGTTATTAAAATTATCATTTTCTATTTATTTATTGAAACATTTATATATGCATGTATATAATTAATTAAAAGTAAAATATATATAATGTTCAATAGTTCGATTTTTTAAATTAACATTACAAAAAATTATAATGCAATGTTGTTTAAATTGGATCAGTTGGCCAATTAATGTAGGAATCAATCGAGATATCAATTTGAAGAGAAATAAAATATCAGTTGAGTCATGAATCGAGCTAAAAAATTGAACCAATTGAATTAGAATTTTAATTTTTAAAATTTTTATTTTTAATTATTTATTTAATCTGAACTGAACAAATTGAAAACATATTAGTTATTTTGATAATTTAAAAATATTACTAATAAAAATTGATATTATTAATGCATTTGTACAAACAATAAAAATTTGATATATTGTAAAATAAACTTATTATAATTCAATTTTTACTTATATATTTTATTTTCTTTGTAGTCAATAAATTGGCTATAATAATTTGTAAATAATATATAATTAATATGTAGAAAAATAATAATATCAAGTAAAAATAAAAAATTCTTTTAAAAAATCTTTATGATAGTAATTATAAAACAAATTTCGTCATAAAACAAATTTCGTCAACTTTTACTTCAATTATATTTATTTTAACTAAACTCTTTGAAGTAATAAATGCAAATTAAATTATAATTATTTTTAAATATGTATTTATCACAACTTCAACTAAATTATAATTATTTTTAAAAGTGTAATTATCAAAATTCCATTTTACGTTAATTTTAATTAATAATTATAAATTAAATATTATAATTATTTTAAAATGTCAATTTAGTAATACAACAAGTAACAATAAATAGCCAAAAGTGAACTTTCTACTATCAAAACATCTAGCAAAATTTGAACCAGAATATCCAATCACTTCCAACTGGTAGATCTCCTATATGTGAGCATGTAATTCTTTATTCCTTGTAGGTATCTAAAACTTTCTTTGTGTCCTTCTAATGATGATTACTTTGATATTTGCCAAGCATCCAAACTGGAAAGCTAATATCGAGTCTTATGCAGGTCTGGACATACATTGAATTTCCTACAACTGAAGCCTAAGGAATTGATTCCATTCTTTTTCATTCCATATCATCCTTTGGACACTACATGAGACTAAATTTGTCCTTTTTTTTTATAGGAATAATTTCTGTGGAGCAAATTATCCATATTAAATCTCTCTAAAACTATTATGATATAGTTTTTTGAAGATAATCCAAACAATTTTTTGTGGTGTATCACAAAATATTTCAATTTCTATCACATAAGATGCCTCTCTTATATCTTTCATTTCAAAGTTATTGGAGAGAAAAATTTTCGTTAATGCAATATACTGAAATAATTTATAACAAGCAAAATATCATCAACATATAGAACTAAGAAAATGAGTTTACTGCCACTGATCTTTTGATATATAAAAATGATCAACGATTTTTTTTCGAAAACCAAAAGAAATTATGGTATCATTAAACTTGATGTGCCATTACCATGAAGCTTGTTGAAGTCTATATTGACTTTTTAAGTTTATACACCATATGACATTTTCCTTCAACTGTAAAGCCTTATCATATTGAGCCACCAATATCTATCCTTACTAACTTTAAAACCGTCAACACACCATATGACATCTTCCTCAATATCTCCATTTAGAAATGTTAGTTTAACACCCATTTGCTATAACTTTAAATCATATTGAGCTACTAATGCCATAATAATTTTTAAGGAGTCTTCCTTAGATACTAGTGAGAAAATCTCTTTATAATCAATACCATCCTTCTAAGTGTAACATTAGGAAACAAGTCTAGCTTTATATCGTTCAATATTGCCATTTAAGTTATGCTTGATTCCAAAAACTCATTTACATCCAACTCATTTTGAACCTTTTGGATATTCGACAATGTCCCAAATTTTGTAGATTTCATCTCATCTTTCATGGAACTTAGCAATTTATCAGACTCATCATTACTTTATGGCTTGTGAAAATAAAATTGGATCTTTATTGATTCTAATATCAAATTTGGCTCTTGTAAATAAACCACATAATAATTAGGAATGACTTATTTTCTCTTTCTTTGTGATCTTTTTAATGGCATTATTTGTGGTTCATTTTCATCAAACCTTCGTGAGCTAGTTTCTTATAAGGGTGTTTAATCTTTTAAATGGTGTTCAACATTATTAGGACATTAATTAATTGTTGTAACAACATTTGTCGAAGTTGTGGATAAAGGAACATTTATAGGTGTAGGGAATCCTACTTTAATTTCTTTCATATAGATAACTTGTTTTTAAGCACTCCCACTAACTTCATAATTCTCAAGGAATCTATCCTTACTAGTTTCTACAATTCTCAGACTATGATTTGGGTCATAAAACCTATATCCTTTAGATTTTTCTGGATAACCAATAAAGTATCTACTTACCATACGAGAATCTAATTTTCTTTCATGTGAATTATACATTCTTCCTTCCGCTAGGTTTCCTTCTGATCTGTCGTAATTTGATGTAGCAGATTAAACTAGTTTTTGCACTTGAGGAGCTTGAATATAAGCATTTTAATTATGCTTTAGTTAAGTTTTTATAGTTTAGTTTAAATCCAATAAAGAGTGTATTTTGAGTCTTTTATTTATCTTAGGGGCTAAATGAAGCCTAAATGTAAGCTAATGTACTTAGTGAGTGTGTAGGAGACCATCAGAGGGTGTAAAAACTCAATATTGGTCATTGTCTTGCAACACAAGAAGTTCGATGTCACAACATAGGAAGCAGAATGCAAGAATCTTGAGACTACCTTCGGTGTCGTGACACACCCTTGAAGCAACCCTAAACTTAAACATACTACCTTCGATGTCATGACATCGTTCTTGTATAGGAAACACTTACGAGCCAGAGGCATTTTGGTCTGCACAATCAAAAGTTAAATATGAGAGTGTCAGGTAACCTAGGGTAGAGGACAATGACAACCCTAAATCTATAAATAGGTTCTTAAATAGTTGTTAAAAAACAGCTTTGATATTGTATAATTTTCTCTTTAGATTCTCTTTTCTTCAGTTTTAGATTTATGTTCTTGCTATTAACTTTTCTGGAGAAATCAGATTCTGGAATTACTGTCAAACTCTATGAGGATTTTGCGCTTAAATTCAAATGCAAATCAGGCTTTTTCTAAACTCTATTCTTGAATTATTCTTTATGTTCATTCTTTCATTTAAGTCCTCTTGTGGGGGATTATCGAGTGGAGGCATGAATAATTAACTGTTTTGTACGGATTTCTTAATGGATCAGTTGTTCAAGAAAGGAAGAATCTAAAATCCTAGGCCTGATAAACCTAAGAAGTCATCAGGGTGGGAATTAAACCAAATTTGGTATGACCTATCCCTGAACACCGTAACCCTGAACTGATCTAGACTGTGTGGTCAGAAGATAAGTAGTTCTTGCAGGCTCAATATTTCAGTGGACGTATCAGAATATCCCGTTAGGGTATTCACTAGTTGATTAAACAAGAAAGCCCGAGATGATAACTGATTATGACTACCAAAGCGAGCTAATCACCCATTACCAGATTTGATACATATTCTATTTCTTGATTTCTTTTTTTTACTTACTTTACTTTTAATTCCTTTCTTATTATTTTTAGTATAGTTGATCAAAAACCTTTCTTTTAATTCTTTGTACTATAATGCAATAAAAGTGCTAATTAGATCTATTTATGTTTAGATTAGAATTAATTTAGTGCTCACCTTCCTTACGTACGATCCTCGGAGTACTTACCTACTCCGTTGCAACTATATTATAATCTGACATGTATACTTGCAGATACTACTTTTCCCATCTTTTGTGCAGGATTTCTACGCTGGACGTTGGTACGTCCGGAGGCAGTCAAGGTGTTGGCACCGTTGTCGAGGGGGAAACATTAATGAATTAGTTTTAATATTTGTGTTTAATAGAATAATTAGGAATTTTTTGAATTATGATTCATTTTGTATTTTTATTTTTAATTTTACTAATTTAGCTTACTAACTTTTTTCTTTTTCTTTTTCAATTTTAGTATATGGCTCAGAGGAGAGGAACACCTGTTTAGTCGATTATTGATTAATAGAGACTAATGCAGTAAAGATCTCTTTATTATGGATGAAACTGATTACATTTGGTTTAACAATGAGATGATCTTTGATGATGAAATATACGAGGAGGGAGTATATGAAGAATGAGAGATCATGGAAAATAAAAAAAATTCATTGATAGAGCTAAACCAACAAGGAAACGAAGCCTTAACGTACCAGTGGAGTAATGAACTAGTTACTAATATAGTTAAACATCTATATGAGTTTACTGGTAATTTGTATGGGGCATTTGAAGAGAATCGTGATATGCCCGAACATTCAAACAAGCCTCTCTTTGATTCATATGAGATACCTTCATGTGAAACCACCAAGATGGACACCTATAAGGTATTATCAAACATGTAAGACATGGTGGTTTAAATGATGAAAGTGATGCAAGAAATATCTGAAGTTCTTCCTTCAAGGAAAGAATACATGCTTGACGCTCACAACTCGGGTCATGAGAACCCCTATCTTATCGATAGCCATTATGTGAGATTCAACCTGAGCTTGCAACTGAAGATCATGGGGATAAGTTGGACATAATTGAAATGGTCTCTGATCTAATTAACATAGCACAAGAACTAACTGTAACACCCCTTACCCGTATTCGACACCAGAATAGGGTACGAGGCATTACCAAAACACATACACCTGTAAACGTATTTAATCGAGTTATAAAACTTCATCTAAATTAAAACTTTCAAATTATTAACATGATTTTATAATTCTTCATAATATATCCTCAGAATATTATATTCATAATAAATAGAACCTACGAGATCCGATACATATTCATGCAATTCACAAGTCTTAATAATTCAATGCTTCATTTCCATTTCATTCAATTCACAAATTTCTCATGTTCACAATTCAAATCATTAAGTTCAATACTAATACGTATTTATCATTTAACTCAATGTTTATTGATTATACCATTCATTAACACATTTATGAAATTCTCAAGTTTGCAATGAAAATATCACTTTAGCTTAAATAACAACATCAACTCAACTCACCATCCTGGTATAAATTCACTACTACTTATCCATTTATTATAATTCTTTTAGGTCCATTTGTCACTTACCATCCTTAATCAAATTAGGGAACGGTTATGGAAAATTGAATACTTCACTTCCACTTTGCCATAGTATATCTATGGTCTTGCGTATGATCACTTAGCACTTTCCGAAGCCATAGCCCTACCATGGTGTTACTTGGATCACATTTATCACTTGTCACTTGTCCCTAATCAGGAAAGGGTAGCTAAAGCTACCACTCATCACTTGTCACTTGTCACTGATCAGATAAGTGTAGCTAAAGCTTCCACTTATCACTTGTCACTTGTCACTGATCAGATAAGTGTAGCTAAAGCTACCACTTATCACTTGTCACTGCTCAGAAGTACTCAAATCCAACGTTCCGCTCAATTTGATCATTTATTCAGTTTTCGCTTTGTTATTTTATTCTAAAATCATTAACAAATATATCTCATCATACATTATATAATTCATGAAATTAACATTTAATCATTAAATTTCAGCCATATCAACTTACTATTTCAGTATCTTTCCACACTCGTTTCCTATGCACATCATACAAGATATAAACATATCATTCAACCATAGTCGCAAGCTAGTGTATTTAAACATAACTCTTTTTAGAACTAACCACATGGTAAACCATTTCACTAGAGATTACATAATTTAAACCTTACCACCCTTTTCATGATCACAAGCATATTTCCAATTAGGCACTTACCATTTCAATGCATAACTTATAAATTTAACGTGGCATAATCCAACCACTACTTGGTCAAAGCCTAAGCATGTACACCAAATATGTTAGCCAAATACACATATAGCATAAGCATTATAAGCATGGATGAGCACAACATTTATTCATGTATCACGCTTACCAACATGTGTTAATTCATGAACCATTCATGACATTATTTCATGCCAAATCATATACCGAATATACCATACACACATACTATGAAACTTTATTTTCACACATGAGCTTAAACCACGACCAATAATTCACAAATATAAACATAATTTCTATTTCATCATTTATCAATTATAATTAAGCATATGACGAATTATACACAAATCATTCATATATTTCTCAATTTTCCTCCTCCTCCTCTCCATTCCACGTCCTTAATGTGTATAACACATTTAAACAACATTATCCATACTATCACTATTTTCCTGTATGGAAATTCAAGTTGTCTATCTGAGTCTAAGTCACTAATTTATTTTTATCTCGATCTACAGAGCTCCAAATTAAGATCTATTAATTTGTTTCTATTTAAAATAGACTCATTAAGGATTTTAAATATATAAATTATAACCTATAATTATTTTTATACAAGTTTTAACGATTTTTACAAGTCGAATAGGGAACCCAAATTCATTACGATCTTATCTAACAAAATTCATTATATATCATAATTTACAATTCCATTACTTTCTTCGTTTCATTTAAGAGAAACTAGACTCAATAAGATTTAATTCTAATTTTTTCATCCTCTAATTCAATTTCCATGATTTATGGTGAATTTTCAAAGTTAACCTCTCGCTCTTGTCGAAAACTATTTTAGTGCAAGATGTTGATAAATTTATAACACCCTCATTTCCTTTCTCTACAATATTTTCTATCAATTCCTCTTGTTTACCTTCACTAACATACCAAGAACATAGAACCTTTTATAATAAGACCCTAAATTAACATCAATTTCATACTTTTCAAGAATATCAAACTTAAAAGTATATTGAAATCTTGACGTTCTTACCTTACTCTATTGATTTCAATCTTTAACTTGATTTTCTCTCTCCTCCACTTCTATTTCTCAAATCTAACTTGATATTCTAGCTCCCCATAGTCTCCTTAACATTTTCTCTCTTGGTAGGTATGTAAATTCTTTTGATTTCTAGGTGAAAATGGTAAATTTTTGTGGAAGGACCAAATTGTAAAGAAATCCTTCTCTTCTCTTCTAACTTGAAATGCATGGGAAAGGAAGATGATTCTTCATCTTTTCTTCCATATATATATATATACTAAATAAAATAATAATAAAATGATAAAATTTTATTTAAAATCAAATTCAAATATTAATAAACTAATATTTATTTATTTATTTGATCTAAAATATCTCCAAATCATCATTATTTTCTAGATTTCTCTTTCTTCTAATTGACCATTTTGCCCTTTAGATCTTTTAAAATTCCATCCTTGAGTCACCACTTAATTTGGTAACATTACGATTTAGTCCCTCATAATTCTTCATCTATTCAATTTGGTCCCAATTCATCCATTTTCCTTAGTTTCTAGATTATTCCACCCTTAAAATATTTACATTGTTGGTCCTTCAAAATTTTCATATTTACACTTTAACCCCTCAAATTTTGAGTATTTACTCTTGGATAACAAAACTTTTCTCACTTTTGCAATTTAATCCTTTCTTTAATTAATATGTCATAATATAATTCCCAATGTTGTCATAACTCAAAATTCTCCTTTTTGTCACTTCATTTTCTTACTATATCAAAGATAGTATCTTACTGTAAAAATTTTCGAGGTATTACATTTCTCTACCCCTTAAAATAAATTTCGTCCTCGAAATTTTTCTCATCAGATTTGTGCTCCCGAAACCACTGTTCCAACTAGACCCAAAAGTCGGGCTATTACAACTCTCCCCCCTTTAGGGATTTTCGTCCCCAAAAATCTTAATAGAAGAAATTACTTCCAAGTCTCTTGAAATACTTTCACTAACTTTCCAAAATCACTAATCAATTTAATCTCTTATATCTGTATATCATACTTTCCGAAATATAGAATGTTTTTTCATTCCGACTATCTATCTTCATACTCATGAATGCACAAAATTATTCTCTTAGCTGAGGACATGCTTAAATACGTATAACTCAAATCACATCTCGATAATTCAATTCACTTTAATAAAAGAATTGTATTGATTTCAACTATCAAACACTAACATATCAAGATACTATTTTCTTCATGCTGAGGATACAGCTCAAACACATAATCTTTCAACATTCTTTTAGCATGCAAACCAAAGATCCTTTAACCGTATTAGTTCAAGGAAATATATATTTTGATTGAACTCATTAACTTTAATCAAATTTACTTGAGGAAAAATTCAATCATACAATTTTAAGTTTATACTCTCATTATTTATACCCATACTGATGATAATTCCTTGCACGAAAATCAGAAAAGTTCAGACACCAAAATCACCAAATTTCAGCTTTGGAATTTCATCGTAGCAAAACAATACACTTTTTAAATATGCATGCAAAACAGAATAATAACTGGTCATAACCTAACCAGACCAACATGGTTTTCGTCTAACATCATAATTAGCTAACATTCTCCTAACATAAGAACTCCATTATAAACTGAACAATTATACACATATCTTTGAGGATAAAAGAATATATATAATATCCAGAAAAGATCATCGTGTTCATTTCAATTGTAATCATCACATAGAGGCATCTTTACCACTTAATTATCATTTCTTTGACAAATTTTGTTGTCATTAACCTCACATTATTCCATTCACTAACAAAAATCAATTCAAAAGAACTTCCAGTTAATACATACTTTATTTAGGAATCATACCTGAATATTTTGTCTCATCAAATTTATCTTTTTCTTTAGTTCACATTTATGAGCTTATTCAACATGATTCTCGTAAAAATTTCGTCATAAAGCAATACTAATAAGGGGGTGATGGTGAGGTCGTAAAGCTTCTAACTTACTCTCATAAATACATATATATATATATGACTTAGCTTTCATCATCAATGTAATACCATCATAACCACCTAGTTCATTCCAAGCAAATTAACACATCTATTTATTACGAATATTTTCTGTCACTCACAATTCCACACAATAGATTTATTTACTTAAGCTCAATATTAAAATTTAACTAAATTCCAATACTTGGCTTCCATTTTACTTACCGACATTTGTCAAATTAGAGAACTTCTTACGGAATTGAGTACTTCATTTTCTTGATGCCATAATCCAACTATGGTCTTACATGTAATCACATATCACATACCGATGCCATAGCCCAGCTATGGTCTTCTACGGAATCACATATCACGCTGATGCCATATCCTAGATGTGGTCTTACACAGTAGCACATATCACACCGATGCCATATCCCAGATATGGTCTTACATAGAAATCACATAATCACATTTTCACATGTTGCCATGGTGAAACCATGGTCTTTTCCATCAATTCATCACATATCATTGAACGAAAGTACTCATTCCTGCATTATACTCAACTTGATCTTCCAATTCAATTTTCATGCTATTATAATATTTATAGTTCAATAATAAAGACAAACAAAACATCATATTATTTCCAATTTAACAATTAAACATAAGATTCTATCAAATAAATATCTGATTACACTTATTCAAGCAAGTGTACATAACACACATTCCATCTATTTGTGTATATTTGTTTACCATATTTACTTAATCAAATATGTTGAGGACATAACATCATATGCACACCAAGCAAACACGGATGGGCTTATCACTATATAAACTTTCATTTTATTCTACGTTTCCACATTTCTCATCTCAATTTATGGTTATCTCATTTCGTACATTAACACATACTTATCATGAACTTCTACTCATACTTTTCTAAGTTTTGTTTCATCATAAACACATTTCAATCACATCAATATAAATTTTTTAGAATTTTTTAAAACAGCTTGATTGGAAGTAATATGGCATTACCGGATATCACGCTATTACGAGTAGTAATAAGGCATATATAGCTAGACTCACATACCCTATGTTAGTCTGAGAATCGATTAAACCGTAGCTCTGATACCACTAAATGTAACACCACTTACCCGTATTCGACACCAGAATAGGGTACGAGGCATTACCAGAACACATACACTTGTAAACGTATTTAACCGAGTTATAAAACTTTCAAATTATTAACATGATTTTATAATTCTTCATAATATATCCTTAAAATATTATATTCATAATAAATAGAACCTAAGACACCCGGTACATATTCATGCAATTCATAAGTCTTAATAATTCAATGCTTCATTTCCATTTCATTCAATTCACAAATTTCTCATGTTCACAATTCAAATCATTCAGTTCAATACTAATACGTATTTATCATTTAACTCAACGTCTATTGATTATACCATTCATTAACACATTTATGAAATTCTCAAGTTTGTAATCAAAATATCATTTTAACTTAAATAACAACATTAACTCAACTCATCATCCTGGTATAAATTCACTACCACTTATCCATTTACTATAATTCTTTTGGGCCCATTTGTCACTTACCATCCTTAATCAAATTAGGGAACGGTTATGGAAAATTGAATACTTCACTTCCACTTTGCCATAGTATATCTATGGTCTTGTGTATGATCACTTAGCACTTTCCGAAGCCATAGCCCTGCCATTGTCTTACACGGATCACATTTATCACTTGCCACTTGTCCCTGATCAGGAAAGGGTAGCTAAAACTACCACTCATCACTTGTCACTTGTCACTGATCAGATAAGTGTAGCTAAAGCTACCACTCATCACTGATTAGATAAGTGTAGCTAAAGCTATCACTTATCACTTGTCACTTGTCACTAATCAGATAAGTGTAGCTAAAGCTACCACTTATCACTTGTCACTGCTCAGAAGTACTCAAATCCAACGTTCCGCTCAATTTGATCATTTATTCAGTTTTCACATTGTTATTTTATTCTAAAATCATCAACAAATATATCTCATCATACATTATATAATTCATGAAATTAACATTTAATCATTAAATTTCAGCCATATCAACTTACTATTTCAGTATCTTTCCACACTCATTTCCTATGCACATCACACAAGATATAAACATATTATTCAACCATAGTCGCAAGCTAGTGTATTTAAACATAACTCTTTTTGGAACCAACCACATGATAAACCATTTCACTAGAGAATACATAATTTAAACCTTACCACCCTTTTCATGATCACAAGCATATTTCCAATTAGGCACTTACCATTTCAATGCATAACTTATAAATTTAACGTGACATAGTCCAACCACTACTTGGCCAAAGACTAAGCATGTACACCAAATATGTTAGCCAACTACACATATAGCATAAGCATTATAAGCATGGATGTGCACAACATTTATTCATGTATCACGCTTACCAATATGTGTTAATTCGTAAACCATTCATGACATTATTTCATGCCAAATCATATACCGAATATACCATACACAAATACTATGAAACTTTATTTTCACACATGAGCTTAAACCATGACCAATAATGCACAAATATAAGCATCATTTCCATTTCATCATTTATGAATTATAATCAAGCATATGACGAATTATACACAAACAATTCATATATTTCCCAATTTTCCTCCTCTCCATTCCACATTCTTAATGTGTATAACACATTGAAACAACATTATCCATACGATCACTATTTTCCTGTATGTAAATTTAAGCTGTCTGTCTGAGTCTGAGTCACTAATTTATCTATATTTCGAGCTACAGAGCTCCAAATTAAGATCCGTTAATTTTTCCTGAAACTAGATTCACATTTCTTATTACCATAAAATGTTTAGAATTTTTGGTTCAACAATAAGTACAGTTTATTCCTTAAAGTTTCCTTGTTTCACCGTTCAACAGTTTCGACCCCTCTTCACTAAAAATTAATTATCTCTTTGTATAGAATCCAGATGATGTCCCCGTTTATTTCTATTGAAAATAGACTTATTAAGGATTTTAAATATATAAATTATAACCTATAATTATTTTTATACAAGTTTTAACGATTTTTACAAGTCGAATAGGGAACCCAAATTCATTCGATCTTATCTAACAAAATTCATTATATATCATTATTTACAATTCCATTACTTACTTATTTTCATTTAAGAGAAACTAGACTCAATAAGCTTTAATTCTAATTTTTTCATCCTCTAATTCAATTTCCATGATTTATGGTGAATTTTCAAAGTTAACCTCTCTGCTCTTGTCGAAAACTATTTTAGTGCAAGATGTTGATAATCAAATTTATAACACCCTCATTTCCTTTCTCTACAATATTTTCTATCAATTCCTCTTGTTTCCTTCACTAAAATACCAAGAACATAGAACCTTTTATAATAAGACCCTAAATTAACATCAATTTCATACTTTTCAAGAATATCAAACTTAAAAGTATATTGAAATCTTGATGTTCTTACCTTACTCTAATGATTTCAATCTTTAACTTGATTTTCTCTCTCCTCCAGCTTCTATTTCTCAAATCTAACTTGATATTCTAGCTCCCCATAGTCTCCTTAACATTTTTCTCTCTTGGTAGGTATGTAAATTCTTTTGATTTCTAGGTGAAAATGGTAAATTTTTTGTGGAAGGACCAAATTGTAAAGAAATCCTTCTCTTCTCTTCTAACTTGAAATGCATGGGAAAGGAAGATAATTCTTCATCTTTTCTTCCATATATATATATATACTAAATAAAATAATAATAAAATGATAAAATTTTATTTAAAAATCAAATTCAAATATTAATAAACTAATATTTATTTATTTATTTGATCTAAAATATCTCCAAATCATCATTATTTTCTAGATTTCTCTTTCTTCTAATTGACCATTTTGCCCTTTAGATCTTTTAAAATTCCATCCTTGAGTCACCACTTAATTTGGTAAAATTACGATTTAGTCCCTCATAATTCTTCATCAATTCAATTTGGACCCAATTCATCAATTTTCCTTAGTTTTTAGATTATTCCACCTTTAAAATATTTACATTATTGGTCCTTCAAATTTTTCATATTTAGACTTTAACCCTCAAATTTTGAGTATTTACTCTTGGATAACAAAAATTTTCTCACTTTTGCAATTTAATCCTTTCTTTAATTAATATGTCATAATATAGTTCCCAATGTTGTCATAACTCAAAATTCTCCTTTTTGTCACTTCATTTCCTTACTATATCAAAGATAATATCTTACTTTAAAAATTTTCGGGGTATTACACTAACCGTAAAGATAGAAGTAAAATATGTCGTAACCACTAACATGGAACTTAAACTGATATTGAATGAAAGTGTCGAAGAGTCAATACACTTTTTACCCATAATAGAAAAGGTGACAACTAAAGAGGTCGAGGAGTTTGATTCAGTCTCATTCGACAACGACAGCAAGGCTCGACCAACCAAAGTCTCACACAACAGGGAGAGGAGGATGCTCAAAGTAATAAAACCCTGAAAAACAATTTGGGGTCAACTCAAATTTGGTACTAAATGGCTCACAATTTGGATGTCACATTGGTAAAAAATAAGGCACTATCAATGGAATCGATCGAAGAGGCTGGTTCATATACATCGACAAAGGGACAAATGTCGAATCAAAGTGTCGAGAACCAACTAGAAGTTCTTCTATGGTGACAACACGGATTTTCACAATTTTTAAATAACTTCTATTTCTTGTTGTAAATTTTGTATCGTTTATTATATTATTGTAGTGTTTATTTCATTTTATTTTATTTATTAATTTCTATTCCGTAATATTATATTACATATTTCATATTTATTGTCATAGTATTTTCTTATTGGTACAACTTGTCCGGTTGGAGCAGTCAAACCTCGATGTCAATTCATCAACAAGTATTTGACTTTCTGAAGGAATTTTATTGTTTGAGCTTTAATCATTTTACATTAATGGTAATATATGCTCTAAAGTCTGGGGGCAGTACGTTAGGACTCATTTATATTAGAATTTTGTTTTACTTGAATTGTTGTGACATCGCTGCAATTTTCTACAAGGATCAACCTGACTCGTCGCGTAGTCTATCAATTTTTAACCTTATTTAACTCGATTTTTAACCTAAAAATACCCAAATTTTAAACCCAAAACACTTTTAACTTATTTTTAAACACCCTTTAACCTTAAAATCTTTCTAAAACCTTTTAAACCTTGAAATCCTTAAAACCCTTATTTTATTTTTCATCTTATTTTGCTTCCTATCCTTAAAAATGCTCCACATCAACTAGGAATTGCAACAAATCTTTACATGGAATCATGAGCTTTCTGACAAGGTTAAGGGCTCCAACTAGAATTTTACTATTCCATTACATCGGTTCTTGTTTACTTTGAAACATATTGCTTGATCTAGTTTAGTTCTTTTAGTTAGATTACTATTGATAATGCCTCTAACGTCAACACTTTTTGAGCGGTTTTGTTATATGTTGCTTTGTAGAAGAAACATGTATGCATAGGGACATGGATCTACCACTACCTGAAATAATTTATTAGCGACTAGAAAGTGGGAGTTTTCTTTCCCCACTAAGTGACAGCCTTGTGCAAAAGAGCTGGAGTTCAATGACAACTATGGAACAGTTTATGAAGCCATCCAAAAATATCATAATGGATACACTATACACGCAATATACAAATCTTCAACGAAAAAAATAAGGGATTGGAACAAACATCGGAAAGAAAAGATGGACGCTCCAACCTTGCTCCGACAAAAAGTAAAATCGGGAACTCGAAAAAAAGAGAAATTGACGAGAGTAGCATTCCAAAAATGGAATGGATGATAAGATGGATGCAAGAAATGGACCTAGTTCTTCAAGAATTTACGCGATCGAACAATATGAAAGTATGAAACTATTCACCAAATATGTTTGGTCCAAAGCATTCCCATCATGAAGTAGAAGAGCAATGGAGCAAGGAAAGGAAGGATAGTAAATATGACGAAGGTGAAGAGGGAAATAATGAGGTGGATTTCGGGAGGATGATTAACCAAACTTTTTATTTTTATTTTTTGATTGTAATTAATTTTGGACAAATTTTATTTTAGGAGTAGGTTAACAGTAGATTTTTATATATATTCATTGTTTCAAGTTTTCTTTGTAGGAACCTCACATGAAAGTAGTACGACATTTACGAGCTTGTAACGAACAAAGGAAGGAAGCACCCACCATTAGACTATAGTAATGCTGCGATCAATTGGGTAACTTCTTTCTCTATATATAGTGGTGCACATTAGGTCCAATGTTCTATCTAAAATGTGGGGGTTAACATAGGAAATTTGTTTTTAATTATTTTTTATGCTTTTCTTTTATTTTTTATTGTCAATTGTGTGCTTGAGCTTGTAGAAAAACAAGTGATTGGTTAGACGCATGTACATAGGTTGATTGTGTTTACTATAAACTTGGCATGATAGAAAATGATTTTAAATTTTTTTTATTAGACTACTAGGTTCTATATATTACACTGTAAATATGCATTGAACAATTGAATGTGCCAAAGGATATAGAGAATACAGGGAAACGAGCATGCTAGTATGTATGAGTTGTTGAATTTGTGATTGTTTGATTGAATAAATTTGAGAATATTGAGATACCTAGGGATGACCTAAAGCATTGTTTGGTATACACCTAGAGCCGAAAATCTAACCATATATTTAAGCCAGAATACACTTTTTGATGAACCTTCATACAAAACTCAAGCCAAAAATGTTAATTCGAATTTACCCATTTTCCTTGGTCCTGAACTAGACGACTATAGACGTCTGGCCATATATATTGAGGGTTAACTAGATACATCAAGGGGAATTTTTTTAAAATAAGAGTGAAATAGGAAGAATTAATGTGATATAGTAATTATAGGTTAGCCATTATGTGCCAAATAAAAGAAAAATACAAAAACAAAAGCAAAATGGGTAGAAAAAGTACTAAAAAAAGAAAAATAAAAGCATTTGTGAGTGAGACATACTGAAAAAGGAAAAAATGTGACAAAGCTATAAAAGTAGAAAAACTCGTTCATTAGTGTACAAAAACTCATGAGCTAGCTGTAGTTGCTATATTATGCTGTGACCTCTTATATGGAGAAATAAGAAAGGTGAGAGATGGAGAAATAAGGTGGTAAGCGGGTAAGGGTTACTAAGGGGGAGAATAGGGAACAATACGATGTGCCAAACTATTTTCATACTTGAAAATATTTGATGCTTACTGTTCTTGAATTCCATACTTGTCTTAAGCCTCAAAACGTCACAAACCGAAAAGCCCTATGTGATATAGGTAGACTTGTTCATGAATTGACATCATATTATATAATTGCATTTACGGCCATTTTTATTCTACTAGGATAATCAAATTACCTATATAATTTATTGATGGATTTATAAACTTTAAACCTTAATGTTTGTGTACCTTCTAATATACTGAACTTAGGTGTTTGATATCAAAAGTGGTAAGACAGCTATATATCATGTCAAGATTACTTGTAAATGTGAAATGCCTAATTATGTACTCCGAAAACAATGTTTGTACTATACTTGCTCAAGGGTCGTCTTTTAATTTGCTATTTTTGTTTGCTTTACTTTAGGACAAGAAATGACTTAAATGTGGGGGAGTTTGATCTGTCGTAATTCGGTGTATTAGATTAAACTAGTTTTTGCACTTGAAGAGCTTGAATATAAGCATTTTCATTATGTTTTAGTTAAGTTTTTATAGTTTAGTTTAAATCCAATAAAAAGTGTATTTCACCTCTTTTATTGACCTTAGGGGCTGAATGAGGCTTAAAGGTGAGCTAATGTACTTAGTGAGTGTGCATGAGACCATCAGAGGGTGTTCAAAATCAATATTGGTCGCTATGTTGCAACACAGGAAGTTCGATGTCGCAACATAGGGAGAAAAAATGCAAGAAGCTTGAGACTACCTTTGGTGTCACGACATAGCCACTAGATGTCACAACACACCCTTGAAGCTACCCTAAACTTGAACATAATGCCTTCGATGTCGCGACACAAGCACTAGGGTGTCTTGACATTGGTCTTGTATAGGAAACACTTACGAGCTAGGGGAGTTTTTGTCCACACAATCAAAAGTTAAATACAAGAGCGTTAGATGACCTAGGGTTGAGGACGACGACAACCCTAACCCTATAAATAGACTCTTAAACACTTGTTAAAAAATACCTTTGATATTGTATAATTTTCACTTTAGATTTAGTCTTTAGATTTTCTCTTTTTTTAGGTTTTAGATTTTTGTTCTTGTTATTTACTTTTTTGGAGAAATCAGATTTTGTAATTATTGTCAAACTCTATGAGGATTCTCTGGTTAAATTCAAATACAAATCAAGCTTCTTCTAAACTCTATTCTTGAATTGTTCTTTATGTTCATTCTTTCATTCAAGTTTATATCGTTTATTATATCCATGAGGAACTAATCCTCCTCTTGGGGATTAGAGAGTGGAGGTATGAATAATTAACTACTTTGTAGGGATTTCTTAATGGATCAACTTTTCAGGAAAGGAAGAATCTAAAACCTTAGGCCTGACAACCCTAAGAAGCCATCAAGATGGGAATTAACCCAAATTGGTATGGCCTTTCCATGAACACCTTAACCCTGAACTGGTCTAGACTGTGAAGTCGAAAGATAAGTATTTCTTGTCGATTCAGTATTTCAGTGGACGTATCAGAAGATCTTGCTGGGGTATTGACTAGTTGATTTTATAAGAAAGCCGGAGACGCTAGTTGATTATGATTACTAATGCTAGCTAATCACCTATTCCCAGATTTGATACATATTTTATTATTTGATTTCTTTTATTTATTTATTTACTTTTCTTTTATTTCCTTTATTATTATTTTTAGTATAGTTTATCAAAAACCTTTATTTTAACTCTTTGTACTATAATTTGATTAAAGTACTAATTAGATCTATTTATATTTAGATTAGAATTAATTTAGTACTTGCCTCTATTGGGTACGATCCTCAGAGTACTTACCTACTCTGTTGTAACTATATTACATCCTGACCCGTATACTTGCGGATATAGCTTTTCTCATCTTTTGTACAGGATTTCTACTTTTGACGTTGGTATGTCTGGAGGCGGTCACCTTCCAATCCAAAACTAGAAAGGAGTTTTCGGAACTGCCTTACTATGAACTTTATTTAATAAGTATATAATAGTTTTGAGTGCATACATTCAAAATGTTATAGGGAATTAGGGGTTTCTCCTTATACTCCTAACCATATCTAGTAATGTCTTACTACGCCTTTTGCCACACCATTTTGGTAAGGTCTGCCTGACACAGTATACTGCACACACATGCCATGACTTTCAAGGAATTTTGCAAATGGATCTAGATATTTTCCTAATTCAGTAAAATTTCCATAAAATTCACCATATCTATCAAATCTTACTACTTTCACTTTTCTGTCTAGTTGCCTTACGTCCTCATAAATGTATGCCTCGAAGGCGTTTACTAACTGAGATTTTTCATCAAGCAAATGAATAGAATAGTACTGTGAAATATCATTAATAAAGGTGATAACATGCTTTTCTCCATTAAAAGAGGGAACTTTAGAAAGTCCACATATATTGGTGTGTATTATCCCAAGAAACTTGGTACTTCTTATGGCACCTTTCTTAGTGAGTTTGGTTAGCTTTCCCTTAATGTAATCCACACATACACTAAAATCAGTAAAATCTAGATTAAGTAGAACCTTATTCTTTACTAATCTTTTTAGCCTTTCTTTGGATACATGACCCAAACGTTTATGCCACAACTAAGCAAATTTTCATTTAGCATGCTATGCTTAATTCCAACATTAATATGATGAACCAGTAAGGATTCCATAAAAAGCATTACCAAGTTTCAATTTATATGAACCATCAATAAGGTTTCCAGAACCTAAAACAATTTTATTTTTAAAAAAACTAAAACAACCATGTCCAAACTTAACTTTAAACCCAGAATCATCAAGTTTTGAAATAGATATAAGATTCCCATAAATTAAACGTATATAAAGAGTCTAAAATAAGTCCAAGTTATAACCAATATCCAAGACCAAACAGTAAGTCCCTATGCTTTCAATCAGAAACTTCATATAGTTCCCCATATATAAGAAATATTTAGTTGGGTTTGTGGTTTGAATCGAGGAATCTCTACATCATGTTGGATATATGAATAGTAGCACCAAAACCAAACAAACAAGTATTATTAGAAACTTCAGTTAGGTTTCATTCAAAACATATAGAAACATAAAATTTACCTTTCTTTTTAAATCAAGTTTTGCATTTTTCGCAATGTTTATATTATTTTCCTACTTTTTTACAGAAATGTCACTTATCTACCATTCGTTCTTTTTTCTCACCATTAGAGACATTGATAGGTGAGTTTTTATTCTTTTTAAACTTGTTGGCTTTTACCTTGAGTCATTTTTTAGCTCTTTGACCCTTAAGGTTGATAGAATTACTTTCTTGACTCTTCAATCTTGCTTCCTCCTAAATAAGATTACTGACTAATTCATTAGCATCCCACTTATCTTAAATAGTGTTATATTTAATTTGAAATGACTCACAATTCAAAGGTAATGAGTTCAATATTAATTGCACTAAAAAAGAGTCATCCATTTTCATCATCAAGGTCTTTAGACTTGTTGCAATATTAGTCATCTTGATGATATGTGTAGTTCTCTACGTTAAAGTACCATTAAAGTACTTCATGGTCATGAGTTGTGCCATTAAAGTACCAGCGAATGTGTAGTTCTCTACTTTAAGAAGAGTCAATTTTTAATAAAAATTTATAATCTTATGTATTGTTTAATAAATTGTTGAAATTATTTGATATTCCCTTTATATAAAAGAACGGTACAAAAATAGTTTGAATTACGTTGAAAAAGAATTATACACAAATTTTTTGAAATCTAATCTAAGTGTTTGTATGTCGTAACATCCGATCTCTGAAATCGGTGATTCAGGTTAGGTTTAGGGTGTTACACAATAGCGGTGGTTCAATGGTGGCAACGACATATATTCGATAGCGAAAAGGCAATGATGACAGAAATGTGAAACAGTATCGCAACAAAAGTCTATGGTGGCAAAATAGAAGACCCAATGTATGCTTTGAATTTTGTAATTTTTTTATTTTTCTAAGATGGAATCAAGAAAACTTTGGCTGGTCAAGGTCATTTAAATTTTAGAAAAGAATTTCACAAGTACTTGTCATGCATATATTGATCATTCATGAGTGAAATCAGACATTAAAATTTCTTTCATGTTTTTAAACTAATGTTTGGGAGAAGATCCCTAAACAAGACCTACAGCCTCCATCAATGGTGTCTTGTGATAGCATGACAATTTAACTACCCCATGGTAGAATTGTCATGTGGGCCTTGTTAGAAAAAATCCAGTTTGAGAAACGGTTTTCTTGCACAGTGAAAAATAGAAATTTTGAAAATTGACCCGGTTTCTGATATTTATAACAATAGGCCCTAGAATAAAATCGTACATGTGTTTTTGGATAGACAGATCCTTGTTGTTCTCAACTTTCAACCAAATGATCTTCTTTGCTATTCTCGTACCATGAATTGCCTCAAGTGTGGACTCGACCAAATCGAATAAAACACAGAAAATAGAAATATTTTTTTTATTTTGGGTTGAAAATGAAAATTCTCTTCTCAAATTGAAACCGACGTAATCGTTATTCTAGAAAATATATTTAATTCTTAGAGAATAAAACTCTCTCTATTTTTGGGTAGAATAAAAGTTGTGTAAATAGCCCTACAGGTGCCATCTTTTTATAAGGTGAGAAGGTAGAACCCTTATTGAATTACAAAAGTTTATTCCAACTAGAAAAAAGAAATCTTAGTTCAACTAGGATGTAGGGGGCGACAACCCTAGTTAAATATACTAGGGTTCGTCGTCCACCTTATTACATAAGGGGCTTTTGGGTCTCTTCTATATCGAGTCCAATTACAAGTACTTCCCACTTTTAACCCAATAATTTATAATTTGATCCAACCTAATATTTGTTTTTGTATTTCCCAAAAGTAAAGTACAATATTTATATTAAATAATTTTCTCATCCCAATTTTACCCCCGGTAAAATTATGATAATTTTACCTCTAATAAAATTTTTGAGAAAATAATTTTAATATTTCACCATTCAACTTATTCACTATGATCGCATGATTTATTTTCATTTTGGGCTTTAAAATAGCTCAAAAACATAAACTCAATCTCCCAATCATTTTGAGAAATCCTTGTTCATTACATTTTCATTTTCATTTCTATTTTGAGAAAACCACATTCATTTCGAAATGATTCCATTTTCTCCAATTTCATTTTCATTTTGGAGAAAACCATAATAATTTCTTGAATGTTTCATTTTTCTCCATTTCATCATTTCTATTAATTTATGTTCATTTGTTTCATCATGCAATTCATTTATGGTTTCAACGACCTAGTAGAGGGACCGATTTGACATATGCAATTGAGGCTAAAATTATTTATAATTAAGTTTTAGCTTTTCAACTATTAGTTATAACCTTATTTAGTCACGAAGTCATTCCACTATAGTATCGTAACTAAGCTCTCCCCAATAACATATCATTACAAAAGAAACTCGATTAATGCTCATCCAAAGACCTTGTCATAAATGTGTTACCCTCATAGGATATCCTTAATCCTTTTGGTATAATATTGATTCTCCCAATATGATTCTATTTATTTCATGGTAACCACTACATCTTCCTTCATAAAAGGTCAATCACTATCAAATAGTGATCAAGTCATCCATCACAACGACGAATGTTGCATGTAAAATATGTATTAAAAATGTGCAAGTGTACACGTTGATTCAACTAATATAATGGTGAGTGAATATTATCTCCACAAGGATTGAAAGTTTATTTAAATTGGTAAGTATTACTGAAGATTTAACAAATGGAGTTGTGGAAAAAAAAAACAAGTATAACTTGGTGAAGGGAATTAATGAATGAACTAATAATATCAATTATAACTGAAAAGTGACCAAACAATATAAATTTTGTGGCAATTCACAAGGAACAAGTTGAGAGTATTTCTGCTGTTGAATGATAAAGGTTGGAATTATTCAAGAAATATTTTCACAACCTCATAATGGCACGACAAAGTTGTGACTAAGCTACTGCCCAGAGATTTACTACTACAGTCTACTTCTTTCAAGAGTTAAACTTTAATTATTATTCAAATTCTGTGTGTGTCTACAAGACTCATGAATGATAACCCAACTAACGTTCTACACCTGTACAAATCGCATCTTTTATGTCTAAAATGCTGCGCATATTATTTTGAGTACTCATTTGTATCAATCGATTAATAATCTGATACATTTAATCCTTTCAGATTCAAATCCATCTAAGATCATGACACACTGTCAACTCTGTCTAGAGCTTGCATGCATGCATTCTAAATAAACAAGAATCAAATGAAACAATAATCTTAATAAATCATATCTTGGGCATTACAGATAATTCAATATTCAACCAAATAATTCCAACCCAAAGGTAATTAGCTCATGGGTTGGGCAATGAAATCCAAAATTAAATCATTCATCAACATTTCTCATGTTTTACGAATCACAGAATTCAAAACCTAGAAAACAGAACAAAAGCAGAACTACAGGAAGTTCTTGCTGCACTCCAACTTCTTATCAAGATTCTACGCAGAACCCAAGATAGATTTGTCTTCCCCTTCTTCGCATATGTGATCTCCCCTCTTTATTTGTTACCCTATTCTTCTCTTCCAAATTATTCTACCAGATTCTATTGTAGAGAGAGTAACTGTTCTCTTTATTTTCTTTTCTCCTTACAATTCGTGTGTGTTTTTCTCTTATCTCTCCTCCTTTTATAGGGTAGATTTTTCTCTCTCAGCATACACATTTTGCTCCTCCTTTTCAGGGTGATTTATCTGGTACACGTACAGTTGGCTGAGAGTGATGTGGATTGCGTGCTGTGTCATCTTTCTGGAATTTCCATGGCATTTCTGTTGGCAGTCTATCCCACCATTTACCATGGCAATGTTTCACCTCCTTCGTTCACTTTTCCTCTTCCTCTTTTCCTTTTTCTTGCTTCTTTTATCCTACCTGCACCTACTACCAAAAACTACCAAACCTCTTTCCATAAATTAAAAGTAACATAAATTTACAGTTAAAACATAACCCAAGCTTTAGCATGTAATGCTCTAGTAATAAGTCTAAAATGCAAACATATTTTCTTAATTACAAGTAAATACTTTAGTTTAAAAGCCTGAAATATAACTCTTTTCAAGAGTAATCAATGAACGAACCTTGGTCCCATTTACTTTTCATCAACCATGTAATTCCAATAAGAGGATATCATTTACGCATGCTTCGGGCTATGAATTCCACTATTGTGAATGGCGCTATATATTGCAGAAGTTGTACACCCAGCGCATTAGCTTTCTGTTCCTTATCTATTAGGGCTTAGGCTTTTACTTACATCAAAGTGTACGAGTCACACATACATAGTTCGTATTCCACTCAGGATATAAGTATGCCACAGTACGAATGTCACAAATGAATAAATCCATAAATGGATTTAGTATCTATTCTTCTTGCATCCAGTCTGAAGTATTGTTAGTCCAGTCAATCACATCTATGTGTCTATCTTCTTGGAGTCATCCACTCTGATGCCCAAGATAAAACATCTCCCCAATTGGACTTGATAGAAGGCATATTAGTCTTTCAATCGGTTTGCTCATTTTTTATTAGACTAAGGACATGTTTAGGTTTGTCTACTAATACAAGTTGTCTTTCTGTATCATGATCCGATAATGTAATAAGGCTCAATATTAGTTTAAACATTAGACAATCAATGAGTAAAATTTTCTTCCATTTTTCTTTTCGTGCAAAAACCATTTGAAGAAAATCATACAAATTATGTTAATGTAATAAATGAATTTATTTTATTAATCAATATGTTTAAAAAATTACAAGTGTTCATTGATGAAAATACTACGTTTAGGGCACCAGATCCAACAATCTCCTACTTTCCCTAGGAAATTAGATGAGTCATGTTACACATTCTATGCTCTCCACGTGTTTTCAAACACACCTAGTTAGTAGACAAGGTTATCCTCGGATGTGACCTTGACTACGTCTATAATTTCATCTACAACTACCTCTCATATGATGTGTAACACCCAGTTTTGGTGGGTTTTAAAATCGACGGGTAAGACGAGTAGTACTATAAGTGGCGTAGTGTTATCCGTTCAATGGATGCTTTTGACATGTAAAAGTGGGCGCATAGTGGGCATTAGATTATTGCGGGGGACTGTCTTAGAAAAGATGAATTGTTAAGAGAATGAGCTTATGAATGTAATTCGAGTAACTGGGTTACAGTCAGAATGTATTATATGTCGAGTTAGTTATTTACAGTCCTGGTCAATTCCTAACGTGATGATTAGGAATGAACGACGAATTGGACCTCAATATATATATGTATAACGCTAGATTTTTGTACATGTTCCTTTACAGTTGTATATCATAAAAACTGCATATTGAAGAGAATTATGACATGTATGAAATTGCCATTGGGACAAGGGTTGTATATCTAGATAATTAGGATTAAGAAAAAATGGAGTTTTTCCTCTTCCTTCTTTAAGAAGTATTTTTAGTCTAGATCTAAATGAACCTAAGTTTTTCCCCCTTCCACTGAAACTAAGTTGTAGATTTGTATCTCTACTTGCAAATGCTCCATGATAAGGAAAGTTTTATGACCGTACAAATTATGTTGTGAAAGAAAAAATCTATTTAACTAGGTAAGATGTATAGTATAAGGCCTTTTCGGGGGATTTCTATAGTTAGAGAGATTCATGGACTTCTGTGTTTAGATTGCACGAAATCTGATGGTCTAAGTGTGTAATAGGAATTAGAGGTTAAATGATGCTTGTATCTGAAGTTTGAACTATATGTGTGTATGTGTTTGTTATGAATGAGTTAGTATGAGTGATGAGTCTATGTCTATCTCAATTGGAGTCGTCTAAAGGAGTCCGTCGGGACTTTGAACACAATTCCTTGAAAGGAAAAGTTCATGGTGTAACAACCCATTTTTTAGTGGTGTCAAAAATAGTGGTTTCGAGACCACATATCTTGACGAGTGATTTTTGGAATATTATTAATTAATATTTATGAGTCAAGTATATTATTATTGAAGTTTCGATTTAATAATTTTTTTTAATTAGTCGTATAGTCAAGTTCAAGTGGTTAATTTCTGAAGTCAAGTGGTTTTACAAAATGAGGTATCAGAACCTCATTTCTATAAATCAAGCCAGTAAATATTTCCTTAAATATTTACAGTGTTTTATTAGGGTTATATTAAAATTTGGTTAAGAAATTTTAACGTTTAAATAGTTAATTAAGTAAAAGGATTAAATCCTAAAAGTGAAAACGTAAGTTATTATTAGTTTATATGTATTTATTGATTATAAAAGCATTAAGTGGGTGTTTTAAGGTAATTAAACCTTATTTCATTTTGGGGGAGGATTAGGTGATAGATTTGGTGTGAATTTTGATTAAATAACCAAGGTTAAAATGGTAATTTAGTAATTAAATTAAAACAAAGGAAACTAAAGCAAAGTTATCATCTTTCTTTATCTATCATCGATTGTAAAATGAAGGAAACACCATTGTTGAATGCTTGGTTCGGCCAAGCTTTGTCTTAGTGCATGTTATGTATTTTCCAACCCGTTTGTTATGATTTTTATGTTTTTGAAATCGTTGTAGCTTAATTTATTTAGCTCGAGTGTCGATTCATAAAATTGTTAAAATTCTAGGAACTTACCATGAATTAGGTGAATGTGTTTTGAATTTAGTTGATGAATTATTAAAGTTAGTAGCAATATATTAGTATTTTGTTAGGTGATTTTTGATGAATTTAATGTTTAAGAATTAAATTGTTAAAATAGTAAAATTCATTGTAAATTGTGTGAAATGAGGAAAATTATGGGTTTTTATAAGGCTAAGGAAAAATCGACTATCACGAATTTTAATTAAAAGTGGTTAAATTGTAAGTTTCGGGTTTAAAGACTAAATTGCAAAAAGAGTAAATTGTTAGGGGTAATTTTGTAATTTTATGGAAAGGTTAAATTCTGTAAATTTGATTATAGAAGTGTTGAAATTGGCTTAATGGAATAAACTTACTATATAAATATATATCAAGAAATGAGATAGTCAGAGTTAGATCGAGGATAAGCTAATGTGTCAGATTAGTCGTCGACTTTGTTTTTACAACTATAATTGTCGAGGTAAGTTCATAGTGTATTGGAATGAACTTATATATATTGCTTGCTATTAAATTATGTTTATATATATACATATGTTGGTGATTCTATGAATTGACATTGACATACTACAAACGATTGCTAAGGTGAGAAAGGACTAAATTGAGAACTGCTAAATACTAGTGAAATATGATACATACATATTTATGAATGGACTTGATTTTGGTATGGTGTAGTTACCCGATTATCCGAGTCAAGTTGCTATAGTTCATCGAGCTTTGAAAATATGTGATTAATGTTGAAATACTGATGTATACCATTTGAATATTGTATCAAGAATGATTCTATAATATGTTTCATATTGATGATTATATGGTTAAAGATAAATATTTATATACATATATGAATTACTTTAGATTAAATTATTATAGTACAAGAAGCATATGATTAACCATTTTCAGTACTAATCCTATAAGTGCCTCGTAAATGATTGACATGTATGATTAATCTATTTATTTAGTGTTCACATTGTTTAATGGAAGTGATTTATGGAATGATTTTTTTTAAAATGTGTGAATGATATGATAAAATGAAATGTCTAAGTGAAATGGTTAAATAGAATGCTTATATGGAAAAATTATATATATTAACGCCTTGTTTGGTTCGCCGTATTACCCAATCCATTACGGCCCGATTACCCGCGTATTACATTACGCCCCTATTCCAGCGTTTGGTTCGCTGTATTCTGTATTATGCGCCTAATCGTTTACGCCCCTAATCCCCAAATTCCCGTGTTTTCCAATCCCTTCCCAAATCGCTATATTACCCAATACGTCCGGCCTCCCTCCCCATCTCTCTGTTTTACCCTCCCTCCCTACCCAACCCTCTCCTCTTCCGTCCTAATCATTTTCTCCTCCCATTTCCCACTGCTTCCGTTGATTATTCTGTCGTCATCATTTCTTCTCGTCTCGGCGTCTAATTTCCCTTCCCCATTTCCTCCCAACCCTATCTGCGCCGCACACCAAAACTCTCTCTTTTTCTCTTCAATATATTCACAAAATTGGAAATTCCTGATAGCTTAATCCATTGAAAAAAGAGTGAAGCGTTTTTCGGGTCATCACGTAGCATCCAATATCGGGTGAGTTTTAATTCTGACCTAAATTAATCTGCCAATTGTAGTACATGTATCTCAATGTTCTTCCCAATTGTAAATAACCCCTCTGCATGCTTTTCTCTTTACTTTTTTAAGCCTAATCGTCACCTTTGTGTTACCTGTTTTAGTTCCTACAAGTTATTTATGTATTGGTTATGCTTTCTATGTATATAATATCAAATCATGAATCCTCTCTGGCTTTGGCATTAATTTGATGATGTTATACAAGGGAAATCTTGTGTAAATTTCAAAGTGGTCTCGGGGTAGTATTGGGAACTCTATTAGACTACATCATGTGAAGTGGTTGTGTTGTTGTTAGTTGACAATTAGCCGCCAGATTCATGACCCTCACTTCCTTTTCTCATATCCTGCTGAATTTTGAAATAATGTTTTTGAAACGATTAATTAATAAATCATAAAGGATATGTACTCACTATTATACTTGCGTATTACTCGTGTCCTCAATGTGCCGACTCTCTTTTGATGTTCTCTTCATTATTGTTTTGTTTACTTTTTTGTTTTGTTTTTTGCGTGTAATGTTGTATCGACTTATGGATGGATGTTGAATTTATGGATTTTGGTATGGATTTTTTGTGTTGTATGTCGAAGATTGTGTCCTTAACTATGATGGGATTTTTGCATTTTAGCTACTTGGCATGTTGGATTAATGATTGAATTAGTCTCTTTTGTTGGGAAAATTTTGGTATTTTTCGATCTAGATAACTTTTGTGTTAGTTTTATATGTGGGATTAAGGATGTTAAGGAAAGCTTAGTTTACAACTTGGGAATTTAGTGAATTTAGTTTGGTTATTGTCAAAGTACATTGCATTTACATTTAGCTACTTACATACATATATGCACATATCATGAGATGAAATTGGTAAATTTGATGACCGGTTTGGTAATATACTTTCCTAGGAGCAACCATGTTTTTGAATAATGACAAAATTATTATTATTTTGACTCTTTTCATGAAATTAATAATTTAGTTTCAGTCTTTTTAATTCCTTTAAAAATTAGTGATTTAAATTTTTTAAATGCATTCTAATCATTCAAAAATTAGTAATTTGATTTAAAAGATTTCATACAAATATTTTGATATTTAATCTTTTAATAAATTGATTTATCTTTGGTCGGCATTGTTGTTGCTATCATTGTTGGTGAGTGAGGTTAGCTAGGTGTGTTTGGTTGAAGCGAGAATGGACCCAACCCCTTTTGGAGTAGAATGGATGGGAGGAGGAGGTTGAGATTCGGTGTCGCTTTGCTGAATTAATTATTTTGTGGTACACTTCACGAGATAGCAATAATTTGAATGGATATTTTCTTCTGGTTCATATTGCGTGGTATCTCGAGTCATTGACCCCAATCTGATTTGCCTTTTAAGATGGTATTCGTCTTCTTTTCATAACACGAAAAAAGTTGAAAAACCAGGCCATGCATCATCTCTGTTTTCTATTGGAAACCTACCTCCAAAGGGACCAATTTTTATATTCCTACTCATAACTGTAATATCTTCCTACCAAGCACATGCTCTCACGTTGTTGGCAACTGTTTGTTAATATTGTTTATTACTAGGTTATCCAGTTGTTGCATCCATATTTATGACATGGGTTTATACAACAACTAACTTCATTGTTTGTTTGTTTATCCTGAATTACAGGTTCTTTGTTGCTACAGTTCAGCATCGGTCTCCTCTCCGATTTCCTCATTACAGGTTAGTTTCCCCCGTTTGCAGTGGCTACACAATTGTTTGCAGTGGCTATATAATTAATTTGCAGCGGCTCCATCTGCTTGATCAGTCAGAAATGAAAACAAAGGACTATTGAATGCTCATGTCCTGTTTGGATTTGTATGCTTTTTGAGATTTTTGTTGAATAGAAACACTCGATATTCTTTCATGGCTCTTGCAATGTTGAAGTGCATATAATGAGCTCTAGAATGTCATGCATAGTCCTGGTCTTTATTAATTTGGTCTTTATTAATTTTGAATGCTTTGAAATGTTTGAAATGGCTTTGTTAATTTGGTCTTATTAATGCTTTGAAATGTTTCAAATGGTTTATTACTACTTCAACTTTGAATGCTTTGAAATGTTCTTGCTTTCACTTGCTCCTTTCTTTCCAAACAATATATAATTTGGTCTCACGTGGTTCTTTGCTTTCACTTGCTGTCTCTCCTCCACCTTCCATTGTCCAACTTTCAAGCAAATCGTTGGAATTCTAGGATCTTTTGAAGATTAACATGCAACTATCGAATATTTATGGTTATATGTCTACCTTAAAAGATGTTTTATAAATTGTTTTCATTCATTAAAAAACCAGTTATGCTTATGATTGCAAATTGCATGTGAGCACATACATATTTTTGTACTTGGATATCATATGTTATATTCCTTTGTCCCCAAAACCATTAATGAGTACTATATAATTTAAAAGGGCATCAAACTTTAGTACCAATTCTTGTATTAAAAGGAAATTCATGGATGAGAATGTTGTTAGCAATATATAATTTGGTACTTGTGTTTTTCTTTTTTAATCTATTATTTGTATTTGATAAATATTTTGATACTTAAAGATAATGGTGTACCAATTCTTCGTTATAATTTAGAAAGGACATCAAACTTTAGTACCAATTCTTGTATTAATATCAATTATGATAAAAATTGCACGATTTTGATACTTTCAAAGATCTCGTTCAAATTTAATCATTATTAAAATAAATTGTGCTAACTTTAAGCTGAAATAAAATTTTATTTATGTTATTTAAGGTATATTAAAATATAATTAAAATCATTTTGATTATATAATATTTTAATTGAAATATAATTAAAATCATTTTGATTATATAATATTTTAATTGAAATATAATTAAAATCATTTTGATTATATAATCTTTAATATAAAACTATACATTTTGATGGAAAATATAAATAAAACATGGCATAACAATTAAAAGTTAATATTAATAGAAAAACATATTTATTAATGATATTAATAATTCAAATTTTTTCCATAATATTTTTTACTGTGTGTTATAAATTATTTATTACTTATGGAGTGTTTACCTCTTTATTATTATTTGATTACAAAATATTATCATTTTATTTATCTTTAAAATATTAAATTTGTTAATAGCTATCAATCATTTATGCAAATTTTTACTAATAATTTTACTAAATAAAAATAAACACGTGCCATCTTGATTCTTTTAGATTCAATGTTCCTTCTGTAATTTCTTATAAGCATTTTTGTTTGAGAAGCAACTTGTCAAGTTATCCCCCATATAATCATATCAACTCCCCCTGCCATTAATAACCTATTTGCTTTCATTTTTAATTTGTTTGTCTCTCAATTATTTTTATAAAATTTAATTTGCATCTTCAATTCTTTGATAGTTTGTTGAAAATTGATATTAACCCAAACCAGTATATAATGTGTAATTGCAACTTCAAATCTTTGATAGTGTGTTCTAATTTGAATATGTTGCAGTAATGGCTCGTCTGTCTTTAATTGCACAAAGTGTGAGGCGAAAAAGAATTGGTATTGCATTGACATTATGGTTGGAACTCTGTAGAATTGCGATTTGGTTCTTATTTAGAATTGGTGCCAGCCTTAGCCTACATACTTATAGACCAAGGATTAGGTCCTATACCTTAGATTTTTATGCAAAACGGGATTATGTGAAAAGGCTTGTATATACTAGTGACGAGACCTGTGTTTCACAAGTTAGGATGAATAGAACTGCCTTTTTTAAATTATGTGAGATGTTAGAATCGATAGGGGGGTTGAAGTCGTCAAGAAACATGCTGGTTGATGAGCAAGTAGCAATGTTTTTACATATCATCTCACATCACCTGAAAAATCGAGTTATCAAGCATCACTTTAGAAGGTCCGGGGAAGCAGTTAGCGAGCATTTCATAGTGTTCTAAATCTTGTGATACGCTTACAAGATGTCTTATTTAAAAGCGGAGCCAATTACAGTAGAATCTTGACACAAGGTGGAAATGGTTTAAGGTATTAGACTGAGTTTTATATAATGCTTGTACAATGCAAAGTTGACTTAGATTTAAATTAGTATTCTAACTCAAGGTTTTATATCATATGATGTAGAATTGCTTAGGTGCTCTTGATGGAACCCACATCAAGATTAGGGTGCCAACAGTTGATAAACCTAGATATCGAACCGAAAAGGTGACATAGCAACAAATATGCTAGGTGTTTGTACACGAGATGCAATTTGTTTATGTTCTTCTGGTTGGGAAGGTTCGATTCTTGGTGGACGGGTGCTTGAGATGCCATTAGTAGAAGACACGGACTAAAAGTTCCACATGGTACAGTGTATAGTTAGAGGATTATATAATTTGGAACTAAGATCAAACTTTGTTTCTTGAATTAATCATGTTTTATAAAATTTATTTTATAGGTTGTTATTATCTAGTTGATCTTGGATACACAAATTACGAGGATTTCTTGCACCATTTAGAGGACAATGATATCATCTAAACGACTGGCGTCAGGGTTATCAGCCAAGTTCCCCGCAAGAGTTTTTTAATAAGAAACATGCCTCAGCACGTAATGTCATTGAAAGATGCTTTGGCTTATTAAAACTTAGATGGGGTATACTTAGGAGTCCATCGTTTTATCCTGTACGGGTGCACAATAGAATTATTATAGCATGTTGTTTGCTACATAATTTTATTCGAACCCATATGAGTATTGATCCAATTGAAGCGGAGGTGGGAGAAGGATTACCTACTAACGTGGTAGATGACGCTGAACCGAATATCACAAATATTCATCCATCGGATGCTTGGGCTACTTGGAGGATGGAACTAGCCACCCAAATGTTCGATGAATGGCAAGCATCTAGAAATTAGTTAGGTTTAGGGACAAATTGAGTTTGAATTGATTTGTTGATGTTATTTTATGTATCCAGTTTATGAAACTTTGGTGGTCTTTGATTAAAATTTTGTATTGTACTAAACTTTGTTGAATTATAATTTAATTATCTTTTCATTCACATGTGTTATAAATTTAAATTTAGTATTGAACTCATTTGAAATATTATAAACTGTTCAACTTTTTATTCATGATATTCAAAATAGTAAAATAATGTTAATTTGTTTTTTTTTCTTAAGAACAATATGTCAGGTGTTCCACCAACGGGTGCTTCTTCTCAAGCTTCTCGAGGGAGCAAAAGAAAATGGGTTCCAGAAGAGGATGCAGCCTTGGTTTCTTGCATGGTGGATTTGCACAATGTAGGAACATTTAATGCTGATACCGGATTCAAAGCCGGTTATTTGAACGAGCTAGAGAAAATGCTAGAAAAGGCTTTACCAACAGCAATGTTGAAGGCGAAACCAAACATTGAATCCCGGATTAGGTGCCTAAAACGGGAATGGTCAGTCGTCTACGACATGCTTAATGGCCAAAACAACAGTGGTTTTGGTTGGGACGAGCATAAATGACTCGTTGTTCTTTGAAGATGCAGTTTGGGAATCCTATGTAAAGGTAAAATGTATTTCAAGTATTTATTTATTTTTTTACAAATCTTATAACTAATATGATTTCCTCATTTTTTTTAGAGTCACAAAGAAGCCTCTCAGTTCAGACATCGTACTTTCCCTTACTACAACCAGCTTACTGCGATATACGCAAGAGACCAAGGCGATGGGAAAGACGCTCAAACAATTCTTGATGTTCTTGAGGAAATACATCTTGAGGATGAGCGTACTCTGAGATATGAATGAAGAGAAACACATTCTATGAGTGCGAAGTGACACGTGTTTAGACGACATGGATGTCTCGAGTGCAGATCCGCGAGGAGATAGAGACCAAGGGGTTCATCATCTTCAAACAAGAGAAAGAAGAAATCGATGCTCGTGATAATGTGTATGCTTCATTTGAGGAGGCGCCACCTTGTTGGGGAAAAAATCGAGGCCGTTGGCGATAGAATCGATATGAGTATTGCCTCAGGGTGGTAGTTCAATGAAGTCCGAAGAAAAGATGGAAGAGAATGCTTCAAATTTATATTCACCTTATGGTCAATTGAAGGTTTAACCGATGATCGTGTATGATGCTTTGAGTAAAATTCGATCATCCAACTCAAATGATCGTTTTCTTGATTTACCTTACATTTGCCCGATTGGAATGGGTCGGAAGATTTCTTTCTCACCATTAAATATCAATGTTCAAACTTTTGATGTTGTATAACTTTTGAACATATGGATTATGATGTACAATGCAAATTTTCATCTAACTTTTCTTAGTATAAGTTAATATAAGAATATGAATTATTAAGAATATTATGATTTGAGTAAATTAATATAAGAATATTAATTATTAAGAATTTTATTAAATTATATTGTTCAATTAAAATATATTTAATCATATATTATGTTAATTTATATTTTACAGTATCATATATTATGATTTCAATAAATTAATATAAAGAATATTAATTATTAAGAATTTTTTAAATTATATAGTTTAATTAAAATTTATTTAATAATAATTATGTTAATTTATATTTTACAGTATCATATATTATGATGTGAGTAAATTAATATAAAGAATATTAATTATTAAGAATTTTTTAAATTATATAGTTTAATTAAAATTTATTTAATAATAAATTATGTTAATTTATATTTTACAAGTATCATATATTATGATTTGAGTAAATTAATATAAAGAATATTAATTATTAAGAATTTTATTAAATTATATAGTTTAATTAAAATTTATTTAATAATAATTATGTTAATTTATATTTTTATATATCATATATTATGATTTGATGAAATTAATATAAAGAATATTAATTATTAAGAATTTTTTAATTATATATTTTAATTAAAATATATTTAATAATAATTATGTTTAAATATGATTAAATTATTTATTATTGATAATAATAATCTTATTAAAATTTAAATAACAATAACAATAATCATTTACCAAAACAAATTTATGCTAAGGGTATTCTAGTCATTTTAGTTTTTTCCATTATGCTATTACACCTCTATTCCATTCAACCAAACACAAGATTACTATTACGCCTCTATTCCATTACATTCAACCAAACAGTGGATTAGCTATTACACCTCTAATCCAATACACCTCTAATCCCAATACACCTCTAATCCAATACAGCGAACCAAACGCACCCTAAATGGTTATATGATTTATACAAAAATATTCATAAGAATATAAATATGGAAAAAGGGACATTTGAAATGAGTATTTGAATGTATATATGCAATGTTACACCAATTAACCATGTGAGGTGCTATGTATATGAAATGAAAGTTAGCTTATGTTATAATAAAATTATGCTTGGTTGTTTAACTTAAAATGTTTAGAAAGTTAAATTTCCTTTATACAAACATACTAAGCATTATTGCTTATGTTAGTTATTTTCTTTTCCTGTAGATCCTCGGAAAGCTCAATCGATTGGAATCTTTTCGGAGCACCATCGCACTATACATTTGTTATATAGGTAGTTTTTGGTTGTTTTGGTTATCAATTATAAATGGCATGTAATAGGAGTTTATTTTATGTTATTTGCGAATGCGATGTGGTTTAAGTTTATTTTCCTGAATGACTTTATGTTGGCATATAAATGTACATATGTAAGTATGGGTTTTGGTAACTTGTGAATGCCTTGTGTTTTAGATGGCTTTTGGTACATTAAAGTGTAAATGAAATGGTTGAATGGTAAGGGTATGATTGTATGTTTAAGGTATGAAACCATGACATTGAAATTGAATTGTATAGATGTTTATTTGTGCTACCAATGAGGGTACATTGGATAGGCTTTTAAATCGTTGTTTTATGTGTGATTTTGACAATTTGGTTGATGGATGGAGCATGAATAGACGATTAATGCCATGTAATTTCTTAGCTAGTCTAGTTGAATGAATGATCTTTGATTGTGGTATCTTTGAATGGCATATTTGTTAGACATAGAATGAATGAATTTTTGGCATGTAATTAGTGATTTGAATGTGTTTTTGAACCATGGAAATGACCTAGGTATGGTGTAACAGCACGATTTTAGTGAAATCAGAGCAGTGGTTTTGGGACCATAAATTTGACATCAAAATATTTATTTTATTAATATTATATTGTCTACAGATGATAGTAGTACCGTATAAAATTTCGTTAAGAAAAGCATGCTTAATTTGATAAAAAGGACAATTGCATAAGGTGCAAAATTAGAGTTCTACAAGTAAATGTGTCAAATTGCTATGAAATTGGAATATGAGTAGCCTTAAATGGTAATGAGACCATAAATATTAATAGTGGAAAAAATGGACATATTTTTAATGGTTTTAATGGTTATTACTTAAGGTTATATATGTAATTTAATAATTAAAACAAAAATAAGTAAAAACAAAATCATTCTTTTTGTCCATCTTCTTCATACCCATTTTTCTAAGGAGAAAACACCACTATTTTTTAGCTTCAACATTCGTCCATCTCTCTCTAGTGCATGTAAGTGCATTTTTGTTTGGTCTTTAATGATTTCGATGTTTTTGGAGTCGTTGTAGCTTAATCTAGCTAGCCCGGGGACTAATTTGCAAAATTGTTAAAATTCTAGGGTTTTACCCTAAATGTATAGTAGTTGTTTTTTTTATTTTGATGCATGAAAATGAATGTTTGAAGATAGTTGAACAACTTTTGTAAAGGGAATTTTGATGAATTTGTCAATTAGGGATTTAATTGAAAAAATAAAATTTTCATGTTGAAATTGTAAAATAAATGAAATGTAGGTCTTGTGAGGGCTTAAATAAAATTTGGCTATAGTGGGTTGGTACCAAATTACATGAATTTTATTTTATAAACTTAAGGACTAAATCGTAATGGATTCAAAATTATAGGGCAAAAGCCTAAGTTTTCTAAAATATGATTTTTGGATTTAATTTAATAGAATGAAGTTTGAATGAATTAAAATTTATTATTTAGATTAAGAAAAGAAACGTACGGATTTAGATCGGGGAAAGGAAAAAGTGTTGGATTAGTCTATCCTATTTCTTTGGTTGTGATCGAGGTAAGCTCGTACATTTAATTAAAGTTGTGTTATATTTGATTTACATGTTTTTAGGTGATATTATGGTATTACGTCTCTACGAAAAAATCCAATGAAGTTTCAGCGACTTTCGGATCTCGTTTGAACCTTAGGAATAAATAGGATGCAAATGACATGTCATTAGGGGTTACCGTGTTTTGGGTGCTGGTCTTATACTGTTGGGAATGCCGGTACCCCCATGGCGTAGCGAAAATTAATAACAAAATATTTTTTGTGATCCAACCCATGGATCCATGTGCAAGGAACGAATCGGGGTGAAATAATGGTTTCGAAATTACTATAATTTCAATCTGAGTAGACAGCGACGCCTCAGCAATGAGAATTCTAATCTACTATCGAACCAAGCCGCAACCTTTCGTGATTCCGACCTCTACGTAATCCACCCGGTTTGACAATGAACAGAAGAAATCCCCAAAACTGTTTTGGTGAATTCTTTGCTTGACGGTTGCTAGACTTCACAAGCAAAATTTTGAGATTTTATTTCTTAAGATTTTTTTAAAACTCTCACACACTAACCCTCTTATAATTGGTATATATAAAATGAATCATAATTCATAAAATTTTTATCCGAACATTATCATCATAATTCAAAATAAATATAATAATATTTTAAACCGAAAATTATAATTACATTAATATAATAAGCGGTAAACTATATTTATTTAAATTTATATACGAACCAAATTCATATATTAATAGAACTATGTTCTCATTATGTGTACAACAATCTTGTACATATAATATGTTCGATATTTGATTACCTAATTAAATTAATTCTATAATTAATTTAATTCATGTGACAACCAAACACAATACCAACTATGTTTTATTCCGTTCATTTCAACCATAGGGTGTGACCCTGTAGGTTTTTGTAACGTTAGCAGTAATACTAGAACGATTCTAATGTTACAAACAATGAGTGGCATCTAGCAATGCATCATTGCTAGCTAAGTTACAAGAAATCATGATTGGACATAACCTTTTTGCGATTAACCTTTCATGCATTAATTCTTAAGTCCTTTATCTTTGGATTGGACACAAGTCATGGAATAGTCACACTTGTATAGTTCATCCCATGTTCCTTGATATCTGGAGTAGACTATGATATACAAATAAGTATGACATCTCATATCAACTTATTTGAGCATGGTCATGCATTTCTAGTCTCACTCAATCAAGTGGCCTAAGATATTACTCCCATTATGTAGGAGGGACTTATCCTATATTGATCAACCATATCCCTCTACATAGATTGTGGTATATCCAACATCAGCCTTTATGGAACAACAAGTTACGGTGTACATTTGACTGTATCAAAATATACAACTCACGATGTTGGGATAATGATGATCCCAAGCCTGAGGATCATATACATATTAATAACTATGAGTAATGTTGTGACAATTACATAATAATCCAAGAAACATACTCATAGCGGGTTAGTCCAATATGTTTGTTCTCTAACACACATATTCATGCATTGATTTTGACACTCCATATCAATGACAACTCTTTATCATCAATCAACTACATGTTAGTCTTAATGCATTATTGTTGTCCTAGTCAACAATAGTACTTGACTAAGGACCTTTTAAGAATAATCATATTATTCTTAGGACATTATTATAAAATAGTTTATTTATACTCACAGAAAAGAAACTGAAATAATAATGATAACACTGTATATTGCCTTATATTAATAAACATGATAAATCAAGTATGTTATTAAAATCATCTCATGATTGATCTTTTGGCATACTCTTACATATACATCTTACCGATGGTTGAGTTTCATGTATATGTTGTGGCTACTTGACAGCTTATGTGAGTAGCACTGTGTGGCTACGTACTGACTGACAACTTGTGTGAGCAAACCTATTTATGGCTTGAGAGAGATCATTTATATTAGATAAGAAAAAGTAATGGTTTTGACCATATGTTGGCACATAGTGTGTGAGATTCCCACGTATCTGATATTATTCTAGAGGTTCAACGGGTATACAAAAGGAAAGGATCGATAGATATTTTGATAAGTAATGCTATGAAAGTATAAAACATGTATGGAATGATGATGCGTTAAATATGCTTAGCCATATTCATGAAAGTATGAATGATTATAAGATATGTGCATAAAAGCTATTCTGTTTTGAATTGAGTTGCTAAGTTATGTGGTTATCTGACTTGAAAGATTGTTGCTGCTTAGGCTTGTGCCAAGCTATGTTCGATTATCTCATAAATTGATTTTAAGGTTATATATATTTAAATGATAAGTTTTGTTTATGAATTATGAACTTACTAAGAATTATATGCCTACTTCATGTATTTCTCTTATGTTTTTAGATAACCAGAAGCTCGTACGATTTGGAAGCTTGTTGGAGATCCATCACACTATCCATTGGCTATAATTATTGATTTTGACGATTTTGTGTCATGGTTACAATGGCATGTATAGGTGTCTTTTTTTGATGAAATTAGCCATTATGTATGGCTTGTATATATGCTATTTTGGTTAATGATATAATTGATATGATATCATGTGTAAATATATATGGTATTTTAAAGTGGTTGTCATTTTGGCATCTAAGTACTTAGTGATGATAGTTGAATGGATGAACATTCAGATCGTATTTATGGATTTGATGAATAGAATTTTCAGATCGTATCTAAACCGTTTTGTTGTAGTTTTCATTGCTGATATTTTGATCTACTCTCGAGATGAATCTGAGCATTTGAGAATTGCATTGCAGGCTTTACGTGAGAAGCCACTGTTTCCTAAATTTAGCAAATGTGAATTTTTACTTCAACAAATCAGTTTTCTGGGACATATAGTATTAGTCGAAGGCATCAGAGTTAATTTGAGCAAGATTTCAGTTGTAGTTGATCAGAAACCTCCGAGAAACGTATCTGAAGTTAGAAGTTTTCTAGGTTTAGCCAGGTACTATAAAAGATTTGTTAATATATTTTCTATGATTGCTATATCGATGACAAGACTATTGCAAAAAGATGTGAAGTTTGAGTGGTCTGAGAGATGCCAGCAAAGTTTTAATCAATTGAAAGCACTGTTGCTCGATGCACTAGTTCTTGTTCAACCCAAATCGGGTAAAGAACTTGTGATCTTCAGCAATGCATCTTTAAATGGTTTAGGTTGTGTTTTAATACAAGAAGGCAAAGTGATAGCTTATGCTTCCAAACAATTAAAGTTGCATGAAAAGAATTATCCAATGCACGATTTGGAACTGGCAGCTATTGTTTTCGCGTTAAAGATTTGGAGACACTATTTATACGGTGAAAAATGTCATATTTTCACAAATCACAAAATCTTGAAGTATTTAATGTCACATAAATATTTAAATCTAAGACAACGCAGATGGCTCGAGCTATTGAAAGACTATGATATGATAATTGATTATCATCCGGGTAAATCGAATGTAGTTGCGGATGCTCTAAGTAGAAAGTCTCTATTTACTTTACGAGCATTGAATACGCGATTGATGATGTCTAATGATGGTTCGATTTTAGCTCAGTTAAGAGCTAGATCGACGTTTTTATGACAGATTTGTGAAGCTCAGAAATGCGATGATGTGCTATTAGCTAAACGGAAATTGTGTGAATCGACTCTTGATTCAGATTTTCAGATTGGGTTTGATTATTGTTTACTCTTTAGAGGCAAAATTTGCGTACTGAGGAATTTTGAGTTATTTCATAAAATTTTTCATAAAGCTCATAGTGGTAGCTTGTCCGTTCATCCAGGTAGCACTAAAATGCATAGTGATTTGAAACAGATGTCCTGGTGGCCGGGTATGAAGCGTGAGATTTTAGATTTTGTATCGAGATGTTTAGTATGTCAACAAGTTAAATCTGAACATCAAGTACCTTCTGGTTTGTTACTGCCAGTGATGATACCGAAATGGAAATGGGAACGCGTTACCATGGATTTTGTATCAGGTTTATCCCTGTCTCCTTAAAAGAAAGATGCGGTTTGGGTTGTAGTTGATTGTCTAATGAAGTCTGCACATTTTATTCCCATATGTACAAATTTTTCTCTTGAGAGATTAGCTAAACTTTATGTTTCAAAGATTTTCAGATTGCACGGGGGTGCTAGTTTATACTATTTCAGATAGAGATCCGCGGTTTACACCGCGATTTTGGAACAAACTACAAGAAGCTCTAGGTACGCGATTACATTTTAGTACTGTATTTCATCCGCATACCGATGGTCAGCCCGAGTGAGTAATTTAGATACTCGAGGATGTGCTTCGTTGTTGTGTGTTAGAATTGAAGGCAACTAGGAGAAATATTTACCATTGTACAATTACAGTTATCAGTCGAGTATAAAGATAGCAGCATACAAAGCTCTGTATGGTCATAAATGCCAAACTCCTTTGTATTGGATTGAGCTGAGTGAAAAAAAGATTCATGGGGTTGATTTGATTCAAGAGACCAAAGAAAAAGTGAAAGTATTCTGTGATAGTTTGAAAGCAGCTTCAAATCGATAGAAATCGTATGCAGATTTGAAATGTAAAGACATTGAATTTCAAATTGGTGATAGAGCCTTCCAGACATTATCGCCCTAGAAGAAAGTTCTTCGTTTTGGTCGCAAAGGAAAGTTAAGCCCATGATTTATTGGGCCGTATAAGATCATAGAAAGAATCAGACCAGTAGCATATCGATTAGCTTTACCATCAGAGTTAGAAAAGATTCATAACGTGTTTCATGGATCTATATTGCGACAGTATTGATCTGATCCTTCACATGTTATTTCATCGACGGATGTTGAGATTGAACTCAATATGTCGTACAGCGAAGAACCGATAAGAATTTTGGTACGAGAGGTTAAAGAATTAAGAAATAAGAGTAAAGCATTAGTAAAGGTTCTTTGGAAACGTCAGGGTATTGAGGAGGCAACCTAGGAAACCAACGAAGCTATGAGAAAGCAATATTCGAATCTCTTTTCTGGTAAGATTTTCAGGGACGAAAATTTCTTAGAGAGAGAGTTGTAACAACCCGTTTTTAGTGAAATCAGAACAGTGGCTTCGAGACCACATATCCAATGTTAAAGTATTTATTTTATTAATATTATATTCTCCACAGCATGATAGTAGTACCGTAAAAAATTTTCGTTAAGAAATTTTATCGTTAGCATGCTTAATTTGATAAAAAGGACTAAATTGCATAAGGTGCAAAATTAGAGTTCTACAGTAAAGGTGTCAAATTGCTATGAAATTGGAACATGGGTGCCCTTAAATGGTAATTAGACCATTAATATTAATAGTGGACAATGATGGGCATCTTTTTAATGGTTTTAATGATTATTACTTAAGGTTATATAAGTAATTTAATAATTAAAACCAAAATTATTTGACAGCTTAACAGCTTGTGTGAGCAGCACTGTGTAGCTACGTCCTAACTGACAGATTGTGTGAGCAAACCCACTTATGGCTCGAGAGAGAGCATTTATATGAGATAAAAGAAAGTAATGGTTTCGACCATATGTTAGCACATAATGTGATAGATTCCTGCATATCCGATATTATTCTTGTGGTTTAACGGGTATACAAAAGGAAAGGATCGACAGATATTTCAATAAATAATGTTATGAAAGTATGAACTAGGTATGAAATGATGTTGCTTTAAATATGATTAGCCATATTCATGAAAGTATGAATGATTATAAGATATATGCATAAAAGCTATTATGTTTTGCAATGAGTTGCTAAGTTATGTTTCTCTAACTTGAAAGATTATTGTTGCTTAGGCTTGCGCCAAGATATGTTGGATTATCTCATAAATTGCTTTTAAGCTTATATATATTGAAATGCTAAGCTTTGTTTATGAATTACGAACTTACTAAGCATTATATGCTAACTTCGTGTATTTCTTTTCTATTTTTAGATAATCAAAAGCTCATACAGTTTGGAAGCTTGTCGCAGATCCGTCACACTATCCATCGGCTATATCGATAGATTTTGATGATTTTGATTCATGGTTATAATGACTTGTATAAGTGTCTTTGTTTGATGAAAGTAGCCATTATGTGTGGCTTGTATATATGTTATTTTTGTTAATGATATAATTGATATGATATCATGTATATATATACATGGTATTTTAAAGTGGTTGTCATTTTAGCATCTAAGTACTTAGTGATGATAGTTGAATGGATGAACATTAAGGATGCTATGAGATGTTGTTTTGGTATGATATAGATAGTGCCTTGAAGTGTTAATGGTTAGTTTTGGTAGCCTTAAATGTATATTGGCATTTGGTATAGTTATTACGATTAATGGTATATGTGAAAATGGTCATAATGGTATTTTTTGTGCAAGTTATTGGTATATGAACTTTATGGAAAATATGAAATTAAAGTTTTTCAATTGGTGGTTTTAATTATGAATGAATTTGGTAGGTGTCTAGTCAAGTTTGATTGTTGCGTTTGAGGTGCCATTTTGGCATATTGGTTGAATGGTTAGTTTCTATGATGTTCTAGCTTGTATATGTATATATAAGTTCCATTTGAATGCATGAAAATTGGTACATTTGGGTTGTGCAAGTGGCTTGAAAATGGTCTATTTTTCGTCCGCACAGTTGGAGACACGGATGTGTGTCTCAGCTATGTGTCACACATGGCTAAGAAACACAGCCATGTGTTCCCTATAGCTTATTAAGGGTTGCAAGTTAGGTAGTTACACGGCCTAGCACACGGCCTGGCACATGGGGGTGTGAGGCCATTTCGAAGGGTACACAGCTTAGCATACCAGTGTGTGGCTTGGCCGTGTGACCCAAGTTAGTGAGTTGCACGAGCTGGGACACGGTTGTCTGTCCCTACTTCGAATGTCCACTCCCTGCAGTTTGAAATTTTGCATCATTTTTCGTAAAACCCCATATGTTTCTGATTTAGTCCCAATTTGTTTCTAATGTCTTTTTAGGGCCTCGAGGGCTCGTAAAAGGGACTATAAGCATGAGTTTGGATATTATTGTTATGATTTATGTTGTTATTTCATTTTGATAAATAAATGTTCATTGTATGATGTTATCCTTCGGTAATGTTTCGTAGCCCTAATCCAGCGACAGATTTGGGCTAGGAGTGTTACGTATGGCATGTCTTGTTATTAAAGAAATGGTGCATGAATTTACTTGAATTAGGGGTTAAAATGGAGCACACGACCTGGGATACAGGCTACCACATGACCGTGTGTATTTATTTTTTTGAAATAGTATCCACACGGCCTAGCACACAGTCGTGTGGTCCAACTTCAAATACTCACACGGTCTGGCACACGGCCTACGACATGGCCATGTGGCTCTATTAAAAATACTCACATGATCTTGGACACGGCTGCGGTCCTAACTTTGAATGTTCATACGGTTTAGGCTATGTCACACGGCCTGGCCACACAGTTGTATAACCACTGTTTTGCAAATTTTCAATTTTTTTCTAGAAATTTCTTATTTGTTTCGATTTGACCCCTGATTATTCTCAAACTATGTATAAGGCCCCATGAGCTTGAATTAAGGCTTACAAGTGTATTTGTATCGTGAATTGATTTATTTTTTATATGTTTGCAATTTATTTGGTTAACTATGTTGAATTAAAGTTAAAATGTTTTGTTTAGCTTGGTAACACTCCGTAACCTTAATCTGGCAACGGAGACGAAATAAAGGTGTTACACGTGGCACTATATCGTTTAAGACCATAGCTGGTGGCTATGGCATCATATGGAAATGCCATATCATATAAGACCATAACTAGTGGGTTATGACATCATATGGATAGAACTAAAGGGAGGTTATTGCCAGATAGGGTTTTTGCCTACCTCAAACAATGAGGGGAAAACCTCATGGAATGTTAGGTTAGGTAAATCTCTATTGTAAACATGTCAAAATGCATAAGCCTTTGTGGTGATCTAAGAAGAATGGAGACTTTCATGGCAAACAAAGGATGCCTCTATACCGAAGCTTGAGGGAAAAGAAATGATTTCCCTGACGTATTCTGAAGGAATGGAATTCTTGACGAAGAAGAAAAAGAAGGATATGAAAGGAGAATTTTGGACTTGGAGTTTTCACGGTAAGGAATGAAGGATAAGTCCTTGTGGTGGGTTTTGAAGGAACATTCTCTTTGACGAATCCAATAGAGGAAGTTTTCACGACACACCCACAGAATGGAATATGCCTGTGGCATGTGCTGGAAAGGCTCCCAAGAATAAATCTTGAAGGACGCTACTTATGGCAGATTCTGAAAAAATGATATAAGTGGCTAACTCTAAAGAATGGTAAGTATGGAAAATCCTGGAAAAATGATATATATATATGGCAAACTCTGAAGGAATAGTATGTGTGGTGAACTCTGAAGAAATGGTTTCATCTAAAATGTCTTGGTATGGTCTGCATGGTCTTAGGATATCGACAGAAAAGTTGGAAGTTCCAAGATATGCATCGAACTTAAGGTATGGGTCAAATGGACTCGAAGATTAAGTTGAATAACATTACCTAGTTTGTATAGAGCTTAGAATAGGAATATCTAAGGAACCTCGAGAAGTGCTGGGTAAAAAATGTAAGCATTGAATCGGGGAAAGAGAAGGGTAAAGCATGATTTCAAGTTAAGGGATGATGTCTAAGATAAAAAGAATGGAATTCTAGAACTGTACTCACTATAGACAAGCTGAAGAATAAGAAACAACGAGAGGATTATTGATTCACCAAATGCATTGCATAGGCACGATGTAGGTAAATGAAGTTTAACTCACTAAGTTCTCATAAACTTACCTATGTGTTTTGTGTTACAAGTGAGCTGTTTGGGGGTATGCCAAGAGACATGACGCCAAGGTTATGCCAAATGAGGTGGGAAGGGCTATTATGCATTCAGAATGTGTTGACAACACAACTGTAGTTAGTGTTATCTCTAAAGGCTACTATGCATAAAACAAATAGAATAATGAATTTAAATATGTTTCGTCCTCTTGTGGTTTCTTGTCTCCTTGGTATTAGCTATTGTGCACTATAGTGACAAGACAATGTGATAGCTTTTTCCCATACCAATAAAGACTTTAAGATCTTTAAGGAACGTTTGAAGCCATATTTCTTCCTTAGTAACCTCAAAAGCAGCTACATATTCAACCTTCATAGTGGAGTCAACAGTATAACTATACTTTGCACTTCTCCACACAATGGACCCGTCACCTAGGACAAAAACACAGCCCAATGTCGATTTCCTCGATCCCTATACGTTTGGAAGTTAAAACCAGTATCTAATAGGAGTAAGATATCCTCCAGAATAAACAAGCATATAATCTCTCGTTCTCTATAAACACTTGAGCATATACTTAACTTCTTGCGAGTGTATTGGTCTCGAATTCGCCTGATATTGACATACCACCAATGCAAAATAGATACTTGGGCATGTGTATAACATAGCATACATGAGACTTCCTACTGCTGAATCCTAGGGAACCTTTCTCATGTTCTTTGTTTCTTCAGCTATTTTAGGACAGTTCTCCAAAAAAAAGATGAAATCTCGATATAGGGAGTTGATTCCCTTCTTTGAATCTGTCATTTAATAACACTCCAATATCTTGTCTATGTGTGAATCCTGATATAGTTTTACCACTTTGTTCTTTCAATCCTTTAGGATTTGAATGCCTAGAACAATATTATCTTCGCCCAAGTCCTTCATGCTAAACTATTGGGTTAACCACAGTTTAACCGATGGTAGTCCCTACATCATTCCCAGTGAGTAGAACGTCATCGACATATAGAACGAGAAATACCACATTTCCATCCCCTAATGTTTATAAACATAAGGTTTATCAATGTATTGCTCAAATCCAAAAGTTTTAATCACTTAATCAAATCTTTGATTCTATAAGTTAGATGTTTGCTTAAGTTCATATATGGATCTAACCAATTTGCAAACTTTACACTAGGTCCCTTTAACTATATATCCAGTGGGTTGCATCATATAGATGCTCTCTTCAAGATAGTCGTTCAAAAACAGTATCTTGACATCCATTTTTCATATCTCATAATCTAGAGCCGTCGTAATGGATAACAATATGCGGATTGACTTGAGCATGGCAACCAAAGAGAAGGTTTCTTTGTAACCGATACAGTTTTTCTAAGTATAACCTATTACTACAAGTCTGGCCTGATAAGTTTCCACTTTACCATCCATATTTTTTTTCTTCTTGTAGATCCACTTACACCCTTTGTGTTTTGTCCCTTCCGGTAAGTCTACAAGTTCTCACATTGAGTTGGAGTCCATAGAATCCATATCATCTTTCTCACACTAAGTTGGAGTCCATGGACTCTGCACTCTGTATAGATCCATCATACGTGAGTGGATGATCATCCTTATATTCAACAGACTCAGTGTAACACCCCACGCCCAACCCTTCCTCCAGTTCTGGGTGTGGAGCGTCACAATGGACCTATACTTAATCTTGCTAACTTACCTACTATAAAATAGTCTAAAAATAAACTATCGAGTACTAAAATTTAAAAATAATAATTCTTACAACTAAAGGCTTTATGCCACTAAATGTTTAGATCCTCACTTTTCAGTTTCTAACCAGGCTATTAGTTTATTAGGGAATATTAAAATTTAGTTAAAGATTATTGGTCCTAAAAATCCAGATTCTAGGTGTGTTATTTAGTTTCACTATTTATGATTCTGAGGTGTAGCCTCCAATAGTACCCTATACCTATGTGCATGACTCGATTTGATAGCGATCCTCAATCTCCATTCCATTTGGCTTGGTACCTCCTCCGAGTCCTCGATCAACTTCGCAAGTGCTACGAACATTATTCAACTTCATAAGTTTGAGAGAACTTAGTGAGTTCCTTTTCTAGGCCACTCACAAATAACAACGTTGGTGGAGGGTAACAGATGTAAAATAAACTAAACATAAATTTACTCTTTGCTTTCTCAAGGTAAGGTTCTTAGGACATACTTTCTCTGGAAGACTTTCGTGGTTGGACCAGACCTTGGCGATCTCCCTCTTCTCGAACACACTAGTATCAAATGACTTGTTGTCACCTCCATGTTGTATCAACCTTCAGCAAGCCTCGCCATTCTGGCGAACACGTTATCATTCCACCTTTTTGTTCGTAGTGGTGGAATTACTTCCAATAATCTACCTTTCACACCAACCTTTTCTTGGATACTTTTCTGCTCCATAAGAGAAGGGCGATCTAGCTTGCTGAACTAGCAGTTTTTCATTCCTATGACTATACGAGGTTGCCATCTTGATTTCTCATTTCCTTCCTATGGAGCTATCCTTTCTATGGTGTACCCGCACTAGACATTCCTCAAAGAAGAATAGTCTTGAAAGACATACTATCTCTTTGACAAAATTCTTATCCTGTAAGTGATTTTTTCATTCCTTTCAGGAGGTCTACTTCTCGAGTACAACTTCATTAAGCTCTCCCTTGTGGCTCTTCATGTCGAATCATTGGTTACAATCCTCAAACATTTTCCCTTATTACCTTTTTCATACTTAGGTCAGCTCCCTCACAGTCTTTCTTTCCCTGTTTCTTGTTAGGCCTTTGCCCATGCCTTGTCGATTATCACATCCACCTTACCGCTTTCATCACTTTTGGTAGATTTCTTAAGATCTGTTTTCCTCTACTTAAACTTTCTTTTACCTTTTGTTCCACTTATGTGGTTTCTCATACTTAGAACATTGGCTTATACTCCTCACTAGAGGTTCTGGGGGACTCACTACATCTATTCCATGGCGGACTCTAAGGTTGCAATAGTTGAGCTATTGTCTTATACCATTCTTTCTCATTCTTTGCGTCTCTTCGGATCTACCTTGTGTTTATTGTCCCGATAGACTTATCTCGCATTTACTGTCTTGGTGAAATTTAACTTGTGTTTACTATCTTTATGGACTATGTTTATTCTGTGTTTACTGTCCCAATGGACTATCTCTGTTTTGTGTTTACTGTCCTGGTGAAATATCTCTGCAGATGTTATCGAGTCTTTCATTTGTGGTCTCACACTGGTACACCATCCTGGTGTACTAACTTATGATGCCATGGAGTCTTTCATTCGTGGCTTTACATTGGTTCGTCATCCCGACGTACTATTTTATGATGGCATGGAGTTTTTCATCCATGGTCTTACTCATCATACCTTGTTGTCATAGAATCTTTCATCTATGGTCATACCTTGTTGTCATAGCATCTTTCATCTATGGTCTAACATCGTATATTGTATACCTTATACTTGTACCTTACTACCATGAAAGCTTTCCTCTATGGTCTTACGCTACGTACTTGATACCAGACTATCATAACCTTTTTCATCTATGGTTTTACGCCATACACCATCATGACGATGTCGCCCTGAAGGACCAGTTGATTCCACCGTCATGGTAAATACCTTTCCATTATTTTCATTTCCTAAATCCTCCCCCATTACCTTCTTTATACCATTTAACCCTAATGCTCGAACATCGTAGTGTTCACTTTATAAGGTCCAGAGCTTCATCTGAGGCAATAACTAATAGGTTCACTCCCCTTTTCCGATCCCAACTTCATCTATCCCCTTGGGGTTTATCCCACAGTCATGTAATTCATGCTTATATCATCATATTTAATGCTTATGCAAACATGGCATACCGAAATTGTGTAGGTCATAACAGTAGGCTTGGAGTTTGGAACTTACCTAAAACTTCATTGTTTACGTAGCTTATTCCTTCTCTCGTACGTTAGATCTTCCATTTTCCTGGCAGCAACTTACAACCAAAAACCTATTGGTTAAACTTACACTACATCTTAAAAGCTTAACTTTCATAAAATGCAGAACCCTTAAAACAGTTATGTAGAGCCTTATCTTCATTTCTTAACCTTTATGTATACAGAAGGGTTAAGAATCTTACTGCTTACTGGTTTCCTTACGTTTCCAACTTAATGATAAGTGTCAGAAGTAACATGTTTTAATCCCATTTTTAATGCATTTTTGGGTGATTATTCGATGTTAAAATAGTGAATTTTATGCTCTTAATCCTTCCAATTCATGTTTCTATACTTAGAAGAACATTTGGGAGCAAAAGGAGCGACAAACAAGTGACAAATGAGTGAAGATCAAAAAATTAGAACAAGGTATAATGGCCAAATGGGTTGGGTACATGGATGTATGAGCCACACGGGCTGCCACACAAACGTGTGCCAGATCATGTCAATTTCACAAACTACACTCCAAGTATGCAAGAAAGCACGAGTGTTAGGTTTTTCAGGCATTCTAATATCTATATATGACAAAAATAAGAAGATAGGAGAGAGTCGTCATAGAATACTCAAGAAAACAACTCAAAAAACATAATTGAAGCCGAATTTGAAGCAGATTTCTATCAAGATTGAAGATCTCCTTTTGATTTCTTTGAAGTTTATTATGAGTTTCTTTATTTCTTGTGGTTATACTGTCTTTGAGATGTTTTTATTAGCTATCATGAACTAATTTTCTAAATACCTAGGGAAAATAAACTCTAGGATGGATTCTATTATTTGATTTCTATTTTATGTAATAAATACTTGATATTATTCTCAATTATTTGTGCTTAATTCTTGATCCGGTATTTCTAAATTATCAATCCATGTTTGATGTGCTTAAATCATAGGAGGAATAGACCATGTTTAAGAGTATATCTAGTATAATTGAGTGGAGTTGCATGCAATCCTAGAAATAGGATGACATAAATGTATCGGATTAGAGTCAAATCTAATAGGGGAATACATAGATTGAGTTAATGCGATAATACGAATTTTAATTAGAAAGAAATTTCATTTAGTCAAGCTAAAGTCAATTGCTCTCAATCTTAAAGAAAGATATTAGCATAATTTAAGGATTTCTACGGATCAAGATATTAAGTGAAGAAATTGCGTAATTTAGATTGATAATGACAGATGAACTCTAGGTGAATTCTTTCCTAGGTATTATCTTGCTACTTGGTTGTTAATCGTTTACTTTCCCAATTTGTTCTTTGATGTGTTCTTTAGTTAATTAATTTAGTTAATTTTAGTTTTAATCAACCACTCCAAGTTGTTGGTTAAATAATAGAAAGACGGTAATTACTAGTACTTTTAGTCCTTATGGGACCGATATCTTTGTTCACCATAGCTATACGATTAATTGATAGGTGCACTTGCCTTACTAGATTTTTAGTCGGTTTATAGCTACATCAAGTTCTTGGCACCATTTCCGGGGACTAAAATATTAGGAAAACTTTCTTTCTATTAATTTAGCCATATTTATTTTTTAATTTAATATTTTTTATTTAATTTTTACATTCTAATTTTTTTGTTTGTTTGATTGTGACAAGTTCTTTTGGTTTATTACTAGAGAAAACGCGTCGGAACCATTAATTTTTTATAATGAAGTTGAAAAGACTACTCGCAGAAATCGTAAAGAGGTTAGAGAAGCAAGGCAAAATCAACAGAATATATTAGACAATCAAGAGGAAAAGGATATTACTGTGGAGATGGGTGGTAATCAAAATAATCAGTTACCTCATGCAAGTCCTACTCGTACTATGTATGATTATGCTAAGCCCACTCTGATTGGGGCTGAATCAAGTATTGTCAGGCCAACTATTACTATAATCAATTTTGAGCTGAAGTTGAACATAATTCAGATGGTACAACAATATGTTCAGTTTTATGGGTTACAAGATGAATATCTGGATGCTCATTTGGCTAACCTTCTAGAGATTCGTAACACTTTCAAGATCAATGGCGTTACTGATGATGCCATACGCTTAATGTTGTTCTCATCTTGTTAAGGAGCAAGGTAAAACAATGATTAAATTATTTACCACGAGGTTATATCACTACTTGGACTCAAATGACTAAGAAATTTTTGTTAAAATATTTTTCACCAGCTAAAACAGCTAAGTTGAGGAATTACATCTCTTCTTTTATTCAATTTGATATTGAGTGAAACACCCCAAAATTTTAATTTTTGGTATTGTGAATATGTAACATGAAATATCTGTCTACTTTAGTGGTTATGTGTTCTAGGTGTGTTTGAGAGGTCTCAAGTTCAGGCTAGGACTTGGGAAAAATTTGGTATTTTTATGAATAAGCCTTATCTTTGGTCAGTAGGCTTTTAAGTAAAAGTTGGCAAATAATTAACAAAATGGGCCTACTGGTCTAGTGGATAAGTGGAGTGTTGGTGAGAAGGAGGTCTTGTGTTCGAATCTTGGCGTGGGCATTATTTTTGCTCGTGCATCCAGGAGAGTTTAAGATGGACTAAAAATCTGAGTAGTGGATTTAGTGGGAAGTTAATAGAGAGAAATAAGGGATTGCGGTGGTTATCAAATATTCTGTTCATCTTTTTTTTCTTTTTTTTAATTTCCCTAAAATCCCTCCACCCTCTTACTTTTTTTCTCTTCATTGCTACCAAATTTTTGCTCTCATTCACCCTTCATCTTCTTGATTTTTCTTTTCCACTCTACCTCGTGTCGCTCCATGTTTGTCTGCGATCATTTGATAAGTTTTAGATAAGTGATTTGTGTCTATTTGTTAACTTTCTTTTGAAGTGTTTTGTCTATGCCAATTAGGGGAGGATTCAAGGGCTCGTAATCACCAATTATAGTCTTAGCTTGTATGGGAATTACTGTTCATCAGTTGAAGGTAAGGTTTAGTCGCTTATGGGTTAAAACCTCGATACGAGTTTAATTTCGGATCATGTTATGTGAGACTAAATTAGTGTTATTTTTTCAATTATAGGCTTTGGAGTGCTTTCAATTATAGGCTTTGGAGTGCTCGAGGACTGTTTTAGCATCAAATGAAACCAGCTGTGTACCCGAAACGCAGAAAATGGGATTCGACGAAAAGCCAAAATTGCTTGCTCTTTGGATAGCAGCAGTAGGCTAATTCTGAAAAATCACCATAAATTGTGGAAATCGAATTAGAGGCTAAAAAAATATGAAATTAAAGCTTATTGAGTCTAGTTTCTAATAGCAGAAACGGTGTAAGTAATGGAATTGTAAAACGTGAAATATAAAAAACTTTGTGAGACAAGGTCAGAATGAATTCGGGTTCCCCTATTCTGACTTTGGAAACTCATAAAAAATTGGAGAAAAATAAGTAGCTGTTAAAATTTACATGTTGAAATTATTAATTACTCTATTTTCAATATAAACAAATGGAAACATCTTCCAAATTTTTTACTAAGAGATAATTAATTTTTAGCAAAGAAAGGTCGAAGTTATTAAACAGCAGAACAGGGATAAGTTTGAAGATTTTACTGTACTTATTGGCTGAACCAAAAATTCTAAAAATTTTAGGGTAGAAAGTTATTTGAGTCTAGTTTCAAATACATCAAGCAGATCCTAATTTGAAATTATGTAGCTTAAGATATAAATAATTTAGCAATAGTGACTCAACTAGACAGCTTTGAAGGAACATATAAGCAAATAGTGAAAACATATATGAATATTTTGCTAGCACGAGTTACATTAAATGAACCATGCGGCCAAGGCCAATTTGGGCCAAGTGGGCCATACGGGCAGACCACATGGGCGTGTAGCCCATTTTCACTGAATTGATTGCTAAGGTTGCACGGGTCGCCCAAGTCGACTGTGAACCTACTATAGGGTTGGTAACCATCACTTAGACCCTTAATTATACAAACTAACTATTTGATTTATATATGTTTTGAGCATTATGATAGTATGTTTGCATACTGAACAGGCGATATGTACTGATGTCTTGAGATAGCATGTCATGACTTGTATGTTGCATTGCATGGGGTTGGGTTAATTATATTTGGAGGAAGTGTACTGAAAGGCTCTTAAAGCTAAAATACTGACAGTTCAGCTACAAATTACAATTTTGTGCCGCATTCGGTACTACTTGAAGTGTAGGGATGGGTGGGTTTATTTAATCCCCACAATGAGTATAGGGTTGGACGGAGATGGTGTGTAAAGGCTGGTTGGGTAGGACTTTGTTCTTGAATCTTGCATGATACTCATCGATCATCAGAATGGGCTAAGGCCCTCCTGCATATTTGATATTGTCTTGAAATGCGCCAGCCCAAATCATATCGACATCAAAAAGGGCTTAGGCCTAGGACTGCTTTAACTGTGCACTATGATTTGCTATTGTCTGTTTTCTGTGGGATTACACACTGAGTTTTCGTAAACTCACCCCTTTTGTTTAAATGTGCATAGGTAACCCCCAGATCTTGACGGATCGATGCGGCGGAGGACTCGGCGATGACCACGATTTTGGACTTTCATGATTTTTAACCCATATTTACAATAATTGGTTTTTATTTCTATTTTATTTTTACTGGCTAAGTTTTTGGGCTGTAATTGGACTTTCGGACTTTGGTTTTGGGTTTTAATTATCTTTACCTTATGGATTACAACTGGTAGTAGTAGGAAACCACGATTTTCAAAAGAAACAAATGTTTTTCCTAAATGCACGATTGTTTAATCTGTTTTAAAACATTTTACAAACGAATAATGTTTTGAAACTATCGATTAAATTAGCAACACAATTTTGAAACTAATAAGATATTAAGATGAAGAATTCAATGGAAATGATTTAATGCGACGACACGATTTTCAAACACCCTATCATGTGACATCGCTAGATCTGACCATAACGTCTAGACTGAATTTGGGGTGTTACATTGTAAACGAAAAAATATATAGGATTTTTCCTATGTAATTTATCATCTTTTTACTTAAATCCGTTATTAAAACTAAGTAATTGTTTAATAAATTAATGAAATATGTGAAAATATTAAATTAGGACATAGAAATTATTAAAATGTGATTTTATGCTTTCTTATATAGTTTTCATGCAATAAATGACTTATTTTATATTAATTTGAATATATTATATTTTTAAGACATAAAGTGGGCCATACATGATTAAATTAAATAATAAAATATAAAATTATATTTAATAATTCATTTTAAAATATTTCATTAATAATTTGGGTTTTAATTAATTCATTAAATTGGATAAATTTAATTCTTTGGTCCTCTAACTTGTTGATTTATTTTGGACAGCTCTGATAGCTTTGTTGGATTATAAAACCGTCCAAATTGGAGACCAAGTCAACCCAAAATTTGGCTGCACATGGCTCTCCATAAACCACTTTTTGGTTTAATTGCACATGGTCCTTGAAGAGTTGAAGAAAATTAGAGATTTTCCTGAAGATTTGCACTTGACCGAGTCTCAGTCTTGAGTTGTTGTGGCACTCAAATTGACCAAAAATCAAGAAAAATTCAGCTCAACTTACTAAAATTATAGCCAGCAACCCATGGAAGATGCTTCAAAAGATGGAAACTCCTATTTTTAGCAAACTATCTCTCTCTCCTCACTTATAAATAAGACCCTCTCATTCCTTCATTCATCATCCCTCAAGCATCATTCTCTCTTTTTCTATTTTTTCATTCCCATGCCTAGCATCATCTCTTCATAGAGATTTTAGCAATTAAGCCTCTTAAAGAACCCTTGGTTGGCCACCTTGGAGAACCATCAACAAAGGAGCAAAGCAAAGGAACAAAGGAGTCTCGTTAGTCAAAGTCTTAGGTGACAACCACTCTGAATTGGATTTAATCTTTCTTTTCTTTAACTTAATATATAGATGTTTTCTATGTGTTCTTTGTTCTTGTTTACAACAATGTTAGCTTAATTTTATTTAAGCTAGGATGATTGCTTTAATTAAATAATATTTATTTGATTCATGCTTATAATGTTGTGCCTCAATCGATCATGTTTTCAATTAAAATCAAGTCTGTATTTCGTTCATACGTGATTGAAATGAACCTAAATTAGCTGAGTGATCCTAACCAAATGACAGTTAATGGACGCATAATTGAAATGTGCATGCTCAATTTAGATCCTAACACGATTAAATTGTAGGTTGCATAACAACTCTAACCAAGCTCTGTTATCTACATAGTTTTTAGATTTGTGTAATTAAATTATTTCAAACCTAACACGTCCCTGCTACCTCACACGAATGCTAAGAAACCCTTAGTAAATAAGGATCAATAAAAGGTGTATTTAATAAGTAAATGATTCCGAAAGGACCTAATGTGGTTTCCAAACTCATGAAGGATCGAGTTGTCATGGAATGATTTTCCAAATGTTATTAATCATGTTGATAATAAATTGAGTTTAATTAAAGTAATTGTCCTAGTTTATTTATGTTATAATTGTTGCAAATTGTGTTTAATTTTACTAAAATCTATTTCAATCATATAGTTTGCATACTTAGTATAATTTGCATTACGGATCATTGCATTTAGTTTAATATATTTTAATCACCACTTTTGAACAATATTGTGTTTTTATTTACAAAATTGTTAATATAACTTTTCAATTAAGTGACTTAGCACTAATACAATCCCTGTGGTCACGATAACTCGATACTTACTTATTACTTGACAATGACTGTGTACACTTGCACAAACCTAAACGTTACAAGTTTTTGAAATCGTTGCCAAGGATTGTCAACTGTTGCCATATTCATTTTTTTCGTGAAAGTATTTATTTTCAATTTGATTTATTTCTAACATTACTAACTTATTCTTTTTAATTTTTGTGATCTTCTTTTCAGGTGTTTATGAGCATAGACCGAATTATCGATTTACTTCTTGTAGACCTTGAAATTGAGTGAAGTTTCAGGAAAATAAGACGTGAACAAATAGCTCAAAGACAAGTCGAGATGGACCTTGGAAATCAGGATCAAGACCAAGGTAATGAAGCCGATTATGTACGAAATCCTATCCTCATTGCCAATGATAGGGATCAATGCATCCGACAATATGCTGTGCCACTTTTCAGTGAATTAAACCTAAGAATTAGAAGGCCAGATATTGAGGCAACCTAGTTTGCGTTGAAACTAGTGATGTTTCAAATGCTACAAACGATGGCCAATTTAGTGGTATGCCCACGGAAGATCCACATCTCCACCTTCGATTGGTTATGGAGGTGAGTGATTCATTCAAGGTAGCTGGTGTGACTGAAGACGTATTGAGGTTGAAGTTGTTTTTGTACTCGTTACGAGATCGAGCACGAGCATGGCTCAATTCATTGCCACCAAGTTCCATATCTACATGGCAAGAATTAGCAGAGAGATTTTTGGTTAAGTATTTCCCACCTAGAAAAAATGCTAAGTTGAGGAACGGGATCACAACTTTCCAACAATTGGATGACGAGTCTTTGTATGAGTCTTGGGAGCATTCAAGGAGTTACTTCGTAAGTGTCCTCATCATGGGATTCCTCACTATATCCAGTTGGAGACATTCTATAATGGTCTCAATGCACATACAAGATTGATGGTAGATACTTCCGCGAGTGTGCAATTTTGTCTAAGTCTTATAATGAGATTTATGAGATCATTGAAAGGATCGTGAGTAATAAATATCAATAGCCAACAAATCGAACAGCTTCAGGAAGACGCGTAGCCGGAGTTCATGAAGTTGACTTCTTCACTTCGTTATCTACTCAAGTATCATCTATTTTCTCTATATTAACACAGTTAACCGCTAATAGTACTAATAATTTTATAGCTTAGCCACCAAGTCCGTTTGAAATAGTTTTCTGTGTGTACTATGGGGAAGGTCATTCTTTTGAGAATTGTTCATCAAATCCCGAGTCAGTGTACTATGTAGGGAACCAATATCAAAAAAAGAAGTGGACAAGGACCCTAGTCCAACTTCTAAATCCTTCATGGCATAATCATCCTAACTTTTCTTGGAGCAACCAAGGAAATAGACCGAACAACAACTTATTACAGCAAAGACCCAACCAATCTCAAGGGTATAATCAGCAAGCTTCAAAACCACCTCAAGCTAAGGCATCAAACAGTTTGGAGAACTTGTTGAAAGCATACATGGCAAAGAATGACGCTTTGATCCAAAGCCAAACAGCAACACTGAAAAATTTGGAAATCTAAATGGGCCAGTTAGCTACGAAGCTACGTAATAGACCACAAGGAACCTCGCCGAGCAATACTGAGAATCCAAGAAATTTGGGTAAAGAACATATCAAGGTAGTGGCATTGCGAAGTGGTAAAATTTTAGAACCCCGATTGATTGATGTCGAAGATAAGCTCGTTAAGAAGAATCAACCAACTATTGAAGTTCCTACACCAAAGGAATCAGAAACTGCAAAGTCTGACAAGGTAAACCATGACTTAGTGAATTCAGATATTTTAACATCTTCTTTGGATGCAGATTTACCTACTCAAAAAAAGTTGTCTGGTTCAACCGAAAGTTTCATCACCTCCATATCCGCAAAGATTGCAGCAAAATAAGAAGAAATAGGAGGTGTAATTCAAGAAGTTTTTGGATGTTCTGAAGCAATTACACATCAATATTCCGTTGGTGGAGGCTTTAGAACAAATTTCAAATTATGTGAAGTTTATGAAGGATATACTGTCCAAGAAGAAACGACTGAGTGAGTATGAGACTGTTGCCTTGACAAAGGAGTGCAGTGCGTTCCTGCAGAACAAACTGCCACCGAAATTGAAAGACCTAGAAAGTTTTACTCTACCTTGTAACATTGGTGACTCCTACTGTGGTAAAGCTTTGTGTGACTTAGGAGCAAGTATCAACTTGATGCCTAAGTCTATCTTCAAGATGTTAGGGATAGGTGAAGTAAGACCTACAACTGTGACGCTTCAGCTAGCGGATTGATCTTTAGCATATCTCGAAGGAAATATCGAGGATGTTTTGGTAAGAGTCGATAAATTTATTTTTCCTGCTGATTTCATTGTCTTAGAATTTAAAGCAGACAACGAAGTGTCGGTCATCCTTGGGAGACCTTTCTTAGCCACGGGAAGAACGTTAATTGATGTGCAGAAAAGAGAACTCACCATGGGAGCTCAAAATGATCAAGTAACCTTTAACATTCTTAAAGCAATGAAATTTCCTGATCCAGGAGAAGAGTGTTAGTTATGGAAGAGATAGAAACCTTGGTTTCTATGGAAAGCAATTTTGAAAAAGATCCATTGGAGAAAGCTTTAGATCTTGACTCTTTGGAGGATGAAGAAGATGAAGAAAACATGGCTTTGATGGAAGCCATTCCAGGAAATTTTATTCAATCCACAAGGTTTGAACCGTTGGAGTTGGAAGTCAGAGAATTTGTGCAACCCAAGTTGTCAATTGAAGAACCACCTAAACTGGAACTAAAGGTACTTCCTTCCCATTTGAAATACGTCTATTTAGGTGATTGTTCTACTTTTCCTGTGATTATTTCAGTGGAACTAACCAAAGATCAAAAGGAGCAACTAATTGTTGTTCTAAAGAAATTTAAGAAAGCAATTAGTTGGACCATAACTGATATTCGAGGTATAAGCCCTTCTTTTTGCATGCATAAATCATTTTAGAATAAGGTGAAAAAGCTTGAATTGATGGGCAAAGGAGGCTCAATCCTATTATGAAATAAGTTCTGAGAAAAGAAGTGATCAAATGGTTATATGCAGGAATCATATATCCTATTTCAGATAGTTCTTGGGTAAGTCCAGTGCAGTGTGTCCCGAAGAAAGGTGGAATCACGATTGTTGAAAATGAGCGTAATGAGTTAATTCCAACGAGAACTATTACCAGTTGGAGAATCTGTATTGGTTACAGAAAGTTGAACAAAGCCACTCGGAAGGACCATTTTTCGTTGCCTTTTATGGATCAGATGTTAGATCGACTCGCATGTAATGAATTTTATTAATTTTTAGATGGCTATTCGGGATATAACCAAATAGTTATAGCCCCAGAAGACCAATATAAAAAACCTTTACTTGTCCATACGGTACGTTTGCTTTTAGGAAAATGCCTTTTGGTTTATGTAATGCACCTGCAACTTTTCAACGGTGCATGATGGCAATATCTACTAATATGCTTGAAAATTTTGTTGAGCTTTTCATAGATGATTTTTCTATTTTTGGTAACACTTATGATATCTATTTGAGTAATTTGGCTAAGGTACTGAAGAGATGCGAAGAAACTAATCTTGTCCTTAATTGGGAAAAATGTCATTTTATAGTCAAGGAAGGGATTGTCTTAGGTCATAAGAACTCAAAGAAAGGAATTGAAGTCGATAAAGCAAAGGTGGACGTAATTGAAACATTACCGGCCCCAATGAATGTGAAAGGAGTTAGAAGTTTCTTAGGTCATGCCAGTTTTTATCGAAGGTTTATCAAAGATTTCTCGAAAATTTATAAACCGTTGTGTTTGTTGATAGAGAAAGATACAGTGTTTGATTTCAACAAAGCATATTTGGAAGCTTTTAAAGAGCTAAAGAAGTGGTTACTCTCAGCCCCAATAATTGTTACACCTGATTGGAACCCACCTTTTGAGTTGATGTGCGATGTAAGTGAATATGTCGTTGGAGCTGTGATGGGTCAAAGAAGAAATAAAGTGTTTCACCCTATTTACTATGCAAGTAGAACATTAACGAGAGCCCAATGCAATTATACGGTAACCAAAAAAGATCTCTTTGTTATAGTTTTTACTTTTGACAAATTTCGCTCATATCTTATAGGTACCAAAGTTATAGTATTTACTGACCATGCAGCCATTAAATACTTGCTCACGAAGAAATATGCAAAACCAAGGCTAATTCAAGGAGGAATGAGATGCCCTTAACAAACATTTTGGAGATTGAATTGTTCAATTTATGGGGCATTGATTTCTTAGGCCCATTTCCTTCTTCGTATGGGAACAAATACATCTTAGTTGCTATGGACTATGTATCCAAATGGGTTGAAGCTAAAGCATACCCTACAAATGATGCTAAGGTAGTCATGCGATTTCTACATAAGCATGTGTTTATACGATTTAGGACACCAAGAGCTGTTATTAGTGATGAAGTTTCTCACTTTGTGAACAAATGGCTTAAGTGGTTGCTTGATAAATATGATGTGAAGCACAAGATTGATACTGCCTATCAGCCCCAATCTAATGGGTAAGTTGAAAGAGTGAATTGTGGAATCAAAGATATCCTTGAAAAGGTAGTACACCCTAGTAGAAAAGATTGGTCTCGAAGGCTCGATGATGCATTATGGGCCTATCGAACAGCATTTAAGACTCCGTTAGGAATGACTCATTATCGGTTAGTCTTTGGAAAGGCATGTCATTTGCCATTAGAGTTGGATAATAAAGCTCACTAGGCTTTGAAGCAGTTAAACTTTGATCTTAAGCAAGCCGATGAGAGAAGGATGTTACAACTTGATGAATTGGAAGAGCTGAGGTTGTTTTCCTATGAGAACGCCAAAATGTGTAAATAAAGATCAAAGAGATGGCATGATAGTCATATACAACCTCGCAAGTTTAAAGAAGGTCAGAAGATTTTGTTATTTAATTCAAGGTTGAAGTTATTTCCTGGGAAGCTTAAATCCCGATGGAAAGGACCTTATACCATCTACCGAGTTTATCCTTATGGAGCTATTGAATTATACAACAATTACGGAGGTACGTTTAAAGTTAATGGTCAACGTCTCAAACACTACTAGGATGGTGAAGTTGAGCGAATTGAATCCTCGCTCAAATTAGCAGACCCCTAATTTTTCATGAACTCATTTTGTAAATAAATAAATAATTAAAACTTATTTTTTAACTTATGATATTTAATTAATTATGTTTAAGAAGATCGGAACTTAAGTGGGACTGCTATGACCCCTCCAACCTTTCATGGTTATTAATTTAATGTAATTTGTTAAGAATAAATTTTCTAATTAAGACATAATTTTTTAAATTTCATTTGTTCTGTTTAAATTTTTATGTTAATAAAGAGGGTCAAATTTGGCCCAAGTACCAATCAGTTTTTTTCTAGTAAGATTCAATCTGAGTTTGAGGCCCAAGACAGCAAAAAGGAGGGAAAAATACATGCCTTGCTGTCACACCTATTGCTTGCCGCCCAAGTAACCCTAATGTAGCTAACTTTTTGCTACATGTAGCCCTAATATTTCCCTATACAAAACCCTTTCCATTCTACTAATTTTCATAACCCTCAAAGCAATTTGCTTACACCCTAAAAATCCTTAAATCTCCCTTTTGTACCGTCAACCTCAAATCCTAAAAGAAACCCTAGTTCTCTTCCCTTTTTGCCAAAATTCCCTATTGTCGCCACAAAGATATTGTCGAAACACCATCATTGCTATCGTACGTTGTCGTTGTCACCACACCATCCTTGCTGTCGTAAGCTTTTTGTTGTAGCAAGTTCTACCCACTTTGCCGATTTCTCTTTTCTCTTTTGTGCAGAAACATTGCCGAATTTTTGAGAAGAGATGCCATGTCTCGCCAAAGAACCAGATCTTCAAAGACTACTCCTGAAAAACCAATTTTGATCGATGAAGAAGTGAAAGAAAGATTTGATTCAATCTTCAAGCATCAACCTATGATGCTGGAAAAGGGTTTTAACTTGGAGAGTAATGATTTGATGGTTTTTCCTATACCAATTAGAAAAAAAAATCAATGCTCTCAAATGGGAACAATTTTGTGATGCTCGTTCACTTTCCGATGATGAACTAGTTCGAGAATTCTATACTAGTTTGACTACGCAAGATGCTACTGAAGTCATTGTTCGAAACAAAACGGTACCTTTTACTTCTAAGTCCATCAATGATTTGTTTAATTTACGTTGTGTTGAAGAAGATGAGTACTACCCTATGATGAACAATATCAATTGGGATTTTCTTCAACAAGTGCTTGATGTTGTGACAAATTCGGGATCCCAATGGATTATAAGAAAGTATGGGAGCCATTCTTGTCGAAGAGAATACTTTAAACCAGTAGCAAAGGTATGGTTTTATTTTGTTCGCTATAGTTTTATGCCTATCTCACATAGTTCCACCATCTCGATGGAACTGATGCTTTTGTTATATACAATTTTGACAGAAAAGTCCGTTAATGTTGGGAAAACTATCCTCAAGGAGATTCACGATTGTGCTAAAAAGAAGACAGGAAGTGCTTATTTCCCATCATGAATCACTTCACTTTGCTTAAAGGCCAGTGTTAAAACACAAGCAAATTTGAATAGGCGATATGTTCAAGGATGCATTACAAATTATGATCTTGAAGGATTTGTAGAGAGGGTGCATGAACTGAATCCAAGCGAGCAAGAAAAGCCAACTGAGCCGGATACAGAGGAGTCAATAGATGGAACTAAAATTGAAGCTAATTCAGTCACAGACACTGAAGAGGAAGAATCTTATAAAGAATCGAACATTCCTGAACCAAGGGTTGAGCCAGAAGAAGAACCAGTCAAGCTAAGTGTTGAACCTAAATATACAACTGTCATGCCGGCTTCTGCAAGTACTTTAAGGAAATTATAGTTGTCAATTTTGATGGATATGTGCAAGTTCATACAAAATCAACAACAAACTTACTGAAATATGCAAAAATTAGAGATGACTCAATTCAAAATATTTTTAAGAATATATCTAATACTTTTTTTCCTGAGTTCCCAGATGCTATCTTTGAGACATGGATGGAAGATACTGACGATGCAAGTGAAGATGGATCTAAAGAAGACAAGGGGAATAAGTCAAAAAAATAAAAAGGGGGATTCTTGTCTTGTTATTTATTTAATTATTTTTAGGTCTTTAGGAATTTATTTCTTTCATAATTAAGATTAAATTTCTGTAGAATAAAACATAGAAAGCATGAACAAACTTAGCACTTCTTCAGAAAGAATAAGACTAAGTGATGTGGTAATAGGAATGAACATGTCTAGGATTGGGTTATTAGGGAAGACTTGGTACTTAAGCAGTGTTAATGACTCACCTCTCTTTCTTTACAACCCTACCTGGTGTTCAGTTTTCATTCATTACTTTGTTCTTGCAATGAGGATATTGCTTCTTTTTAAAGGGGGTAAGGTAAATAAATTGCTCAAACTTTTACAATTTTCAAGTATGTTTTAATCATTTCTTTCATAAGTATATTTTAATGAATAAATGTTTAGAGATATTCTTGTTACTGAGATAGTTTGTATGCAAGTATGAATGATGATTTTATTTAAGTGAAAGTATGTTATCATGAAGAATGGAATGCTTGTATGATCTTAGCCTTAGTAATGTTTTCCATGAAAACTTAGTTCTTTTCAGATTAAACATGCATGAAGGTTTATACCTTTAGAATTGACTTAGTAACTTTCTTGAGGCGAAATCCTAGGGGTCATAAAAATCATAAATGATATGGGCACTATTTCTTTGGATCGGTTGAGCCTTTTCAAGCCAACCCTATGATATTAGACCCTTGAAATTGTAATTTTGAGCTTAAAGGCCTGTTTTTTTTTTTTTTCAATGAGCCTAAATTATAAGCCAATTATCATCTTTTTAAAGCTAGCCTAAATTTGTGCACCTATCTTAACTAAAGTTGTCTTGGGAATCAACATTTGAGGAAATTTTCATAATGATGTATGTACTCATGCTTAAAAAAAAGTGAAGAAAAGTTCGCTCAGTTTCCAAAAAAAAAGGAAAAATGTATGAGTTCGAGTTCAAAATAAGTTTGGGGGTGTTCCAAAGGTTCAATTAAAGAAAAAGGTTGTATTACGAGAAAACTAAGACAAAGTTAAAGGTTAAGATTTTTAAACTGAAATGCCCCATCTCTTAAAATCCCTACCTTTAACCGAGCCCCATTACAACCTTATAAAAGACCTGTTGATTTGATGATTATGTCACCTACATTAGTGAAGAGGAAGTCCTAAGTTCAACAAATGAAGATCATAAATAAGCCTTGTGATTGTTTGCTTGATTGATAGGAAATTATGTTGAATGCAGAAAGTTATCTATGGTTGTGACATACATGCAAACTATGATTCGTGTTGGCATATTTTGAAGCTTAGTATAATCTTAAGGAATGTTTGCATATGAATTACTTGTTCATAAAGAAGATCGATAAGCATGAGTTATTAATGCATGATTATGGGACAAAGATTGATGTTGCTTACACAATAAGCAATTTTGTCTTAGCAAGACCTTTTGTTGTGCATAAACATTACTCAGGACGAGTAATGATTTATGTTTGGGGGTGTGTAAATGGAAAAATATATAGGATTTTTCCTATGTGATTTATCACCTTTTTACTTAAATTTGTTGTTAAAACTAAGTAATTGTTTAATAAATTAATGAAATATGTGAAAATATGAAATTAAGACATAGAAATTATTAAAATGTGATTTTATGCTTTATTATATAGTTTTCATGCAATAAATGGCTTATTTTATATTAAATTGAATATATTATATTTTTAAGACATAAAGTGGGCCATGCATGATTAAATTAAATAATGAAATATAAAATTATATTTAATAATTCATTTTAAAATATTTCATTAATAATTTGGGTTTTAATTAATTAATTAAATTGGATAAATTTAATTCTTTGGTCCTCTAACTTGTTAATTTATTTTGGACAGGTCCGATAGCTTTGTTGGATTATAAAACCATCCAAATTGGAGACCAAGTCAACTCAAAGTTTGGCTGCACATGGCTGTCCATAAACCACTTTTTGGTTTAGTTGCACAAAGTCCTTGAAGAGTTGAAT